>NC_041383.1:364299251-364420930 GCF_002162155.2 Triticum dicoccoides
ATCATGCCTATGAATGTATCACTACATTTGTTCTTCTGTCCGGCACCGAGTTCGACCAGTCGGCCCGGGGACTTGCCGCCTTGAATTATGTTAAGTACCACCTATAGTCAGACAAGTAGTGTGCTGGCACCTAAGCCCTCTCTTGCCAAAAGTCACAGCTCGCAGAATCGACTGTCCGACTGGCAAGAGTTAAAGGCAGGAAAAGATGCCCACACAAAAAATGGCTAAGGACCAATGGGCTTACATAACTCAAGCCGGCTCCCCACCCTCCTAACCGGCTGTGAAGCAGCCGGCTGGCCGGCTTCCCACTCACCTTGCTAGAATCCAAGAAAGCTAAAGTACTTTCCCTCCCACATGGCCAAGTACTTTCCCAGCCACAGACTACAGAGCAGCTGTCCGGCTGGGAAGGCGGCGACCAAGGGAGGGCGGCAAAGGAAACAACCGGAAAAAGATGTAAAGCAGGCACAACCGGAATTCAAACACACACAAGATTATATTTACATAAACGGCCTTCGAGAAATTAGTCTGAATACACCCCCAGTGGGTGGAACTGCGTGAGTTTAACAAATATTGTTCAAAAGACTTAACGAGCAGGAAAACAAAGATAAAGATGGCGCCTCAGGCCAAGGGTGCAACGGGCGAGCTGGGCAAGTCAGTGGAGACGACAGTGCTAGCTAGAGGAGTGGCCGGCTGGCGAGTCTCGGCTTGGTCATCACCAATGGCAGGCGGCGTGTTCGCATGTGCCTCGTTGCTGGAGGCATGGTCAGGCTGAGGCTGCTCGGCTGCTCCACCATCCGGCACGGTGTCTTCACCATCCTCTTCTGATAGAGGCAAAGGTGTCCCGTCTTTCGATGAGATGATTGATATCGCTTTGGTGGAAATCGACTTTGACGATCCGACTATGAACGTGCGAGGACGTCGCGCCTTAGCAATCGCTAAACCAACTCCGAGAGGTTATTGACCACGCCGGAGCACGATCAACCTGGCCACGAGGGTTTGTTTCCTGCGAGCAAACAAAGAACAAGCAAGAAACTGAGATTGCAATCTGGATATTGCGAATATAAGATGAAAGCTTTATTGATCAACGTGGAGTTCTGAGACGTCTTTGTCTGGTCGTTGAACACAAACCAAGTATGCGAAGTTGCAGCTATGTCGAACTTTAATCTAAACAAACCCAAAGTCTAAACGACGCCCTAAGGGCTATATATATGTAGGAAGAGGGGGGGAATTTCGTGGCCCTTGGGGAAGGGGTCCGAAACCAACCCTATCTCTTGTTTCCCCACACCTACGGACTCTAAAAACAGCCTATACTAAAGTATTTCGAAAATACATGGGCCTGGCCCAATAATAAGGCGACGCAGAACCTAGAATAGCCTCTGGACGAAAGTTGTGAAGTAGCAGCTTGTATATTTCGTCCAAGGCTTCATGAACTCATTATGGTGGCTTCAACGTCCTGAAATCGTCACTTGTAACTCCGTTCTTGTTCCCCTTGCGCATGCCATCATTTCCATGCTTGTTCTTGCTACAATGTTAATCCTTCTCCAAGCTAGGCCCTTCATTTGTAAGCAAAACAAATGTATCCAATTTAGGAAGCATCATATTCTCATGAACATTAGAATCATTACCAAGAAACGAAAGTACCTGGTAATTTAATTGGCGTGCGCGAGCTCTAGTAATTGGTCCAGTATGTATAGCAGCAGGGGCTGTGGGTGTAACAATGGTATTGATGTCCTCATCATCTTTCCCTTCTTCAAATGAAGTCGTCCTCGACGGAAGCTCATCTTCCTCACCCAAATAAGGCTTCAAATCTGCAATGTTAAAAGTGGGACTAACCCCAAAATCTGCAGACAGCTCAAGTTTATATGCAATATCATTTATTTTCTCTAACACCTTAAAAGGACCATCAGCACATGGCATTAGCTTTGATTTGCGCAAATCAGGAAATCTATCCTTACGCAAATGTAACCAAACAAGATCTCCAGGTGCAAACACAACATGTTTCTACCCTTATCTCCAGCAAGTTTATATTTAGCATTCATACGCTCAATGTTTTCCTTAGTTAACTCATGCATTTTTAAAATCCATTCAGCATGTTGTTTAGCATCAAAATTAACCTTCTCCGAAGATGGAAGAGGCAACAAATCAATAGGTGCACGAGGTAGGAAACCATACACAATTTCAAAAGGGCACATCTTAGTAGTAGAATGCAATGAACGATTATAAGAAAGTTCAATATGAGGCAAGCATTCTTCCCATATTTTCTTATTATTCTCCAGAACAGCCCTAAGCATAGTAGACAATGTTCTATTGACTACTTCAGTTTGTCCATCAGTTTGGGGGTGACAAGTAGTACTAAAAAGCAGTTTAGTCCCCAACTTAGCCCATAAAAATCTCCAAAAGTGGCTAAGAAATTTAGTATCACGATCTGAAACAATACTATTTGGCACACCATGCAAGCGAATAATTTCACGAAAGAACAAATCAGCAACATTAGCAGCATCATCGCGTTTATGACATGGTATAAAGTGTGCCATTTTCGAGAATCTATCCACGACAACAAATATGCTATCCCTCCCCTTCTTTGTTCGAGGTAAACCTAAAACAAAGTCCATTGATATATCCTCCCAAGGAACACTAGGTATAGGCAAAGGCATATATAAACCATGAGGATTGAGTCGTGACTTAGCTTTTTGACATGTAGTGCAGTAAGCAACAAAGCGCTCAACATCCCGTCTCATCTTTGGCCAAAAGAAATGTGTAGCAAGTACGTCCTCCGTCTTCTTCACGCCAAATTGTCCCATTAGTCCTCCTCCATGCGCCTCCTACAACAACAAAAGACAAATGGAGCTAGCTGGAATGCCTAGCTGCTTAGCACGGAACACAAATCCATCATTAATGACGACCTTGTTCCATGTTCTTCCTTCTTTACAATTCTGCAATACATCTTTAAAATCAGCATCATGCACATATTGATCTTTGATGGTCCCCAAACCAAATATTTTGAAGTTAATTTGTGAAAGCATAGTATAGAGACGAGACAATGCATCAGTAATAACATTTTCTTTACCCTTCTTGAGTTTAATGACATAAGGGAAAGTCTCAATGAATTCAACCCACTTAGCATGTCTACGATTCAGTTTAGCTTGACTTTTAATATGTTTCAAATATTCATGATTAGAATGTATAACAAATTCTTTGGGCCATAAATAATGTTGCCATGTTTCTAATGTCCGAACAAGAGCATATAATTCTTTATCATAAATAGAATAATTCAGACTAGGCCCACTCAATTTTTCAGAAAAAGTATGCAATAGGTTTTCCATCTTGTAATAACACACCTCGTAATCCAATTCCACTAGCATCACATTCAAGCTCAAATGTCTTATTAAAATCAGGAAGTTGGAGTAAAGGAGCATGTGTCAACTTATCTTTCAACACCGTGAAGGCTTCTTCCTGTGTGGTACCCCAAACAAAAGGCACATCCTTCTTTGTAAGCTCATTGAGAGGTGCAGCAATGGTGCTGAAATCTCTCACAAAACGCCTATAAAATCCAGCGAGGCCAAGAAAACTCCTCACTTGTGTGACCGTTTTGGGCTGCGGCCAACTCTCAATAGCTTCAATCTTGGCTTTATCAACTTCAATTCCCTGTGGAGTAACAACATAGCCAAGAAAAGACACTCGGTCGGTGCAAAAGGTGCACTTCCCAAGGTTACCAAACAAACGTGCATCACGTAGAGCAATAAAAACAACATGTAAATGTTCTAAATGTTCCTCCAAAGATCTGCTATAAATCAATATGTCATCAAAGTAAACTACCACAAATCGTCCAATGAAAGCACGTAAAACTTCGTTCATTAATCTCATGAAAGTACTAGGTGCATTAGTTAACCCAAAAGGCATGACTAACCACTCATATAATCCAAACTTAGTTTTAAATGTTGTTTTCCATTCATCCCCCTATTTCATACGAATTTGATGGTATCCACTATGCAAATCAACTTTGGAGAATATTGTAGAGCAACTCAATTCATCAAGCATATCATCTAGCCTAGGAATAAGATGACGATAACGAATAGTAATATTATTAATGCCTCTACAATCAACACACATACGCGATGTACCTTCCTTTTTGGCACTAGAATAATAGGAACAACACAAGGACTAAGGGATTCGCGTATATAACCTTTGTCGAGAATCTCTTGTATTTGACGCATAATCTCCTTCGTCTCCTCTGGATTGGTATGGTATGGCGCACGGTTTGGCAGTGAAGCACAGGGAATTAAGTCAATATGATGCTCAATCCCTCGAATAGGCGGTAATCTCGATAGCACGTCTTGTGGAAAGACGTCAGCGAACACCTGCAAAATATTAGTGACAGTAGGAGGCAAAGAGCAAGGCACGTCCTCGAATGAAAATAATGCCTCTTTGCACACAAAAGCATAGCAAACAAATTTGCTGAAATCTAGCTCATCAATATCAGATTTGGTGGCAAATAAACATGCACTTTTCAATTTAATTTCAGAAGCAACACTAGAAGGTTTATTATTAGGCTTCATTTGTTGCTCAAATTCTTTTGCCATAATCTGATTTTCACTCTTATTCTGCTCCTGTTTTGCTTTATTAGCTCTATTAATATCATCTTTCAAAATGGAATCAGGAGTCATAGGAAGCAAAGTAATATTTTTATCCTTATGAACAAGAGTATACCGATTATTTCTACCATGGTGTACAGAATATTTATCGAATTGCCATGGTCTACCAAGTAATAAGGAACATGCTTGCATAGGTACCACATCACAATCAACATAATCAACATATGAAGGGATACTAAAATGCACACGAACAGTACGTGTTACCTTAACCTTGCCGCTGTTGTTGAACCATTGGATGTAGTAAGGATGTGGATGTGGTATTGTGGTGAGAGAGAGCTTCTCCACCATCTCCATGCTAGCCAAGTTGTTGCAGCTCCCTCCGTTTATGATGGCGCACACAGAACGTTCCTTCACAACTCCCTTTGTATGGAACAAATTATGCCTCTGATTTTGCTCAGCTTGTGTGACCTGCACACTCAAAACACGTTGAGCAACTAAACATTCATACCTGTCAGCGTCTTCAGGAGCCATGTATTGCGTCTCATGATCAGAATCATCTCCAACGTGTTCTTCACGTGTAATAAGAGCCAACGTCTCCTCATCATAGTCACTAGCGGACTCATACCCACCATCCTCAGTAGCAATCATCACACGCTGGGATTTGCATTCTCTCGCATAATGACCTCTTCCCTTACAACGACGACAAATAATATCACTTGTGTGCCCATTTGATGCCATGGAAGAAGAAGAGCTCTATGCAGGCCCGACAGGTGCGCTCTTGGCAGATAGTGGTGGTTGTGCCTGCTTTCTTGTATCATGGCTGGAGGTGGCACCTAATGGAGGTGCTGGTGCAGTGGAAGTAGAAGATGCATGCGGTGTCCATGATGAAAGTCGACCTGCAGAAAAGTTAGTTCGTGCCAATGCTTGTCGATCCTGCACTTCACGTTCAGCTTGACAAGCAAGATGAAATAAACGAGTGATATTAGTATACTCCTTATACTCTAGAATGGTCTGAATCTCTCTATTTAATCCACCCATAAAATGTGCAAGCATAGCTTCATTATCCTCAACAATACCACATCTAATCATGCCAGTTTGTAATTCCTGATAATATTCTTCTACAAAAAAAATTCCTTGTCTTAAATGCTGCAATTTTTGAAGCAATTCACGTTGATAATATGGTGGAACCCAACGAGTACGCACAGCAGTTTTCAAAGCAGCCCAAGTAGTTGGAATAGGATATAATCTGCAATGTTCAGACCACCATACACATGCAAAACTAGTGAAAGCACAAACAGAAGCAGCAACCCGTCTCTCCTCGGGATATTGTAAACATGTAAAACGTTGTTCAGTTTCTAACTCCCAAGTAAAATATTGTAAACATGTAAAACGTTGTTCAGTCTCTCCTGGCTCAATAGGAACACGCTGTGCTCGCCCTACTGTATCGCGGTGTGAAACTGGTGGTGGGAGACGTTTGAGTAATTCATCGAACTTGGCGTCCAACTTGGTGTCAATTTTCTTCTCAATGTCATCCATCTTCTCCATTGCCTTTCCAAATCTGGCCATCACGTCTTCCACATGTTGACCCAACATTTGATGTAACTTATCATGAAGCTCCTTGTTCATCATGTTCTCCCAGTCAATCTCGTCGGCTTATGATCCTGGCATGGTTAGCAGCAATAGAAACACACAAGAATATGATCCTATAGGCTACTAACAAGTGGTGGTGGTGGGTGTCACAAATCCGTCAAGCAAAACTCAAATTCTTACCAGTTCTTACCCAGCAGCAGGTGGTGATCGGCAATCATTGTAGTCAAAACTCTCAAAGCTTGGATAGAGCGATTACCAGGGAGAGTCAAATGCACGACGTAGATGTATGTGGAGTTGGGAAGGCTTATGATATGGTAGTAAAAAGGCTCAGCAATAATCAATTTAGAGATGCAAAGTTGAATAAACGCTCAACGACGGTACTGTGCTGGTCCAAGGCTAGACCGTGCTAGAGACGCGAGCCTAGAACACTAACAGAATCACGGCGCGGCACGTAATCAAGGGAGGAGCACACTCTGAAAAAAATTTCTCTTTTTTTTAGTTTTTTTGCAAAAAAATTTCTCTCTTTTTTTTGCTCCGCAACAATTTTTTTTCGAAAAAGTCTACAAATGGCCTAAAAACTGCCTAGCCAGATTTCTTTTTGAAACTGGAATTATTTTTCTTGTATGGGTAGCGCGGAAGTTGGGGAATCCGACTTGTTCGCGACTCACAGTATCGCGTGCTCTGGAAGTCGAAGATAAAGGAACAAATACTGGACTCAGACTAGGACTGGTGGCGGAGATGAATCTGGTGGAACTCGCACTGGTGATGGTATATGATAGTGGTATTTTTGGACTTGGATTGGTGGTGGTATATGAACTCGGACTGGTGGTGGTATATGGACTTGAATCGGTGATGGTGTATGGACTCGGATTGGTGGTGGTATATGGACTCGGATCGGTGGTGGTGATGCGGCGGTGGCGTGACGAACTTGTGAACAGAACTCGAAACTCTAAGAACGAGACCTAAGACCAGCAACTTGACACGACGAAGCAACTACAAATTCAACAACACAAATAAAGAAAAGATTATGCAAGGGCTCAGACTGTTTCAGATATGATGAACTAACCCTAAAAAAAATTTGTGGCTTTTTCGTGGACTATAGGTATGAAGAACAGACTCGATCTAAACTACGAAAAACTATAAAATCTCACCGAGCAACCTGGAAATCTGATACCACTTGATAGAGGCAAAGGTGTCCCGTCTTTCGATGAGATGATGGATATCGCTTTGGTGGAAATCGACTTTGACGATCCGACTACGAGCGTGCGAGGACGTCGCGCCTTAGCACTCGCTAAACCAACTCCGAGAGGTTATTGACCATGCCGGAGCATGATCAACCTGACCACAAGGGTCTGTTTCCTGCGAGCAAACGAAAAACAAGCAAGAAACTAAGATTGCAATCTGGATAATGCAAATATAAGATGAAAGCTTTATTGATCAAGGTGGGGTTCTGAGACGTCTTTGTCTGGTCGTTGAACACAAACGAAGTACGTGAAGTTGCAGATATGGCAAACTTTAATCTAAACAAAACCCAAAGTCTAAACGACGCCCTAAGGGCTGTATATATGGAGGAAGAGGGGGGGGGGATTTCGTGGCCCTTGGGGAAGGGGTTCGAAACCAACCCTATCTCTGGTTTCCCCACACATACGGACTATAAAAACAGCCTATACTCAAGTATTTCAAAAATACATGGGCCTGGCCCAATAATAAGGTGACGAAGCACCTAGAATAGCCTATGGACGAAAGTTATGAAGTAGCAGCTTGTATATTTCGTCCAAGGCTTCATGCACTCATTATGCTGGCTTCAACGTCCTGAAATCGTCACTTGTAACTCCGTTCTTGTTCCCCTTGCGCATGCCATCATCTCCATGCTTGTTCTTGCTCCAATGTTCATCCTTCTCCAAGCTAGGCCCTTCATTTGTAAGCAAAGCAAATGTATCCAATTTAGGAAGCATCATATTCTCATGAACATTAGGATCATTACCAAGAAACAAAAGTACCTGGTAATTTAATTGGCGTGCGCGAGCTCTAGTAATTGGGCCAGTATGTATAGCAGCAGGGGCTGCGGGTGTAACAATGGTATTGATGTCCTCATCATCTTCCTCCTCCTCTTCACCCTCGTCGCTGGAGTCGATCTCCTCCGCCGAGTCTTCACCATCCACCGGGTTCAGCCCAAACCACTCCTCCGACAGAGCAGTGCCGTCGTCGTTCAGCTCGGGGACAAAGACGCTGGTGTCGGTATACTCAGCGATCACCGAAGTGTGCTAGATGATAGCCGGCCGCACCGCCTCCAGCTCCTCATTGGCCTCCTGCCAAAACGTGGCCAGTTGGGTCATGTCTAGCCCGGGATACCATGCTCGGATGAACTCCAGTGCCCTCCTGGCGCCTTCCTAGGCTGCAGAGGCCTCCAAGCCTCGAAGTGGCCAGCCGCCACCTCCAGCCAGTCGGCGATCCGACTGGGGGTGCGGGGAATCACTTCGCCAGGCTAGAGGGCGGAAAGCACCTGGGCTCCAACGCGTTGAAGGCCGTGGAGCATGCGGTGAGTCAGCTGGAGGTGGGCCTGGATGGCCAAGAGCTGCTCCTCAAGCGTCCGGCGAGCATCCGGCGCAAGCTCAGCACCAACCTGCCTTTGCACGTTGTGATGGGCCTCGATGACTTGGCTGGCAGCAACAGAGTAGACGAGGAAGTACTCTGCACGAAGAAGAAAATAAAAAAATGCGAAGTCAGAAGTAGGACCATGCAGCAGGCGGTTAACAAAGGGACAAAGAGGAAGGCGGCTTACTGTCAACCATGTCTTCATATGGCCGTAGCCATCATTCAGCGCCTGCCTCGACTCGGCCCAGTTCACCACCTCGGTCTTGTACTCAGCTTGGAGGGCGGCCTTGTTGTCCTTCACCGCCTTCAGGGCCGCCTTATGGCTCTCCTCCTGGTCGGTCAACTTCTTGGCCAGGCGGTCACACTCCTGAGCCGCGGCGCTGCACTCGACCTCCTTGGCACGCAGCGTGATAGAGGCGAGGGTGTCCCGATCTTTCGATGAGATGATAACTATCGATTTGGTGGAGACGACTTTGACGATCCGACTACAAACGTGCACGACGTTGCGCCTTAGCAATCGCTAAACCAACTCCGAGAGGTTATTGACCACGCTGGAGCACGATCAACCTGACCACGAAGGTCTATTCCTGCAAGCAATCGAAGAACAAGCAAGAATATGATAAAGCAATCTGAATATTGCGAATATATATGAAGTATTGATAATCGTGGGGATCCGTAAGCGGTCTTGGTCTGGTCGTTGGACACAAACGAAGTACACGAAGTTGCAATGGCTAACTTTTAACTAAACAAATCCTGAAGTCTAAACGATGCCCTAAGGGCTGTATATATGGAGGAAGAGGGGGGGAATTTCGTGGCCCTTGGTGGAGGGGTCCGAAATCAACCCTATCTCTTGTTTCCCCACACATACGTACTCTAAAAATAGCCTATACTTATGTATTTCGAAATTACATGGGCCTGGCCCAATAATAAGGTGACGCAGCACCTAAAATAGCCTCGGGACGAAATTTATGAAATGGCATCTTGTATATTTCGTCCAAGGCTTCATGCACCCATTATGGTGGCTTCAAAGTCCTGAAATCATCACTTGTAACTCCGTTCTTGTTCCCCTTGCGCATGCCATCATCTCCATGCTTGTTCTTGCTCCAATGTTCATCCTTCTCCAAGCTAGGCCCTTCATTTGTAAGCAAAACAAATGTATCCAATTTAGGCAGCATCATATTCTCATGAACATTAGAATCATTACCAAGAAACGAAAGTACCTGGTAATTTAGTTGGCGTGCACGAGCTCTAGTAATTGGTCCAGTATGTATAGCAGCAGGGGCTGTGGGTGTAACAATTGTATTGATGTCCTCATCAAACCTAATATGACAAGAACTCGGATTGGTGGTGGATATATGGTGGTAGATGGCAGCGGTGGTGGTATATGACAGCTGTGGTGGTATATGGATACGGATTCGAAGCGGTGGCGGATAAGCGGTGGTGGTAGATGGCAGGGGCGATGATGATGGTGCGGCGGCGGCGTGACAACTTATGACCAGAACTCGAAACTCTAAAAGACTAGACTCTAAGACCAGCAACTAGACACGACGATGCAACCGCAAATTCAACAAAGCAAAACCCTAAAAAGATTATGCAAGGCTCAGATTGGTTCGGATATGATGAACTAACCCTAATTTTTTTTTGTGGCTTTTTCGTGGACTATAGGTATGAAGAACAGACTCGATCTAAACTACTAAAAAACTGTAAAATCTCACCGAGCAACCTGGAAATCTGATACCACTTGATAGAGGCAAAGGTGTCCCGTCTTTCGATGAGATGGTGGATTTCGCTTTGGTGGAAGTCGACTTTGACGATCCGACTACGAACGTGCGAGGACGTCGCGCCTTAGCAATCGCTAAACCAACTCCGAGAGGTTATTGACCACGCCGGAGCACGATCAACCTGACCACGAGGGTCTGTTTCCTGTGAGCAAACGAAGAACAAGCAAGAAACTAAGATTGCAATCTGGATATTGCGAATATAAGATGAAAGCTTTATTGATCAAGGTGGGGTTCTGTGACGCCTTTGTCTGGTCGTTGAACACAAACGAAGTACGCGAAGTTGCAGCTATGGCAAACTTTTAATCTAAACAAAACCCAAAGTCTAAACGATGCCCTAAGGGCTGTATATATGGAGGAAGAGGGGGGAATTTCGTGGCCCTTGGTGGAGGAGTCCGAAATCAACCCTATCTCTTGTTTCCCCACACATACGGACTCTAAAAATAGCCTATACTTATGTATTTCGAAATTACATGGGCCTGGCCCAATAATAAGGTGACGCAGCACCTAAAATAGCCTCGGGACGAAATTTATGAAGTGGCATCTTGTATATTTCGTCCAAGGCTTCATGCACCCATTATGGTGGCTTCAAAGTCCTGAAATCATCATTTGTAACTCCGTTCTTGTTTCCCTTGCGCATGCCATCATCTCCATGCTTGTTCTTGCTCCAATGTTCATCCTTCTCCAAGCTAGGCCCTTCATTTGTAAGCAAAACAAATGTATCCAATTTAGGCAGCATCATATTCTCATGAACATTAGAATCATTACCAAGAAACGAAAGTACCTGGTAATTTAGTTGGCGTACACGAGCTCTAGTAATTGGTCCAGTATGTATAGCAGCAGGGGCTGTGGGTGTAACAATTGTATTGATGTCCTCATCATCCTCCCCTTCTTGAAATGAAGTCGTCCTCGACGGAAGTTCATCTTCCTCACCCAAATAAGGCTTCAAATCTGCAATGTTAAAAGTGGGACTAACCCCAAAATCTGCAGGCAGCTCAAGTTTATATGCATTATCATTTATTTTCTCTAACACCTTAAAGGGACCATCAGCACGTGGCATTAACTTTGATTTGCGCAAATCAGGAAATCTATCCTTACGCAAATGTAACCAAACAAGATCTCCAGGTGAAACACAACATGTTTTCTACCCTTATCTCCAGCAAGTTTATATTTAGCATTCATACGCTCAATGTTTTCCTTAGTTAACTCATGCATTTTTAAAATCAATTCAGCATGTTGTTTAGCATCAAAATTAACCTTCTTCGAAGATGGAAGAGGCAACAAATCAATAGGTGCAAGAGGTAGGAAACCATACACAACTTCAAAAGGGCACATCTTAGTAGTAGAATGCAATGAACGATTATAAGCAAATTCAATATGAGGCAAGCATTCCTCCCACATTTTCTTATTATTCTTCAAAACAGCCCTAAGCATAGTAGACAACGTTCTATTGACTACTTCAGTTTGTCCATCAGTTTGGGGGTGACAAGTAGTACTAAAAAGCAGTTTAGTCCCCAACTTAGCCCATAAACATCTCCAAAAGTGGCTAAGAAATTTAGTATCACGATCTGAAACAATAGTATTTGGCACAACATGCAAGCGAATAATTTCACGAAAGAACAAATCAGCAACATTAACAGCATCATCGCTTTTATGACATGGTATAAAGTGTGCCATTTTCGAGAATCTATCCACGACAACAAATATGCTATCCCTCCCCTTCTTTGTTCGAGGTAAACCTAAAACAAAGTCCATAGATATATCCTCCCAAGGAACACTAGGTACAGGCAAAGGCATATATAAACCATGAGGATTGAGTCGTGACTTAGCTTTTTGACATGTAGTGCATCGAGTAATAAAACGCTCAACATCCCGTCTCATCTTTGGCCAAAAGAAATGTGTAGCAAGTACGTCCTCCGTCTTCTTCACGCCAAAGTGTCCCATTAATCCTCCTCCATGCGCCTCCTGCAACAACAAAAGACGAACGGAGCTAGCTGGAATGCATAGCTTGTTAGCACGAAACACAAATCCATCGTTAACGACGAACTTGTTCCACATTCTTCCTTCTTTACAATTCTGCATTACATCTTTAAAATCAGCATCATGCACATATTGATCTTTGATGGTCTCCAAACCAAATATTTTGAAGTCAAGTTGTGAAAGCATAGTATAGCGACGAGACAATGCATCAGCAATAACATTTTCTTTTCCCTTCTTGTGTTTAATGACATAAGGAAAAGTCTCAATGAATTCAACCCATTTAGCATGTCTACGATTCAGTTTAGCTTGACTTTTAATATGTTTCAAAGATTCATGATCAGAATGTATAACAAATTCTTTGGGCCATAAATAATGTTGCCATGTTTCTAAAGTCCGAACAAGAGCATATAATTCTTTATCATAAGTAGAATAATTCATACTAGGCCCACTCAATTTTTCAGAAAAGTATGCAACAGGTTTGCCATCTTGTAATAACACACCGCCTAATCCAATTCCACTAGCATCACATTCAAGCTCAAAAGTCTTATTAAAATCAGGAAGTTGGAGTAAAGGAGCATGTGTCAACTTATCTTTCAATACCGAGAAGGCTTCTTCCCGTGCGGTACCCCAAAGAAAAGGCACATCTTTCTTTGTAAGCTCATTGAGAGGTGCAGCAATGGTGCTGAAATCTCTCACAAAACGCCTATAGAATCCAGCGAGGACAAGAAAACTCCTCACTTGTGTGACCGTTTTGGGCTGCGGCCAACTCTCAATAGCTTCAATCTTGGCTTTATCAACTTCAATTCCCTGTGGAGTAACAACATAGCCAAGAAAAGATACTCGGTCGGTGAAAAAGGTGCACTTCCCAAGGTTACCAAACAAACGTGCATCACATAGAGCAATAAAAACAGCACGTAAATGTTCCAAATGTTCTTCCAAAGATCTGCTATAAATCAATATGTCATCAAAGTAAACTACCACAAATCGTCCAATGAAAGCACGTAAAACTTCGTTCATTAATCTCATGAAAGTACTAGGTGCATTAGTTAACCCAAAAGGCATGACTAACCACTCATATAATCCAAACTTAGTTTTAAATGCTGTTTTCCATTCATCTCCCAATTTCATACGAATTTGATGGTATCCACTACGCAAATCAACTTTGGAGAATATTGTAGAGCCACTCAATTCATCAAGCATATCATCGAGCCTAGGAATAGGATGACGATAACGAATAGTAATATTATTAATGCCTCTACAATCAACACACATACGTGATGTACCATCCTTTTTCGGCACTACAATAATAGGAACAGCACAAGGACTAAGGGATTCGCGTACATAACCTTTGTTGAGAAGCTCTTGTACTTGACGCATAACCTCCTTCGTCTCCTCTGGATTGGTACGGTATGGTGCACGGTTTGGCAGTGAAGCACCGGGAATTAAGTCAATTTGATGCTCAATCCCTCGAATAGGCGGTAATCCCGGTGGCACGTCTTGTGGAAAGACGTCAACGAACTCCTGCAAAATGTTAGTGACAGCAGGAGGCAAAGAGGAAGGCACGTCCTCGAATGAAAATAATGCCTCTTTGCACACAAAAGCATAGCAAACAGATTTGCTGAAATCTAGCTCATCAATGTCAGATTTGGTGGCAAATAAACATGCACTTTTCAATTTAATTTCAGACGCAACACTAGATGGTTTATTATTAGGCTTCATTTGTTGCTCAAATTCTTTTGCCACAATCTGATTTTCACTCTTATTCTTCTTCTGTTTTGCTTTATTAGCTCTATTAATATCATCTTTCAAAATGGAATCAGGAGTCATAGGAAGCAAAGTAATATTTTTATCCTTATGAACAAGAGTATAGTGATTGTTTCTACCATGGTGTACAGAGTTTTTATCAAATTGCCATGGTCTACCAAGTAATAAGGAACATGCTTGCATAGGTACCACATCACAATCAACATAATCAGCACATGTAGAGATACTAAAATGCACACGAACAGTACGTGTTACCTTAACCTTGCCGCTGTTGTTGAACCATTGGATGTAGTAAGGATGTGGATGTGGTCTTGTGGTGAGAGAAAGCTTCTCCACCATCTCCATGCTAGCCAAGTTGTTGGAGCTCCCTCCGTCTATTATGACGCGCACAGAACGTTCCTTCACAACTCCCTTGGTATGGAACAAATTGTGCCTCTGATTTTGCTCAGCTTGTGTGACCTGCACACTCAAAACACGTTGAGCAACTAAACATTCATACCTGTCAGCGTCTTTAGGAGCCATGTATTGCGTCTCATGATCAGAATCATCTCCACCATGTTCTTCACGTGTAATAAGAGCCAAAGTCTCCTCATCATAGTCACTAGCGGACTCATATCCACCATCTGCGGTAGCAATCATCACACGCGGAGATTTGCATTCTCTCGCATAATGACCTCCTCCCTTACAACGACGACAAATAATATCACTTGTGTGCCCTGTTGATGCCATGGAAGAAGAAGAACTCTGTGCAGGCCCAGCAGGTGCGCTCTTGGCAGATAATGGTGGTTGTGCCTGTTTTCTTGTATCACAACTGGAGGAAGCACCTGATTGAGGTGCTGGTGCAGTTGAAGTAGAAGATGCACACGGTGTCCATGATGAAGGTCGGCCTGCAGAAAAGTTAGATCGCGCCAATGCTTGTCGATCCTGCACTTCACGTTCAGCTTTACAAGCAAGATGGAATAAACGAGTGATATTAGTATACTCCTTATAGTCTAGAATGGTTTGAATCTCTCTATTTAATCCACCCGGAAAACATGCAAGCATAGCTTCATTCTCCTCAACAATACCACATCTAATCATGCCAGTTTGTAATTCCTGATAATATTCTTCTACATAATTTTTCCCTTGTCTTAAACGCTGCAATTTTTGAAGAAATTCACGTTGATAATATGGTGGAACCCAACGCGTACGCATAGCAGTTTTCAAAGCAGCCCAAGTAGTTCGAATAGGATATAATCTACAATGTTCAGACCACCATACACATGCAAAACTAGTGAAAGCACAAACAGCAGCAGCAACCCGTCTCTCCTCGGGATATTGTAAACATGTAAAACGTTGTTCAGTTTCTAACTCCCAAGTAAGATATATATCAGGAACATATCTACCCTCAAATGGTGGAATATTCAATTTCAGTTTAGGAATATGCACATCATCTCGTACCTGAGGTGGTGGTGCAGGCCTACCATTACGAATATATACCTGAGGTCGACCTGCTGGTGGTGGTGCTGGTGGGTGCACTTAGTTCTGATTTTGATCAACCTCATCCTCATAATATCCCACATAATCATCCTCCTCCGCATCAGCAGTAGGAGCCACAGAAGTATCAACAGCAGCACCAACAGTTTGGCCAAACGCAAGAGGAACACGGCTCGCTCGGCGGAGATCTGTTTCGCGACATGGAGGTAGTCGTTGTTGTTGTTGTTGGAGAGGTGCGTTAGGTGCAGCGGGTGGTGGTGGTGGAAGACACGCGAGCAATTCATTAAACTTGTTATCGAGCTTTGTTTCGAACGTCTTGTCCATGCCATCTATCTTCTCCATGGCCTCTTCAAATCTGTTTAGCACATCTTGCACCTGTCCACTCATCATTTGCTGAAATTTATCATGCAAATCCTTATTCGTCATGTTCTCCCAATCAGTCTCGTCGGCTTGTGATCCTGGCATGGTTAACAGCAATAGAAACACACAAGAATATGATCCTACAGACTACTAACAAGAGGTGGTGGTGGGTGTCACAAATCCGTCAAGCAAATCTCAAATTCTTACCAGTTCTTACCCAGCAGCAGGCGGTGATCGGCAACCCTTGTAGTCAAAAACTCTCAAAGCTTGGATAGAGCGATTACCAGGGAGAGTCAAATGCACGACGTAGATGTATGTAGAGCTGGGAAGGCTTATAATATGGTAGCAAAAAGGGTCAGCAATAATCAATTCAGAGATGCAAAGTTGAATAAACGCTCAACGACGGTACTGTGCTGGTCCTAGGCTAGATTGTGCTAGAGACGCGAGCCTAGAACACCAACAAAATCATGGCGCTGCACGTAAACAAGGAAAAAGCACACTCTGGAATATTTTTTTGCTCTTTTTTTTTGCGCTGTTTTTTTTGCGAAAAATCACTATAATGGCGAGTGTCTCAAAACTCTTCCTAGGTCAAACTGACAGGATGGGCACGGAATTTTTTTGACCAATTTTTTTTTTCGTTTTTTCGACTGCCCGGACCCAAAAACTGGAAACGGGTCAAAAAAAACTTCCTATAATGGCACCTGTCTCAAAACACTCAGAAACACCTAAAAATAGGATAGCCAGAATTTTTTTCGAAAAATGCGTTTTCAAAAAATTTTGGGCCTAAACGGAGGGTGGTTTCCGCACTCTTTTTTTTCCGAAACCTACTCCGGCAAGGAAAACACGAATCGGAATCTAGATGGATCTCGAAAACAAATCTAATATGACAAGAACTCGGATTGGTGGTGGATATATGGTAGTAGATGGCAGCGGTGGTGGTATATGACAGCGGTGGTGGTATATGGATACGGATTCGAAGCGGTGGCGGATAAGCGGCGGTGGTAGATGGCAGGGGCGATGATGATGGTGCGGCGGCGGCGTGACAACTTATGACCAGAACTCGAAACTCTAAAATACTAGACTCTAAGTCCAGCAACTAGACACGACGATGCAACCGCAAATTCAACAAAGCAAAACCCTAAAAAGATTATGCAAAGGCTCAGATTGGTTCGGATATGATGAACTAACCCTAATTTTTTTTGTGGCTTTTTCGTGGACTGTAGGTATGAAGAACAGACTCGATCTAAACTACGAAAAACTGTAAAATCTCACCGAGCAACCTGGAACTCTGATACCACTTGATAGAGGCGAGGGTGTCCCGATCATTCGATGAGATGATAACTATCGATTTGGTGGAGACGACTTTGACGATCCGACTACAAACATGCGCGACGTTGCGCCTTAGCAATCGCTAAACCAACTCCGAGAGGTTATTGACCACGCTGGAGCATGATCAACCTGACCACGAAGGTCTATTCCTGCAAGCAATCGAAGAACGAGCAAGAATATGATAAAGCAATCTGAATATTGCGAATATATATGAAGTATTGATAATGGTGGGGATCCGTAAGCGGTCTTGGTCTAGTCGTTGGACACAAACGAAGTACACGAAGTTGCAATGGCTAACTTTTAACTAAACAAATCCCGAAGTCTAAACGATGCCCTAAGGGCTGTATATATGGAGGAAGAGGGGGGGAATTTCGTGGCCCTTGGTGGAGGGGTCCGAAATCAACCCTATCTCTTGTTTCCCCACACATACGTACTCTAAAAATAGCCTATAAGTATGTATTTCGAAATTACATGGGCCTGGCCCAATAATAAGGTGATGCAGCACCTAAAATAGCCTCGGGACGAAATTTATGAAGTGGCATCTTGTATATTTCGTCCAAGGCTTCATGCACCCATTATGGTGGCTTCAAAGTCCTGAAATCATCACTTGTAACTCCGTTCTTGTTCCCCTTGCGCATGCCATCATCTCCATGCTTGTTCTTGCTCCAATGTTCATCCTTCTCCAAGCTAGGCCCTTCATTTGTAAGCAAAACAAATGTATCCAATTTAGGCAGCATCATATTCTCATGAACATTAGAATCATTACCAAGAAACGAAAGTACCTGGTAATTTAGTTGGCGTACACGAGCTCTAGTAATTGGTCCAGTATGTATAGCAGCAGGGGCTGTGGGTGTAACAATTCTATTGATGTCCTCATCATAGCGTGGTTTGGGCCTCGCCCAGTTGCTGCCGCAGGTCGGCATTGGCCTCTACAAAGACGGTAAAGAAGAATCAACAGTAAGAGAGAATTCGCTAGAAAAGATCCGGCCCGACTGCTCAGCAGTCGGCCCGGATCTCGGGGACTACACCCAGTGGGTGCGCTGATGCGCCCCCACGAGATATAGAAGATAGAACACTTACTCCGACTCTCACACAAGTAGGTGGTCTTCTGAGTCAGCTCTCAGGCATGGAGTTGAAGGCGGCCGCACGAGGTTATGATAGTCCTGCAAAAAAGATAGACGAACAAGTAAAGACAAATCAGCACCCGAATTTACTTAGAAGTTCCTAGCCGCCTGCTCAGTAGCTGACTAGGAACTCGGGGACTACACCCAGTGGGTGCACTAACGCACCCCCACAGAAGAATAAAAGAGCAAGAAACAAAAAGCAAGAAGCTTACCCGGATGGCTTACCACGTCGCCAGGAACTCCTGGTTATAGTTCTTCAGGAAGGCAGCCTGAGACTGAAGCCGAGTCCGGATGTCCTGTGCCGCCGCGTTCAGTACAGCTGTCCCGCCACCTGGAGTCCACCCTGGCAAGCTGACGCTTGCAGTCTATAGCTCCTGGGCCGACGAGCTTGAGCCCACAGCCTTCTGCGGGTTCGGCGCCGAGGCCGCCTTCCCTACACGCTGCCGTGCCGGAGATTGGACCATGAGGTCCGCCTTTACGGTCGGCTCGCCTCCAGCCGGTGGCGCAGGCGGCGCGCTGGGTTGGCCCCCTTGGTCTGCCACAGTCGGCGTTGGCGCAATCACTCCCATCTCTAGGGCGACGACGTCGCCCTCCTCCCTCTCCATCACCGGCTGGTCGCCACCGGCTACCTCTGGTGGCACCACCGGGATCTCAGGCGCCATGGAGCAGAGGGGGATGATGAGCTGCAGAGGTGTGTTGCACAAGGCTTCCTCCGCCTGCACCGCGGCTGCAGCATCTGCCTGGGCCCTTGCCGTCTCCTTTGTCGCCTCCTACGCTGCCTTGGCGGCAGCCGCCCTCTGCTGCTCCACCTCCCACTCCTCACGCGCCTCCCGCCGTTCTGCTCCGTCGCCGCCTGAAGCTCGGCGTGAGGGTCCACGCAGTGGGCACTGGTGGAGCCTCCCCCCGCCCCAACCACGGAGGCGGCGACAGACCGCTTGTGAGAGAGCAGAGCTCTGTGTTATACAAGCCAAAGAAAAATCATCAGAACATTGGTAAGAAGGAAGAAAGAATGTGTGAGGGAGTCCGTACTTACACGGAAACCATTTTCGGCTCCTTCACCACCTTGCGGAAGCGGGTGGCCTTCGCGGCCGCTTCGTCCCGCTTGTTCGCCGCAACTAAGCCCTTGGGCTACTTCGACCGACTGTCGAACAGGATCGGTGCAGCCCGCCATTTCTGCATGCCGCCTCGGGCAGCCGGCGCGGCAGACGAGCTCGTGCCCTGCTGGTCGGACGCCGGCTGGCGGAATGGGGCGACTTCCCCCTCATCGTCATCTTGCCAGTCCTCGAGGCCGGCTCCGAGCCTTGAGCCGCCTGCTTCGCGGCCTCCTCCCACGTTGTCATCGTCCAAGGCAGCCGCCCCCAAGTCGGGGTCGTCCACATCGCTCTCCGCCCGATCGGCGAGAAATTGACGCTCCAGCCCCGTGGTGCCGGCTTTCGGCTGGAGGAGGGGGCTCTGTTCCATAAGCCGATTGGTCAAGCCGGCTAGGGAAAACTCGGTATCAAAAGAAAAGAGAAGAAAAAGGAAACTTATCATAGGTGGAGGATCGACGCCTGAATACGGCTCCTTGCCGAACCGCGACTCCTCCGTAAGCTTGCAGTTCGCAAGGTAGTTCACCTTGTGAGCCACCTCCGCGTGAGGCATCTCCTTGGTGCATAGCCGGCTTGGGTCTCGATGCCTGCTCATCTGGCAGATCATGTGAGGCCGGCCCTGGAGCAGGAGCACCTGACGCGCCATGAAGGCGGTCAGCAAGTCGGGCCCGGTCAGGCCCTCCGACCTGATCAACACGCGGAGCCGCATGATGGCGGCGTCTCAAGAAGGCGATAGCGACCTGGCCTGATAAGACCAGTTGGGCCACTTCCCAGTCGGCGGGCCGGCTACATAAGCCGGTAGATTAACCTAGTCGCCCTCCGAGAAGATGCTCTTCACGTAGAAGTACGACTGCTGCCACATCTTCACCGAATGGATCAGCGCGATGGGAGAAAATGGATTCTCAGTCGCCGACCTACGCACCGCGATGAAGGCGCCGCATTGTGCCGGCATGCTCATGACGATGGTGCCGAGCTTCGAGTAGAAGAACTCGCCCCAAAGCTCGATGGTGGGGAGGACGCCGACGAAGCCTTCGCACAGGTTGACGAAGGCAGACAACAGCACTACTGTGTTCAGAGTAAGGCGGTGCAGCTGGAGGTTGTAGAATTCGAGGAAGGCCCGGAAGAAGCTACTTGCCGGCAGGCCGAGGCCGCGCACGCAATGAGAGCAGAAGATGACGCACTCGCCCTTCTCCGGCACCAGCAAGATCTCCCGCTCCGGCACAAGGCAGACCCTCACGTAGTCCTCGCCGGGCAGCCACCGCGTCTTACGGAGGAAATTGATGTGGTCTTCATGGATGTTGGAGCTGTCCCAGGCTCCGGCATGCGCCATGAAGATGAGAGGTTGACAAAGGAAGCGTGGCAACAGTGAGAGCGCGACCCCACTGCGACAAGCTACGGCGCAGAAAGGTGGCCAGTGGAGTGGCACGGCGGTGAGCAGCAGCAGTGACAGAGATGAAGAAGAAGAAGAAGAAGAAGAAGAAGAAGAAGAAGAAGAAGAAGAAGAAGAAGAAGAAGAAGAAGAAGAAGAAGATGGTGGAGTGGGGGGCGAGCGCGCGTGCGTCTGCCGCTCCCCCTCCTCCCCCTATTTATAGCCTCAGTGCGATGAAGCCGAGGGGGAGAGACGTGGGAGACATGGGATTAACTGCGCCCACTCCCCCATGACCCGCGATTATTGCACCTTAAAGACGTGCGGTAACTACCGCTAGAATGCCAACCGTCCGCCTCGGCCACAGAAGATCCGTGCGTGGGCTGAGGCGTGGTAGTGGCGGGCCCTAGCCTGCAGCGATGTCCCGTCGCACGCGTGGGCTGGTAGACTAGTCCAGCCGAAGGATGCCACGTGGCGCGCGGACGGTAGGCGGCCGGCCCGGCGTCTGGCACGCGCGCCAGCTAGTTCCCGCCTTTAGACTCCAAATCTTTCCAGACGACGCGACTGATTGTGGCCGACTCCTAGTTGTCGATTCTTCAAGTTCCCGCCTTCGGACTCCAAATCTTTCCAGACGGCGCGACTGATTGTGGCCAACTCCTAGCTGTCGGTTCTTCAAGATAGAAAGCTGCTTGGGCTTCTTGTCCCCCTTTCAGCCGTGAAGCCCGACCAGCTTCAGGGACTACTGTCGGAGTAAATGACCGCGGGTAGCCTAACCGGCTCCCCATGGCCCTTCAAAGAATATTGGGCCGACTGAGCCCTCAAACATCCAAGACGTAGGGCCGCCTTATCTTGGTCGGCTGTCACTCCGGCCAGCTGCTGGAAGGCGGCTAGGTTCCAAGAGCTCCCTGGAAGAGGGCCGACTCCTAGCAGCCGGCCACCAGAGTGGCCGACTCCAAGCAGGCGGCCTGGCTCATACCCTCGAAGTTTGCACCCACATAACAGCAACAAGACGGGGTATGGCTACAGTGAAGCCTGCAACCCCCGAATCCCGGAGAGAGCGTGGGCACAGTGTGATGTACGGGGCGGCCACTCCCCGTCCAGCACGGCACTGTTGCCATGTTGACCATGACATCACCCATGACAGGCTGTCAGTATGGCCTGCAGGCGGTGGGCCCCTCCTGCCAGAGAGGTACCAGGAGGCGGTCGAGCTTGAACAGTCAGCCTGCGGGAGGCTGGCACCCAGCAGTCGGCATGCCCCCACCCTAGAAGTTTGTGCACCATTAAGCAGAAAAGATGGGGTAAGGCTACAGTGGATGCCCACCAGGCGGCGGCACTGTAGCCATGCTTACCCTGACAAAGCCATCGTCACCAAGAGTAAGGCTACAATAACCAGCAGCCGAAAAGACCACGGGGCGGTGGGCACAGCCTGTCGGCCAAGAGGCCGGCAGTCGGCGGGACACACCATTCGACGGGCCCCAACGACTATAGACACTGACATTCTGGACCCACATCCAGTCGGATTACCATTGTACCCCTAGGGGGTTGGCCTATATAAACTCCCTAGGGCACCCATACAAAGGATTGCTTGTTGAGAGTTTTAGACACCACATAGAGAGAAGAGGAGAGCTAGCCTTGGCCTTCTTCTTCCTCTAGCTAAACAGCTCAAGCAGCCTCTTGTAGCTACTTGTTTTGATCTAGTGATCATGCGGAGACCCCGCAGAGCAGGACTAGGGGTGTTATCTCCTAGGAGATCCCCGAACCTCGGTAAGATTCGTCAGCGTGCATGTCTTCGCCTTATCCCGTTTCCAGGCACCGGCAATGTCTTACTGGCTCCCACAATGATAAGCCACCCATTGGCATATGTCACACCTACCACCCGACAGAGGCCATCTCATCTAGAGACGGATTGAATCCTTCCGAAGTAGAACACCACACCACCACAAGAACACCTCTCCTCGCGAGGCGGTTCTTCCCTTGTACTGTTCATCATCATCAGCCCAAGAGGCAATCCACCACCACACACAGGAGTAGTGTCGGGGAAGCTGATCCACGAACACCTATGGGGATCGGCAGACCGAGCCCCTTTCGATTCGGTGAGGGAGGAGGTTGCACAAAAAGCGGATCGAGGCGGTACACACGAGCAGTTTTACCCAGCTTCGGGCCGCACGGATGCGTAAAACCCTACTGCTGCTTGTTTGTGTGTATTGGATTCTTGCTCAGGAGCGATGGACGCTGCCAGACTGAGCGTGAGAGTGTTCCTGATGTTTCGAATGAGCCGAACCCCCTCTATGTTGCGCTTGGGCCTCCTTTTATACTTTCAAGGGGTCACCGACAGGTGGCAACGTAGACTAGAAGGGTAAAAATGGAAAAGGATGTGGTAGGTGCAGCTACCGCTACTGTGGACACAATGCACCCTACCTAACTCTGACGGCAGGGGACAAGGTCATTGAATGCCTGTCTGAGTTGCCTAAACAGTGCAAAAAGTGACCGTTAGGAGCGCCACCGTTTGCCACGATGGCCTTCTCTTCATCTCCGCTTGCCACCGCGCACCCCTAGCTGCGCGGCCTCCTGCCACGTGTGCTTGGGAGAGTCCTAGAGCGACACGTTAGCAGGTGTGCTGGAGCGCGGGCACGAAGTGGGAGTTTCCCGCGGCAAGCTCCTTGCCGCGGTGGTAGTCTTGTCGTGTTTGGGAGCTTGTTGCTCACCGGGCCTTGCCGGGACGCAGGGCGCGTCGCGGCAAGCTTTCTTGAAGTGTCGTGGGTGGCCTTCCCGGCAAGCTCCTCTTGCCGGGGTCTTGTCTCTTCCCGGCAAGATCCTCTTGCCGGGGCCTGGGTTGGCCTTCCCGGCAAGCTCCTCTTGCCGGGGCCTTGGTTGGCCTTCCCGGCAAGCTCCTCTTGCCGGGGCCTTGGTTTGAGTACTTTGTTCTTGAATGGTCTTCAAGGCAACCACGGAGGGTCTTGGCGGTCACCCGGCAAGCCTTGCCGCGGGATGCTGCGACCGCCCGTGCACAAGTTCGGGGTACTAGGCGACCCCTACTCTAGTACACCGACAGGAGCCCCCGGGCCAGGGCCAGATACGGTGCCGACCGCTGTTGGGCCAGGCCCAAAACAGTGCACGGGCACGCGCGGGCCTGGGGTATGCCGAATCTAACTCCATATCCACCGCACCGCCCACAACGGCACGCGTCAATCACGGCGTCGTGGGGGAGATCGTGGGTGGTTCTTTATTCGGAAAGAGCGCAACGTCCGCCCCCTCCTCCTTTCTTCAGCTTCTGCTTCCCTTTCTCTCATTCGCCATGGAGAAAGGGAACCCAGGCCCTTCATCGGTGGCGGCGAGGGTCGCCGCCAGACAGCGCATCTCTCCCTCTCCCGCGCCCGTGGTGGCAGAGCCAACCATAAGGGGAAGAGGGAGGGGGCGAGGTCGCGGACGAGGTCGAGGCGCTTGGGGAAGAGGCGGGTGGGGCGGCGCGCCAGCTTCGCCTCCGCCGGCGGCTCCTCCCCCACGGCGGTCCATATAGGGGACGACCCTTGCGAGTTCTTCGTCAAGCTGCGCCGGGCGCCTCGTCGTCGCCTCCGGCTTCCAGCTCCGTTTGCGAGCGCGATGGAGTTGGACCCGCCCGAGACACTGAGACTACACATGAGGGGCTGTGGGATCAGCGGCACGCGAGTCCGCGTTGTATTCCCAGCCCCTAATGTGATGTATCTTGATCGAGGGTGGAAGACGTTCGCCCGTATCCACAGCCTGATGGAGGGGTTTACCCTCCATTTTAAGTTGATGGAGGGCGATCTCCTCTCCGTCAAGGTCTTCGGGTGCTTCGGCACTCGGACGAAGTGCTGCGTGGACAGCTCCTCCGATAGCGAAGGCTCCACCTCGAGCGAGAGTGACGAGGAGGAGAGCGACAGCGACAATGAGGCTAGCGGGCGGCGGGGTGGCGGGTCCGACTAGGCGTCGGGCGCCGCTTCGCGCAGCACCGGCGGCCCCATCATCCGTGTCGCCGGCTTCTTGAACTCCCCGGGGTCGTCTCCTTGGGCGGCTGGCATAGGGAGGCTGCGGAAGGGGAAGAGGGCTGGCGACAAGGCCGTCAGGTCGGAGTACGAGGGCGTGGTGCCCTCGACAGCGTGCTGACGTCCTGCCGCCCCGTCTTCGAGCCCCGCTTCCAGCGCCGCCATCGCCGTCCAGCCTTCGGACGGCCCCCGGGATGTTCTCTTGGTGTCTTCTGGCACCCGTACCTCGCCTAGGCGCTCCTTTTGCCCTTTTCGCCTCCTTGACCTGCCTCCTGAAGAGAGGGACAGGAAAGGGATTACGGGCATCTTATCTTTTTAATTTGTAAGCCTTCGGGCCTTAGCTGTATCTAAAACTTGTAATCCTCTCTTTCATGTTTTTCATCCTCTATAGACTGTACCTGAGTGGGATGTTTTTTAATGAAAAGGGGATGCTTGCCGGGTTATTTGTCTCGCGAGTTGAACCCACGCCAAGGAGCAAATCCTTGGTATCCCTCGGACAGACATTTCATCTCCCGGCAACAGGCCCTGCCGCCTTCCCACGTCGCTCGACCTTTCTCACGCCTTTGACGGAGGCGGGAACAAGGTGGGTGCGGTCTCCTCGTTTCATCCCTTTGCTGCCGTGACTACGACCAAACTTGGCCCGGGGAACGAGCCCCAGGGCCTAGAGTTGAGGGAGCACGGCAGTTTTCCGGAAGAAACGCGGTTTCGCATTCCCCAGTCCATAAGAGGATGCATGATGAGGGATGAAAGACTTATCTGATATTGCAGCCCCCGGCAACTCTGGTTTGCCGTGGGCGATTCTTGGCACTCGCAGCCCCCAGCAATACTGGCTTGTCGGGGCCCAGGTGCCGGCGCGCCCTTCTTCTCCTTTTCGTCCTCAAGCAGTCTGGCCAGGATATGCGAGCCCTGCGAACGAAAGAGAAGCAAAAGGACGGACACTCGACCTCTAGCATGCATGCTATAACCCCGGGGTGGAAGGCTTCGGGTACTCTTCCGATGAGGAACGCCAACCCAGCGCCAAGCTAACTCTGTTCTTCAAAGGCGTGGCGGCGGCGCTCCAGCAACTCCGGGAACGGATCCCAAAGCAGTTAGCCGACGAGTCACGCTCGATTTGTGCCGGAGTTCTGGAGAAGGTGCTGGTGAAGGTGGCCTTCCGCAATCCGGGCCTCCGCCTCACCAATATCCTCAGGACCTTGCCGCCAGAAGCTGATCTGGAGGAGCTCAAAGCCCTTGTCGGACCCATTGTGGACAAGGTGAGCGGAATCAACAGGGTCAAAGGCGATCGCGTAGATTAGGCCGCCCACTTCTTCTTTCCTTGCCGCTGCCAGCCATGTCACGGGAACACTTTATTAGAGGCGCGACAAGTTATTTTTGTAATATAACTCTATTTTAGGCAAAAAATTGCCGTGTTACTTCCTTTACTCGACTCTTGGCTTTGTATGGTTCTGCCCTACGCTTTCTAGGGAAACTTGCCGGTGCAGGCACCCTTGCCGCGAGCGCCGAGTGCGGAACTTCAGCAGCCTGCTGGCGGGGTCGCTACCGACAAGCAACCTTGTCGCAACTAGTTGCAGCTCACTTAAGTTGTTGAGCGGACTCGAAACAAAGTAAGGGCGCTAGCGGCTCACTTAAGTTGCTGAGCGGACTCGAAGCAAAGTAAGGGCGCTAGCAGCTCACTTAAGTTGTTGAGCGGACTCGAAACAAAGTAAAGGCGCAACTAGCTACGAGTTGGTTCCTCCGTGCACAGGTTTTCCATACAAAGCACGGTCGTTCAAGGAAAATAACTCAAAAACTTAAAAAAACTGATTGCTCAAGCTTTAGCGACTTAGCTTTTCTGTCGTCTGTTTTTCGGCAAGGAGAAACTTTCTTGAACGGCCTGGTCCACACCATTATCTTCTCCTTCCCCCCTGGTAAACCTTGTGGGCGAGGGAACCTTCCTTCTTTTGAGAAAGAAACAGAGAAATAAAGTAATGATATGGAGCCTTGGGCTCGTTATCGCTTACCGGGGTCTGGTGCTGCACAAAGTGTCAGATAACATATGTGAAAAAGGATTATAGCATAAAAAGAACTGACAAGATGTGCGGGGCACATGAACTTTACTGGTGCACGGGGTCTGCGCCCGGCTTTGTACAAAGGATTACATGCAACAGCGGCAAGACTTGTACAAAAGGTGGTTGCCGGAAAAGCTTCCGACAACCGCGCCCTACTGGTAAAACTTACGAAGATGTTCAATGTTCCAGGAGTTGCTCACCGGAATGCCATCTTCGGTCTCAAGGCGGACAGCGCCGGGCCTAGTGACTCGTTTCACCCGATAAGGGCCTTCCCACTTCGGCGTCAACTTGTTGGAATTCTTGGCGGACTGAACGCGCCGAAGAACAAGGTCGCCTTCCTCGAAGCTTCTGGCTTTAACTTTGCGGCTATGGTAGCGACGCAAAGCTTGCTGGTAGCGAGCGGCTCGCACAGCAGCCTGAAGACGGTCTTCCTCAAGGAGCAGCGCGTCATCTTGTCGCAGCTGCTCTTGCTCGAGCTCATCATAAGCGAGCACTCGAGGTGACCCGTAAACGAGTTCCGTGGGGAGAACTGCCTCCGCTCCGTAGACTAGAGCGAAGGGTGTCTGGCCAGTGGCCCGATTTGGCGTCGTCCTGATCGACCAAAGAACCACCGGCAGCTCCTCGATCCAGTTTCTTCCGCACTTGTGCAGCCTGTCGAAAGTTCTGGTCTTGAGGCCTCGCAGCACTTCAGCATTTGCCTTCTCCGCTTGACCGTTGCTTCTCGGATGAGCAACAGAAGCGAAGCAGACCTTGGCGCCAAGATCTTGGACGTACTGCATGAAGGTGCGGCTCGTAAATTGCATGTCGTTGTCGGTGATGATCCTGTTAGGGATCCCGAAACGGCAAACAATCGACCTGAAGAACTTGACTGCTGACTGTGCTGTCACCTTCCTCACTGGTTCCACTTCCGGCCACTTTGTGAACTTGTCGATAGCGATGTACAAGAACTCAAAGCCCCCGACAGCTCGGGGAAAGGGGCCGAGGATGTCGAGCCCCCAGACCGTAAATGGCTAGGATAAAGGGATCGTCTGGAGAGATTGAGCTGGTTGGTGTATCTGCTTGGAATGGAACTGGCACGCTTCACACTTGGTTACTTGTGCAGTTGCATCCTGGAGGGCTGTCGGCTAGAAGAAGCCTTGTCGGAATGCTTTGCCGGCAAGTGCTCTTGCGCCAATGTGGTGACCACATATGCCTCCATGTATCTCTGCCAACAGCTGTTGTCCATCTTCCCGGCAAATGCACTTTAATTTCACACCGTTGAGTCTTATTCTGTACAGTGTGCTATCGACAAACTTGTACATACTTGATTGCCGGGCTACTTTTTCAGCTTCTTCTTGCTCTTCGGGAAGCTCTCCTGTCTGAAGGAAACGGACAATCTGCTGCGCCCATGCTGGAGCTTGTGGCTCGACAACAAGGACTAAAGGCGTATCTGTTGCTGCGGGAACATCCACTTCTACGGCAAGAACTTGCGGTTCGGCCGGAGCGTCATATTCCCCGGCAAGCTTGCCGGAGCAAAACTTGTCGGGAGCGTTTGCTTCAACGGAACAAACCAAGAGGTTTGCCGGAGCAGACTGCTCCTCAGCACTCTTGGCTTCGATCTTGGGGACCTTCTTGGCGGCGGCTTCGGGAAGCTCTGCCGGAAAGTAGTCACCAGAAACCAACTTCCTCTTCTTATTCTGTCCAGTTGATGGTGTCACGGATGGTTGAGTCAGCTTGAGCACAAAAATCCCTGGTTCCACAGGTAACTTTAGTGCTGCGCACTTTGACAGGCCGTCAGCAATATCGTTCTGAGCTCGTGGAACGTGTTCCATTTGCAGGCCGTCAAAGTGTGCTTCTAGCTTCCTTACTTCATCAACATAAGCTTCCATCAATGGGCTCTGATAGCTTTTGTTTACTTGGCGGACGACAAGCTGCGAGTCACCCCTGACAATGAGCTTGTTGATCCCAAGGTCAGCTGCGATTCTGAGGCCGGCAAGCAAACCTTCATACTCTGCGGTATTGTTCGTTGCTTGCTCCTTGGGAAAATGCATCTGAACTACGTACTTGAGGTGCTCTCCGGTGGGTGCGATAAGCAGCACGCTAGCACCGGCGCCTTGCAGCGAGAAGGCACCATCAAAGTACATCAGCCACTCTTTGCTTGTCTCCTTGACGGGGATGCTCGTCTCTGGAATTTCTTCGTCTGGGGTTGGCGTACACTCTGCTATGAACTCTGCCAATGCCCTGCTTTGGATCGTTGCAGTGCTCTCAAACTTGAGACCAAAGCTTGACAGTTCCAGTGCCCACTCGACAATCCTGCCTGTTGCTTCTGGATTCTGCAGTATCTTCTTCAGCGGAAAGCGAGTGACAACTGTGATCTCGTGTGCCTGGAAGTAATGGCGCAGCTTTCTCGAGGCCATGAGAAGGCCGAAAAGCAATTTTTGCACACCAGAGTACCTCGACCTAGCCCCCTGGAGAAGGGAGCTGACAAAGTAAACTGGGCACTGCACCATCTTCTTCTGCACCTCCTTGCACGTCTGCGCAGATTCATCTTTGTCGGGACCAGAGCTTGTCGGAGAAGCCCTCTGCTTGTCGCTGGATTCACTTGTCGCGGTCGCTGGCTCATCATCCGCCTCCCTCTCCGTTACTAACGCAGCAC
This sequence comes from Triticum dicoccoides, assembly GCF_002162155.2. NCBI lineage: Eukaryota > Viridiplantae > Streptophyta > Magnoliopsida > Poales > Poaceae > Triticum > Triticum dicoccoides. Next base: position 364,328,981 of record NC_041383.1, read on the forward strand.
TAACCACTTGATTGGTTGCTGCTAGGTACAGCAGCAACTTCTCTTGTGGCTTAGGTGCGACAAGTATTGGAGTGGAGGACAGGTACCTCTTCAAGTCCTGCAGTGCATCCTCCGCTTCCGGAGTCCATTTCATTGGACCTGCCTTTTTCAATATTTTGAAAAACGGCAGGGCGCGCTCAGCAGACTTAGAGATAAACCTGCTGAGAGCAGCCACGCAACCGGCAAGTCTTCGCACATCCTTGACGCGCTTCGGTGCTTCAATCTGCTCGATGGCCTTCATCTTGTCGGGGTTGGCTTCAATTCCCCGCTGAGACACAAAGAACCCGAGAATCTTGCCGGAAGGGACTCCAAACACGCACTTCTCGGGATTGAGCTTGAGGTTGATCCTGCACAGATTTGCAAAAGTTTCTTCTAAATCTTGGATCAGGGTAGCCTTGTCCTTGCTCTTGACCACTATATCATCCATGTAGGCTTCCACATTTCTGTGTATCTGTGGCTCAAAAGCGACATGGACTACCCTTGCAAATGTTGAACCAACATTCTTCAACCCAAAGGGCATCCGTACAAAACAGTATGTGCCGCAAGGGGTGATAAATGCGGTTTTTTCCTCATCCTCTTCTGCCATGAAGATTTGATGGTATCCTGAATATGCATCAAGGAATGAGAGCAAATCACATCCAGCTGTGGAGTCAACAATCTGGTCAATGCGCGGCAAGGGAAATGGATCTTTGGGATAAGCTTTATCGACATCAGTGAAGTCTACACAAAGCCTCCATTTCCCGTTAGCCTTGCGCACAACAACAGGATTGGCCAACCACGTGGGATGGAGCACTCCTCTGACAAGGCCTGCTGCTTCCAATTTCCTGATCTCTTCTGCAATGAACTCTTGGCGCTCCACTGCTTGCTTCCTGACTTTCTGCTTGATGGGCCAAGCATGAGGACAAACAGCTAGGTGGTGCTCAATTACTTTCCTGGGAACACCGGGGATATCAGACGGTTGCCATGCAAACACGTCGACATTCGCCCGCAGGAAAGCAACAAGCGCACTTTCCTATTTGGGGTCAAGCGTGGCACTGATGGTGAAGGTACCACCAGTGCCATCCTCCTTGGTGGACACCTTCTTAGTCTCAGGTGGAGCTGCCATTGCCTTCTTACACTTGCCGGTGGAGCTCGATGGTGCGTCCTCGACGGTAGCGCAGCACTCCGAAGAGGTGCGCTTGCCGGAGTAGGCATCATAGCTCTTGCCGGACTTGGTCTTCTTCTTCCCCCCGGGAGCTTCAGCAGCAAGTGTGTTGTGATCAGTTGCAGCTGCTGCTTCCCGGTAGATCTTGTCGGCGCAGATAAGGGCATCCTTCTTGTCGCCGGGGACAGAGATGACTCTTATCGGGCCTGGCATCTTGAGCATGTTGTATGCATAGTGAGAGGCTGCCATAAACTTGGCGAGCGCTGGACGGCCAAGGATCCCATTGTAAGGCAATGGAAAATCGGCGACGTCAAATGCGACCCTCTCAGTTCTGAAATTCAGCTCGCTGCCAAATGTGACCGGCAGCGTGATCTTCCCCTTCGGCTTGCTCCTTCCCGGGTTGATTCCTTGGAATGTGCCGGTCTCTTCGAGCTCGCTGTCAGGGATCTGGAGTTTCTGGAGGACCGCGGAGGAGATCAGATTCAAGCCGGCCCTGCTGTCAACTAGCATCTTCGTGACCTTGAGGTTGCGGATAGTTGGTGAAACCAACATCGGCAAGCACCCGACCGCAGTTACGCGATCAGGATGATCCTCAATGTCGAAGATGATAGGCGTGCTGGACCATTTCAGAGGCTTGCGTGACTCTACGGATGGTTCCGCTGCATTAACCTCCTGCATCCACTGCTTGAGTTGGCGGTGCGAAGTATGCAGAGAGGCGCCGCCGTCAACGCATAGGACCTCTGTGGCTTTCTGAAATTCCTGCTCGTCGGCCTCGTCATCATCCACGTCTTCATCATCGTCGTCGTCTTCGTCCTTGTCGCGGCCACGGGGAGGTCTGTCTCCTTGCCGCTGCTTGGTCTTGCCGCGGCGTCCTCCCCGGCCGGGACGTTTCTTGCCGGATCCACCAGTTCCTTCCTGGGCCTTCTCCTTGTCGCGCCGCTCGTACTCAGCTTTCTGTTGCTCAATAAGCTGTTCGACTTTCTTGCAGTTCTGGAGATCGTGACCCTTGGTGCGGTGAATCTTACAATACTGCTTGCCGGAGCTGTCCTGCTTGTCGGCGGCCGCCACAGGCTGGGCCTCCTTGTCGGAGCCACCAGCTTTAGCTTCCTTGGCGCCACCAGCTTTAGCTTCCTTGCCCTTTTTCCTTCCGTTGTTCCGCCGCCGGCCTTTCCTTGCCGGGGCGGCATCCTCACTATCGGATCCTCCTGCTCCTGTACTCTCTCCGGGGAGCCTCCTCCCTCTTCAGCGCGTGCACACTTGTCGGCCAGGGCGTAAAGCTCGCTGACGTCTCTGATCTTACACATCGCCATCTTCTCCCTCATCCTTCGGTTTCGCACGTTCTGATGGAACGCGCTGATGATCGCGGCGGGGTGGACGTCTGGATGTTGTGTTGTACACGGCTGAATCTCTGAATGTACTTGCGCAGTGGCTCTCCTTCCTTCAGGGCGAGCAGATGAAGATCGCTCTCTTGGCCATGTGGCTTGTGGCCGCCTGTAAAGGCGCCGACAAACTGATGGCATAAACCTGCCCAAGAGGAGATGGAATTGTCCGGCAAGTGCATGAGCCAGGACCTGACGTTGGGCTTGAGTACCAGCGGGAAGTAGTTGGCAAGGATCTTGTCGTCCTGTCCCCCGGAAGCCTGCACCACGATGGTGTAGATGCTGAGAAACTCCGACGGATGCGTCTTGCCGTCGTACTTCTCTGGTACGTCTGGTTTGAAATTCTTTGTGCTGGGCCACTGGACTTGCCGCAGCTCACAGGTGAACGCAGGACAACCTACCGCGTACGGAAGATCGCCTGGTTCCCCTGGCGCATGCATGTCAACAGAGAGCCCAGCGCGCTTGTTGGATTGACGTCACGCTTCTCTGTGGCGCTCGATGCGGGTTCGAGCGTCTTCTTGTTGTCGTTCATGGAGAACTTGGTGCTGGTCGCGACGAGCTCGTGGGTCCGACGACGCGGTGGAGCCGCTGTCGGGGTGGACCCGGCGAGTCGGCGATTTTGGCCTTCGTAGTGGAGAGTGCATGGAAGTCGCACCTCCCCCGGTCTTGTTGCCATCGGCTCGCGTCCGGCTATCCTGCCGCGGTAGCGAGGTGCTTGGTTGCCGCGCAGTGTCGGCGTTGGCGAAGCCGATGAGGCTTTGGATAGTGTCCCTCCATTCGTCGGTCTTGTCCGCCGTCGGAGGATAGTCTAGGAGCAGTTGAGCTCGCGCCAAGGCTTCTGCTGGAGTGGTGGGCGGCAGAGGTGAATGGTGCGAGGAGTGGGGCGTGCTCGGACTCCTAACCACGTTAGAAGGAGCAGTGCCCCGTCCAGGCGATCGTACTTCGCTCGAGCCAGCATGTTGACGTGCATGTTGGTCTTGAGCGCCACAAGAACCACCAGCTTGATCTTGGCCCAACAGACGTATGGCGCTGCGAACGCCATGACGCTGCTGGTCCCGCGCCTCCTGAGAGGGGCGCGGTGCGCGCATGGACGCCGAGGTCTGTGCCGCCTTGTCCTTGGACTTGGCCGCACTGAGAGCTCCCTCGTCGACGCCCATTCTTCCGCCGGCGTCCACTCCACCACCCGTTTGTTCCGGAGGCGGTGAAAGCGACGCAGACGAAACAGCTGCCTCCGAATCCTTCTTCCTCGGTGGCATGTCGATGAAGACGATGAAGATTTAGCTCGCGTGCACGCCGGATCGGGTTTGCACAATCTCGACGCCCCTACCTGGCGCGCCAAAGATGTCGGGGAAGCTAATCCACGAACACCTATGGGGATCGGCGGACCGAGCCCCTTTCGATTCGGTGAGGGCGGAGGCTGCACAAGGAGCGGATCGAGGCGGTACACACGAGCAGTTTTACCCAGCTTCGGGCCGCACGGATGCGTAAAACCCTACTGCTGCTTGTTTGTGTGTATTGGATTCTTGCTCAGGAGCGATGGACGCTGCCAGACTGAGCGTGAGAGTGTTCCTGATGTTTCGAATGAGCCGAACCCCCTCTATGTTGCGCTTGGGCCTCCTTTTATACTTTCAAGGGGTCACCGACAGGTGGCAACGTAGACTAGAAGGGTAAAAATGGAAAAGGATGTGGTAGGTGCAGCTACCGCTACTGTGGACACAGTGCACCCTACGTAACTCTGACGGCAGGGGACAAGGTCATTGAATGCCTGTCTGAGTTGCCTAAACAGTGCAAAAAGTGACCGTTAGGAGCGCCACCGTTTGCCACGATGGCCTTCTCTTCATCTCCGCTTGCCACCGTGCACCCCTAGCTGCGCGGCCTCCTGCCACGTGTGCTTGGGAGAGTCCTAGAGCGACACGTTAGCAGGTGTGCTGGAGCGCGGGCACGAAGTGGGAGTTGTCCGCGGCAAGCTCCTTGCCGCGGTCGTAGTCTTGTCGTGTTTGGGAGCTTGTTGCTCACCGGGCCTTGCCGGGACGCAGGGCGCGTCGCGGCAAGCTTTCTTGAAGTGCCGTGGGTGGCCTTCCCGGCAAGCTCCTCTTGCCGGGGTCTTGTCTCTTCCCGGCAAGATCCTCTTGCCGGGGCCTGGGTTGGCCTTCCCGGCAAGCTCCTCTTGCCGGGGCCTTGGTTGGCCTTCCCGGCGAGCTCCTCTTGCCGGGGCCTTGGTTTGAGTACTTTGTTCTTGAATGGTCTTCAAGGGAACCACGGAGTGTCTTGGCGGTCACCCGGCAAGCCTTGCCACGGGATGCTGCGACCGCCCGTGCACAAGTTCGGGGTACTAGGGTACCCCTACTCTAGTACACCGACAAGTAGGGTATTACACCACAACGGTGGCCCAAACCTGTATAAATCTTGTGTCTCTTGTGCTGTGAGTTCATCTATCTATCTTAGGGATTGCGGCGAGGCTGAGGGCGTGTTTTGGTAGGGAGAAATCTTCCTGTGCACCCCAGTGTTCGAACCTTAAGGGTTTTGCCGGAACCCGATATCTGACAAGCGCGACCTGTTGTGCTTCTTGGATGCCTTCTCAGGCTACCACCAGACCAAGATGGTCGTGCAAGACGTGGAGAAGATGACGTTCCTTACCCCCTGCGGTGTGTACTGCTACACCTGCATGCCCTTTGGGCTGCGCAATGCTGGGGCTATCTTCCAGCGGCTGATGCATATCACCCTAGGCACGCAGCTCGGGGGAAATGCAGAGGCCTATGTTGATGACATAGTAGTGAAGTCTCGGGAGGCCACAACCCTGATAGAAGATCTAGAGGAGACGTTTGCCAGCTTCCGCAAGGTGGATCTTCGGCTCAATCCCGAGAAGTGTGTATTCAGAGTTCCCTCTGGCAAGCTGCTGGGCTTCCTGGTGTCGCATAGAGGGATCGAGGCCAATCTAGAGAAGGTCAGGGCAATAGAAGACATGAGCCCCCCGCAGACCCTGAAGGAGATGCAGAAGTTGGCGGGCTCCGTATCCTTGCTTGGGCGCTTCATCTCCAAGCTGGGCGACCGCGCCCTCCCGTTCTTCTAGCTGATGAAAAGAAAGGAGCCATTCGAGTGGACCCCGGAGGCAGACGGAGCCTTTCAAGACCTCAAGAGATACCTGACCAGCCCGCCGGTGATGGTGGCGCCGCGCCCTCTCGAGCCCTTGGTGCTCTATTTGGCCGCCACCCCTCACTCAGCCAGCACTGCCCTGGTGGTGTTAATGAAGGAGCGCTCGTCCAAGGACCCTCGGCATGACGCTCAACCACCAAGCAAGGCGCAACACCCTCAGGACAACGCGCCTGGTGCCTCGGCCAACCCAGTGGTCGATGTCCCTCCCGAGGCTGCGATTGACCCCACAGCTGGGGGGCTCCTGAGGACGGACCTCACAAGACCTCTAAAGACCCGCTCCCTCAAGAAGAACAAGACTCCATTGATGCCTCTCCCCTCGTCAAGCACCATATCTACATCGTCAGCACGGTGCTGATCGAGGCACGAGCATGTTACCCCATGCCTCAGAAGATCTTGCTCGCGCTCCTCGTCGCCTCCTGAAAGTTGTGCCACTACTTCCATGGCCACCCCATCAAAGTCGTGTCAGGACCGGGTTTCGGGATATTAATTTCCCAGAAAATGGCCCTCGTGCTCACCAGCCCCAGGATTACTGTTAGGTGGCGAGACACAAACTTGATACAGACACTCCAAGCAAAATACATAATATGTAGTACAAGACCATTCTGGCATATGAGTACAACACAGGGTTTCTAGGGGTTGATGGCAAAAGCGGTTTGTGGTCTTTCAGCGTCTATGGGACTCCAATTCCCATAGGAACAGCTGACCTGGATAACTCCTATCTTCACGAGGCTGCTATCACCATTGATTGGGTTTCCGGGGCTGTCATCGCAACGCTCCTCTCCAAGCAAGAAATATGGCCAAGACAATAGCCAGGGACAAGCCAATGAGTACTTTGAATGTACTCGCAAACATTATGAACTCAGGTATAATTATTCAAATGATGATCATGCTCTAAAATATTCTGGGATCACAACGTCAGTCACAAAATAAAATCCATGATTCATACAAACAAGTTATTGACATAACACATGAATAATACAATTAGAGAGTAGAAATAGAATGCCTGAGTCGGGCGTCTGAGCGACACCACAGAAAGGGGTCATAAGTGAAATAAGTGACAAATGTGTGGCAGTCGGGCGTCTGTGCGATGCCACATAAAGGGCTTATAAAGTAAATACATAACGAGCATGCCACAGTCAGGCGTCTCAGCGACACCACATAAAGGTCTTATATGGTAAATAAATAACAAACATGCCACAGTCGGGCGACACCACATAAAGGGCTTATAACAGAAAAATCACAGTGAATATCAAGAAGGTAGAACCGTCCCAGGGATACTCAATAAATCAAATAATGAAAATAGTTAGTCCACAATAATAATAATCATAATCACCATATGTCACCGGTCACAGTCAATGTTCTGACTTTCTAGTTTTCCTCCAAAGACCGACACTAAGACCGACACTTGACCCAACCCAGACTATAGTCCTTAACCATGGAGACGGCTATTCGAATAGATATAATCTCTGCAGAGGGTATACTCTTTACCCACGAGTAACGGATTCCGTTAGTCCATCCGGTCTAATTCCGCCTACGATCTTTTAATTGAAAACACACCTGACTGCACACACTAGCCTGACTTATCGGTGTCTGGAATCACTCATGACACCTGTTTAAGTAAAACTTGAAGTGGGGAGGCTACAACCTCGATTAGCATGGGATCACAAAATTTATACCGCGCGCAAACTAGGGGAGCTACCCCCTTCGGCTACAATAGAAAACACCCATGCCCCCGGACCAGGTGGCATGCCTACCGGATGCAGCCGGTATCTTCCACCATGGCCTCTCTGTATGGTGTGTGCTAGAAAGGGGTTGACAACTTACTGAACCATACCCTACCTATGGTAGGGACAAGTGGTAGTACGGAACAAGTATGGGGGTTACTGGAACAAGACTCGATCTACGGTCGACTCAGGAGGTTTAGGTGTTACCAGCATGATTAGCATAACAAATATGTTTCAACCAACAGCCACAATCACCACTCATCATGTCTCACTATGCCGCACCGGACATTATCATCTCGATGAAGATCGGAGACAAGCTCGTGTCTACCCAAGACATAGGCTTTCCCGGGTTCCTCCCGGTATGCATGAGAGGCATATGATGGTGACTACTATCCCAAACATATCAAACTCCAACAGCATGAATCATCAATATGCACTCATGAGTTTGAACATATCATCACAAAAAAAGTAACGAAAACTTCGAGACGAGAGGTGTTGTAACCGTATCAAACAACACACAACAATATTATGCTAGGGTTCAGAATGCTTGCCTTCAAGTTGTGGGGAGGCAGGGTGCATTCCAAAACTTTTGAAAGTTTTCTTCTCTCTCCAAAAATCCTATTTAAATTTTTTGAATTAATACAAAGTTTCAAAAACAGTACAAAAAAGTTGTCTGAAATTTTTTCAAATAAGTCTGAAAATAAACTAGACAATATTTGAGAGAGGTAGGAAAAAGAATCAACTCATTTGGAGTTATATTTAAAAAGTTATAGCCAGTCAAAGTTTTGGTCAAATTTTGTTTTTAAAATAAAATAGAAAAAAGAAAAACATTTCAAAACTAACCATGTCGAAGGCGTATTCTGGGTTTACGTCTTCACTTATCCAGCGTGGACTGGCGCGTGGGTCGCTGACAGTGGGTCCAGGGGGCCCACGGGTCAGGTTTGACCAGTCGCCCGCGCCCTTCTTCCTCCTCTGTCCGAGCGGGGCGGGGCTCCGGCATTCGCCGCCAACGAACGATGGCTCCCCACGGGGATCCAAGGACATGGATAGATCCGCCAGTCCAGGGCGGTCCTTCCGGTGGTCGCCAGGCTGGCGGGGACGGAGGGAGTCGCCGGCGGCGAGCTCTGCAGCGGAAGGCAGCTTCGGGTGAATTGGGCTTTGTGCCACGGTGGATCCCAAGCGAGATTGAGTGGTTGGGCAGCTCCGCACAGTCGAAGAGGGTCGGGTGGTGGTGTTGGATGGTCGGGGGAGGGCCTGGTTGCGATGAACGGCACCCGAGGGCGGCGGCGCCGAGATGGCCGGAGACGGGGAAGATGGCCTTCCCAGGTCGGCTGCAGGATAGGGAGGCACTAGGAGGATGGTGTGAGGTTTCCTGAGTGCTTGGACGCGCTCGGGGCTCCTTTTATAGACGGCCGAGGTTGGTTCCCGCGGCGGCCGGAGATAAGATCGACGAACCGCCTCGCTGTAGCTAGCAGGGCGACGTGGCGATGGCCGGCGCATTCCGACAAACTCCTCACTGCTCATGGGGCGAGCTAGCGAGTGCGGGTGGCTCGGGCGGCGCTGCCACGCCAAGGGCCTGCTGTGGTCGACTGATAGTGGCCACGACCGACCTGACGGCGGCACTGTAGGGGTCCAGGGGCGGGTCTGCAACGAGGGAGGTGTCGAGCGTGCAGGCTGTGCGAGGGGAGTGGCCAGAACGAGCGCGGGGAGGCGGCAGTGGGACGCGGCGGCTCGGGCGCACGCACGTGCAAAACGTGCGCTCTGGCCGCGCCCAGAGCACGCACTGTGACCGTTCGACGAAATGCCCTGGTGAGCTAGGAGGCTTGGATGCAAACACAAATTAACAGGGCTAGGTTATCACTAGCTAGGGGATTATTGGACATGATGGCTTGGTCAGGGGATCAAGCTTACAGAGCTAACTAAAAATCATGCCAAAACTGGCCATGCACACAAGGTGTTTGACAAAATGCTAGAGGCATCTAGGCAGTTCTTGGAGTGGCCAAAATCTCCAGATCAGTGTCTCTTTAGGTGTAGGTGATGGTGGCCAGGTTAGTTTGTCAAACATAGAAACTTGTTAGTGCAACTATTTGAGAAAACCAATTCTGGACAGAACCTAGAGGCTATCATTTCATGGACCAAAAATATTCCAATGGGTTCATGCTCCTGGACTTAAGGGTTTTGTGGGAAGGACTACAAGCAGGAAAAAGAATCATGGGTAAAGGAGAAAGTTAAAATATGGTTGCAGTACAAATCATCAAGTTGGACCAGAATGAAAATGAGGTTGATTCACTCAAGTTTTTCAAAGGACATAACTGGGTCTTTGCATAAAGATGGATAATATACTCCTACTGACCTCCCCTAATTTTGGTGGAAGTTCTAAAGAAGTATTTAAATGGGTTGTAGTGCAAAAGTGCAACTGGACCAGTTTAGAAAACTTGGGGTATGGCTCAAAAATTTCAATGAATAAAAGATATTTTTTCATCAAAGTGATTTAAAAATATCACATGACATCCCCAAATTTTGGTGAAAATTTTAGATGTATTTATCAAATGGTTGCAGTGCAAAAGAGGCTCTAAAACTTATGAAAATCACTTTTAAAGAATAAAGCTCAGGAAAAACAATTATGCAAATAAAACCATTGATTAAGAATTGTTTTATTGAGAGGGTATAGAAGTCCAATAATATTTTTGGAAAGTTTCCACTTGGGGTAAAAACTCCTCAATATTAAAGAAAATGGGTTCTGAAATCAAAAGAAAATCCAGAATGCAAAAATTTTAAACTCCTGGCAAAATTTTAATAATTCAAAACATGGTTAAATTTTTGGGGTGTTACAACACTACCCCCTAAAAAATCTCGTCCTCGAGATGTGATAAGGGTTGTTTTTGAAAAAATTTACTCCTACTATCACAAAAACAACCATCCTACTCCTGTAATTAAAACGTAGCTACAGTGAGAGGGCAATAAGTTGTGTAAAACTACAGTGTGGCATACTGGCGTTGCGTGGAAAAATATACGGTCAGTTTCTACTATTAGTTAGAGTAAATTTAGAATAAACTTCTAAATTACTGAAAATACGCTGGTCGTACCCGAGAGCACAGTGCTCTCTGTGGCTGACAGGCGGACCCGGGGCCCACTGTCGGTCTCTTCCTCTACCTCTGGCTCTCTCTTCTTCCTCTCTCCCGCGCACTTTCCCGTGCTTTCTCCACCGGCGACGTCTAGCTCGTAGGGCATCTAGGCCGTACTGCGGTAGTGCGCGGCGTGGTAGCTGCCGGCGCAGCATGCACTCACCTCGCGGGCCAGTGCACTGTCGGCACTGCTTGCGGATTCGCCTCCGAACACCGGCGATCGCGATGAGCGGCACTGGTGGACTTCACCCACCGTACACCGATCTCGAGCTATAAAACGACCGCGGTGCTCCTTCTTCTTCCTCCATCTGACCTCGCTTCTCCTTCTCCCCCCCTTCTCCTTCATTTCTGTCTGTAGGAGCTCGAGACGAGGCTCTAATGGCGGAGGTGATGCCGGACTGGTACGTGATCCTGATGTGTGGAGGGTTGGCGGCATTGTTGGGGTTCTTAGTGCTCCTGTGCGTTATGATCCTCGATGATCGTCGTGATGCGGCCGCTCGAGTGTTAGCTCTCCGCGGCGGCGGTGATCACGATGATTAGGTGCGATGTTAGGTGCTAACTGCGGTCAGGGTGCCGGAGGTAACTTGTACCCAAGTAATTACTCACAAATCTCTTCCTCTGAGACTGTGGGGTGTTAGGGAGGTGATTAGTTTGGTGCAGAAATTTGCACTAGGTTTTGCACTAGGTCGCGTGGTTGGGGTTGTGAGTCTGCTGTTATGGTGCTGCATGAAAAAAATATCTATGTCATGAAGAAATGTATGTTGCAACAACTCCGAGAAAAATCCCACTTCAGGATTTACTGAGAGTGAAAGCAGTTAATAAAATTTTACTGTAGTAAAATCACTCACATTGATTGAAACTAACGATTTAATTCATCGCACAAATTTAGGATACCACACACAAGTTGCAACACAAAAATAACTGCAGGGACAATAAACACAGCAATGGCATCTACAACGATAATGGTAATTGGACAGGGTCCTGAGAAAAAGTCTCTGGAATCGAGGCACACTCTTCTTCTATCAGGGGGAGTGGATTGACCAGTCGATGAATGTGCCTTTACTGGTTGGGCCTCAGTGGTCTGCCGATGGCGATCTGAGGAATCAAATCAGTGAGGCTCTGGAGATATCCCATTACTCGCTGGGTCAAACGCTCTTCAGCAATGACATATTGGGCAAGGTTGGCCAGTACTGGGTCTCTCTCGATTCATCCACCGGGAAAAGATGTTACTTCTCCGGGTGCTGCATGACTCGGAAAATAATAATACCCCCATTCGCTGGCATAGGGTACCGCGAATCGAAGGTGTGTAAGCGCCTCCGTAGCAGCTTCTATGGCCATATGCGGAGTCGGCATAGATTTTCCCACAAAGGAAGCTTCCGTGGGGTCTTGGTTTGGGTTTGCGGGAGGGACGTGCACCACTGCCCAATATTTCGAGGTGGATGGGGTGATCCTTGATTTGAGCAACTCATACTGGGGTGGGTGGATAGCACTCATGGTACTGCAGGTAAAGTCCCACAAAATTTTAACAAAGCTACCTGGAGTTGCATCTGGAGTTCTCAGATAGATACTAGGGCTCGGCATGGCAATGGAAATGGTTGTGCGAGTGGTGCTCAAGGTGAGGGGTACCTGGTAAGATCACGGGGTGGCCTTTTATATAGCATTGGGGCTGGGTTATTTACTGCGGTGAAGGGTAACTAGTCTATCGAGTCTACTCCATGGGGTCAGGTTCAATGCTACAGCTACACATATCTCGTAAAAGTGACGTATTACTGTGGGAGTCGTCGGTGTGAATTTGGTAGCTGTGCCCGAAAAAAGTGCAATCGCATGCTAATGTATTTAATGCAAGGCTACTATTTAAAACAGAGCCACACAAGCAGGCTGCGATTATTCAAGTTGATGCAAGATTACATAATTACAGGGCATGGGCATACTAAGACTCGGTACTACTCGAGTGGCTTAGTCTACCTCGTTTATATCTAAACGATCCTGCCTTGTGGACGTCGAGGCTTCTCCACAGGTTTCACTGTTGGGATTAGCGGGAGGGTGTTGAGGGGCTGCCGGGTCGGGGTAGCGATGATGACCATCCCGGGGATTGTTGGCCACAATCCCGCTGGAGCGTGTTCCCAAAAGGCGACGAAGCACTTCTGGGGACACCAAAGTATTGTGGTCGATGGTTGGGGCAGACCTCAAGGACTTGATCAGGTGTCCGAACAACACGACTGGGTTGTCGGCGTCGGGCACATCTTCTCCTCTTGTCGGGGCTCGACGGACCAGTTCTCCACGAGCTGCGGTTAGATCAAGGGTGATTTGATCAAACCGTTCTTCTAGTGCACCTACATAGCGCACCAGATGCAATAATGCAGGATCCGTCTCGCGATCGCCGTTGGCAACCTGGGGTGGCCTACCATACCCGTCACGGCTGGGATAGTAGTGGAATGAGCGACAGTTGACTCTGGGTGACAAGTGCCAGAGTTGAACTATACCCTCTCCAGCAGCTAGTTGGATGGCTTGTGGCTCAAAGGAAGTTGTCCTTCTAGTGAACCTATAGGGGCGTTCTGGCAATAGACCCCTACCATAGATGTGTACAGTGGCCCAGAATTGACGGCTCTCGCCGCTCATGGGTCCTTGGCACAAAACATATTCTGGAGGCTCCTCTAATGCTAAGGCACAGCGGGTGAGGTGTGCTAGCATGGTCACAAATCCTCCAAGGTTGTTTGCCGTGGTTTCATTGTGCACGACGGGCGAGGAATTATGGCTCGGTTTGGGAAAAGAGGTTGTGTTGTGCTGTGTTGAGGTTAGCGTGCCCTTTTTATAGAAAAAGAGGGCGGAGTCTTCCTTCGCAAGCTTGCGAATGAGACAATTTAGGTGTCGGTCACTGGCGCATGATCGACAGGCTAGGGTGATAGGTTGGGCACCGACTGCCAAGAGGTGTCGGGTCACTGTGGGGCTATCTTACACGAGAAGCTTGGAACTGGTTAGGTTATGGTCTGGTGGTTTGGTTAACCTAGGTTTATTGACCTGGCTAAGATAGGATTAGCCAATGGTCAGCCTGGCTCTGATACCAAGTTTGTCAGGACCGGGTTTCGGGATATTAATTTCCCAGAAAATGGCCCTCATGCTCACCAGCCCCAGGATTACTGTTAGCTGGCGAGACACAAACTTGATATAGAAACTCAAAGCAAAATACATAATATGTAGTACAAGACCATTCTGGCCTATGAGTACAACACAGGGTTTCTAGGGGTTGATAGCGGAAGCGATTTGTGGTCTTTCAGCGTCTATGGGACTCCAATTCCCACAGGAGCAGCTGACCTAGATAACTCCTATCTTCGCGAGGCTGCTATCACCATTGATTGGATTTCCGGGGTTGTCATCACAACGCTCCTCTCCAAGCAAGAAATCTGGCCAAGACAATAGCTAGGGACAAGCCAGTGAGTACTTTGAATGTACTCGCAAACATTATGAACTCAGGTATAATTATTCAAATGATGATCGTGCTCTAAAATATTCTGGGATCACAACGTCAGTCACAAAATAAAATCCATGATGCATACAAACAATTTATTCACATAACACATGAATAATGCAATTAGAGAGTAGAAATAGAATGCCTCAGTCGGGCGTCTGAGCGACACCACAGAAAGGGCTCATAAGTGAAATAAGTGACAAATGTGCCGCAGTCGGGCGTCTGTGCGACGCCACATAAAGGGCTTATAAAGTAAATACATAACAAGCATGCCACAGTCGGGTGTCTCGGCGACACCACATAAAGGGCTTATATGGTAAATAAATAACAAACATGCCATAGTCGGGCGACACCACATAAAGGGCTTATAACAGAAAAATCACAGCGAATATCCAGGAGGTAGAACCGTCCTAGGGATACTCAATATATCAAATAATGAAAATGGTTAGTCCACAATAATAATAATAATAATCACCATATGTCACCGGTCACAGTCAATGTTCTGACTTAGTAGTTTTTCCTCCGAAGACCGACACTTTACCCAACCCAGACTATAGTCCTTAACCATGGACATGTCTATTCGAATAGATATAATCTCTGCAGAGGGTGTAATCTTTACCCAAAAGTAACGGATTCCGTTAGTCCATCCGGACTAATTCCGCCCACGGTCTTTTAATTTAAAACACACCCGACCGCACACACCATCCTGACTTATCGGTGTCTGGAATCACCCATGACACCTGTTTAACTAAAAATCTAAGTGGGGAGGCTACAACCTCGATTAGCTTGGGATCACAAAATTTATACCGCGCGCAAACTACGGGAGCTACCCCCTTCGGCTAAAACCGAAGACACCCATGCCCCCGGACCAGGTGGCATGCCTACCGGATGCAGCCGGTATCTTCCACCATGGCCTCTCTATATGGTGTGTGCTAGAAAGGGGTTGACAACTTACTGAACCGTACCCTACCTACGGCAGGGACAAGTGGTAGCACGGAACAAGTATGGGGGTTACTGGAACAAGACTCGATCTACGGTCGACTCAGGATGTTTAGGTGTTACCTGCACGATTAGCATAACAAATATGTTTCAACCAACAGCCACAATCACCACTCATCATGTCTCACTATGCCGTACCGGACACAATCGTCTCGACGAAGACCAGAGACAAGCTCGTGTCTACCCAAGATAGAGGCTTTCCCGGGTTCCTCCCGGTATGCATGAGAGGCATATGATGGTGACTACTATCCCAAACATATCAAACTCCAATAGCATGAATCATCAATATGCACTCATGAGTTTGAACATATCATCACAAAAAAAGTAACGAAAACTCTGAGACGAGAGGTGTTGTAACCGTATAAAACAATACACGACAATATTATGCCAGGGTTCAGAATTCTTGCCTTCAAGTTGTGGGTAGGCAGGGTGCATTCCAAAACTTTTGAAAGTTTTCTTCTCTCTCCAAAAATCCTATTTAAATTTTTTGAATTAATACATAGTTTAAAAAACAGTACAAAAAAGTTGTCTGAATTTTTTTCAAATAAATCTGGAAATAAACTAGACAATATTTGAGAGAGGTAGGATAAAGAATCGACTCATTTGGAGTTATATTTAAAAAGTTATAGCCAGTCAAAGTTTTGGTCAAATTCTGTTTTCAAAATAAAATAGAAAAAAAGAAAAAACGTTTCAAAACTAACCACGTCGAAGGCGTATTCTGGGTTTACGTCTTCACTTATCCAGCATGGACTGGCGCGTGGGTCGCCGAGAGTGGGTCCAGGGGGCCCACTGGTCAGGTTTGACCAGTCGCCCGCGCTCTTCTTCCTCCTCTGTCCGAGCAGGGTGGGGCTCCGGCGTTCGCCGCCGAAGAACGGCAGCTCCCCACGGGGATCCAAGGACAGGGATAGATCCGCTAGTCCAGGGCGGTCCTCCCGGTGGTCGCCAGGCTGGCGGGGATGGAGGGAGTCACCAGCGGTGAGCTCTGCGGCGGAAGGCAGCTTCGGGTGAATTGGGGCATCGTGCCACGGTGGTTCCCGAGCGAGATTGAGAGGTTGGGAAGCTCCGCACGGTCGAAGGGGGTCGGGTGGTGGTGTTGGATGGTCGGGGGAGGGCCTGGTTGCAATGAACAACACCGGAGGGCGTTGGCGGCCGAGATGGCCGGAGACGGGGAAGATGGCCTTCCCAGGTCGGTTGCAGGCTAGGGAGGCACTAGGAGGATGGTGTGAGATTGCCTGAGGGATTGGACGCGCTCAGGGCTCCTTTTATAGATGGCCGAGGTCGGTTCCCGCGGCGGCCGGAGATAAGATCGGTGAACCGCCTCGCTGTAGCTAGTAGGGCGACGTGGCCCTGGTTGGCGCATTCCGATGAACTCCTCACTGCTCACGGGGTGAGATGGCGCATGCGGGTGGCTCGGGCGGTGCTGCCACGCCCAGGGCCTGTTGTGGCCGGCCGCTAGTGGCCACGGCCAACCTGATGGCAGCGCTGTAGGGCTCCACGGGCGGCTCTGCAGCGAGGGAGGAGTCGGGCGTGCAGGCTGTGCAAGGGGAGTAGCCAGAACGAGTGCGGGGAGGCGGCAGTGGGACGCGGCGGCTCGGGCGCACGAACGCGCAAAACGCACGCTCTGGCCGCGCCCAGAGCACGCACGGTGACCGTTCGACGAAATGCCCTGGTGAGCTAGGAGGCTTGGATGCAAACACAAATTAACAGGGCTTGGTTATCTCTAGCTAGGGGATTATTGGAAATGATGGTTTGGTCAGGGCATCAAGCTTACAGAGCTAACTAAAAATCATGCCAAAATTGGCCATGCACACAAGGTGTTTGAAAAAATGCTAGAGGGATCTAGGCAGTTCTTGGAGTGGCCAAAATCTCCAGATCAGTGTCTCTTTAGGTGTAGGTGATGGTAGCCAGGTTAGTTTTTCAAACATAGAAACTTGTTAGTGCAAATATTTGAGAAAACCAATTCTAGACAGAACCTAAAGGCTATCATTTCATGGACCAAAATTATTCCAATGGGTTCATGCTCCTGGACTTAAGGGTTTTGTAGGAAGGACTACAAGCAGGAAAAAGAATCATGGGTAAAGGAGCAAGTTAAAATATGGTTGCAGTACAAATCATCAAGTTGGACCGGAATGAAAATGAGGTTGATTCACTCAAGTTTTTCAAAGGACATAATTGGGTCTTTGCATAAAGATGGATAATATACTCCTACGGACCTCCCCTAATTTTGGTGGAAGTTTTAAAGAAGTATTTAAATGGGTTGTAGTGCAAAAGTGTAACTGGACCAGTTTAGAAAACTTGGGGTAGGGCTCAAAAATTTCAATGAATAAAAGATATTTTTGCATCAAAGTGATTTAAAAATATCACATGACATCACCAAATTTTGGTGAAAATTTTAGATGCATTTATCAAATGGTTGCATTGCAAAAGAGGCTCTAAAACTTATGAAAATCACTTTAAAAGAAAAAAGCTCGGGAAAAACAATTATGCAAATGAAACCATTCATTAAGAATTGTTTTATTGAGAGAGTATAGAAGTCCAATAATATTTTTGGAAAGTTTCAACTTGGGGTAAAAACTCCTCAATATTAAAGAAAAGGGGTTCTGAAATCAAAAGAAAATCCAGAAAGCAAAAAATTTCAACTCCTGGCAAAATTTTAATAATTCAAAACATGGTTAAATTTTTGGGGTGTTACAAGTCGTTTCAGCATACCCGCTAGAGAGGGTGCTCCGGAGCTCGAACGTCGTTGGGCGAGTTGCAGAATGGAACATCGAGCTTCAGGCGTTCCATCTCGAGTTCAGCACCACCAGGTTCATCAAGGTTGTGGCCCTCGCCGACTTCATGGCCGAGTGAATAGACCTCCCCGACGACGGGGTGAGCGAGGACCGCTCCCACTTACCTGGGGACAAGGAACCAGGCGGGTGGATCATGTACTTTGATGAAGCATTCGCGTGAAAAGGCGCAGGAGCAGGGGTTGTCCTCCTCTCACCCACCAAGGACAAGCTCTACTATGCGGTACAACTCTGCTTCCAGCACGGCGAGAAGGTCTCCAACAACATCGTGCAATTCGAGGGCTTGGTCGCCAGTCTCAGGGTCGCGGCGGTGCTAGGGGTGAAGCGCCTCACCATTAAGGGCGATTCTCAGCTCCTCGTCAACTTCTCCAACAAGAAGTACACGCCCAAGGGCGAGCACATGGAGGCATACCTAGAGGAGGTACGCAAGATGGAGAAGCAGTTCATGGGCTTGGAGTTGTAGCACGTGCCGCGAGGGACAAACAATGAGGCGGACGATATCGCCAAGAGAGCCTCCCGAAGGCTCCCCCAGGAGTCGGGAGTGTTTGAGGAGCGGCTCTTCAAGCCATCGGCGGCTACACCCTACCGTGGCTCCAGCACCGCGTCAGGAGGATTTGCCTCAGGCGCCTGAGACGGGCGCCCCAGCATGTGGCCACCCCACAGGGGCCCGCCTGCTGCTGGCACTAGAGCCTCAGGAGGGGTGCTGGACTGAGGAGTTCAAGGCGTACCTGCTCCAAGGGACCTTGTCAGAGAAGGAGGAGGATGCCGAGCGCGTGGTCGTCAAGCCACCGCGTACTGCATCCAGGATGGTGAGTTATATCGCAAGAGGCCCAATGACGTTTCATTGTGATGCATCTCCAGGGAGCAGCGACTTGAGCTACTAGAGGACATACAGGGTGGGGACTGCGGGCATCATTCCTCGTCACGCACTCTGGTGGGCAAGGCATTCTGCAGCGGCTTCTACTGGCCCACTGCACTCAACGATGCCACAGAACTGGTGCGTTCCTGTGAAGCATGCCAGTTCCACGCCAAGCAGATTCACCAGCCTGCACAGGGCCTCCATACAATCCTGCTCACATGGCCGTTCACGGTCTGGGGGCTCGACATCTTGGGGCCGTTCCCTCGAGCGCCAGGGGGCAACTGATACCTCACCATTGTCGTCGACAAATTCACCAAGTGGGCGGAGGTAGAAGCCGTCTGCACCATCCAAGCTGGATCGGCCATCAAGTTCATCAAGGGAATCATGAGCCGGTTTGGGGTTCCTAACCGCATCATCACTAACAACGGCTCGCAATTGACTAGCAACCTTGGAACGCAGATATGCTACGCTTCAGTGGCACACCCCCGGAGTAACGGCCAAGCTGAGCGGGCCAATGCCAAAGTCCTTTGGGGCCTGAAGACAAGAACCTTCAAGAAGAAGCTCAAGGCCTGTGGCAGGGCCTGGCTCGACGAGCTACAATCCGTGTTGTGGTCCATCCGCACCACCACGACCAAGCCAGCGGGGGAAACATCGTTCTTCCTCGTCTACGGAGCAGAAGCGGTTCTCCCATACGAGGTCAAGCATCACTCCACGCGGGTCCTGACGTTTGACGAGGCACGTCGGGACCCCAAGCGGGGGATGGATCTCATCCTGGGGGAGGAATGTCGCCGTCAAGACTCGCTCCAGGCGGCAAGATACCAGCAGGCACTGCTGCGGTATCACTGCTCCAACATCCGCTCCAGGACGTTAGAGGTGGGTGACCTTGTCATGAGGCGCGTGCTCTCCAGGGAGGGGCTGCAAAATCTCTCTCCCATGTGGGAGGGCCCGTTTAGGATTGCTCGTGTCTCCAGGCCTGGCGCCGCGCGCTTGGAGACACAAGACAAGGTCCCCATCCACAACGCCTGGAACATCCAGCACCTCCGGAAGTTCTTCCCCTGAAGAATGGCTCTGGTCTGTGAAGCAAGGCTCCGGCCTATGAAGGTCTCCCCTCGTGACACTCTCGCTTAATAACGAGTGGGGTTGTACCCGCCCCGGAGTCTCCTGAGAGTCGCCCTGGGACCTCATGGGGGCTCCCTCCCACGTCTTAGTGGCAGCACTTAGCTCCGCACTAGTGAGAAGACCAGATTAGGTGCCGGACATGGTTGTTCATTTGCTTTCCGAAGTTGCTTGCAGTTTTTAGTAATCTTTCAATCGATTTGGTGCTTTCGTGTTTTGGTTCGCCGAGTTAATTTCTTGTCCTCCCGGTCGGTTGTTTTTTGCCTGAGGGCAGGAGAGAGGTGGCAGTTGCCCGTCACTCTCCCTCACGCGCCTCGCGCGTGGGGGCTAGGTAGGTGTGTGCGCTTTGGGCCTACCCTCGTATGCCCACACCACGCCAAACCCCACTGCCCTGGTGCTTTGGCCTTGTCCTCACAAGGTGCCCTCGATCAAGCTCACAGGCATCAACACCCCCCATATCCACGCCCCGCGGGTAGCGCGAGGCGGTGCATTAAGTCAGAGCTAATGTATGACAGGGGGCTCAAATAAGGAGTGAGGTGCTCGTCATTTTTCCTTTTCCTTTAAAAGCAACCCTGCAGCGGTTCTGCGGCGGCTCCCGAGACCCCGAGGCATCTCTCGAGTCTGTGACCTCCAGCTCCCCAGGAAGGGGGCCTTGTTGAGTGCCACAAGCCAAGTCCTCGCGAGGCGGAAAGCTATTGCACACACATCAAGCTAAGTTTTCCTCTACTAGCTTACTCAGAGCGCAAACATTACATCACAGCATCAAGATAGCAAGCATAACATAAAGAGCATAACTGCCATAGTTCATTACATGCCCCGACGGGGCACACCATCTTTATTTTCCGAATTACAGGAGAAAGGAAATGCTAAACAAAGAAGACCCGGTGGCATACAAACCCGGCACCAGCGCCGCATCCTCAAGCAGCGCCTCAAGGTGGCCTGGCGCTCCACCAGTTCCCCCATAGGAGACCTGCGGTTGTGGCTGGTCCTGAGTCCAAGTTCGGCGGCCCCCAGACTCACGTCGGGCTGCGCTCCAGCTTCACTGGAGCGCTGCGGAGGGATGAACCACCACCATCCTCGACCCGAGCACGACAACATGGGGGCCGGTCGTAGCCACCACTGCTCGAGCTCTTGTCCGAAGAAGAGCGCCGTTGCGAGAAGAGGAATGCGCACTGCCAAGCCCAAGCTCCCTTCGCCACCCTCATCGTCGCTGTCCTCCGGGCAGCACCCCACACGGCGGCCATCCTCCCTGAACACCCTCACGTTGAGGGTTTCCAGGCCATCATACTTGAAGTGAAGGGTGCACCTTCCGCCAAGGCCTCGCGCGCGGGCAAACGTCTGCCAGCCGTGGGTCAGGACCACGCTGCCAGAGGCGGCGACCTCAGCCCGACCCATGAAGCTCGACTGCAGTAGCCGTCAGCCTGCAGCCAGAAACCATGGAGCCCAGAGGATGGAAGCTCGTCAGAGAAGAAACGCGGGAGCCGGAGCGAGGTGCCGGCCGGGCTCTTCGACCACACCAAAAACTCAGGGAGCACGTCCGGCAAAGAGAAGCGCGGGCGAGGCAGGCATACGATCACGGCATGTCTCCCCTCGTCATGGGGGCTGCTCCGAAGCCGGTGGCCCCCGCAGTGAGAAGAGGTGCCCTCGCAGGCACCGAGAGAAACGCTAGCTCTGGGGGTGCGCGGCCGCGCCCCCTGGGGGCCGCCGTGGGGGGCGCGGGGGCCGCAGGGTGCTTACGGGGACGGTTGCGACCTCTCTTGGGAGGCGGGGAGGCTGGTCCCTCCTTGGAAGCTTTCCCCTTCCCGGTCGCCGAAAACCTCCTCGGCGACGCCATGGAAGCAAGACGAAGAAGGAGAAGAAGTGGGCGGCAGGAAGACAAAGGAGAGATGAGCAGGGGTCTCTGGCCCTCCCCCACATATATAGCCAAGGAAGGCCGACCGCCAGCCTCCACGACCTCGCGCCATGATGATCTTCTGCATGCCGCATCGTTCCGTCAAGTCAAAAAGTTGCCGAGGCAGCGTGGGGAAGTGGATACGCCCACCTCCTATCAATCGCCACGCGTCATCAAGGCCGCAGGCGGTTAGGGCATGCGGCACTCCGCACTTTCCCTTTGGCTTCGCCTAGATGCCAAGTTCGAGCGCGTCTTGGGCTCGGGGGCTACTGTTGGCGTTCTGGATATGGGGGTATCCAGACTTGCCTGTCTGTGGCCCACCATGTGGCTCAATCGACAGCCTGGTATGGCCCAGCTTCGATATCAAGATCTCAACACCCTCGCGAGGGGCCAAGCCTCGTGAGGTGGACGACGCCAAGACCCCCGAGGGGATCTGCTTCTTCAAGCTGGCTCCCGAGGGGCGGAGAGTTCTATGCAAGGTGTACCTCACGAGGCTCACCTGACGTGAGCCATGACAACCAAGGTTAGGCGGGTGCTAGCGGGCGCAGAGCACCAGTTTCCTCTTTGGTGAAAGGGAGGCAAGCCATAGGCGCGGAGTATCGAGGAATCAGCCAAATGTTTCCATTCTGGTGCAACAAGACCAAGACCACCAGGACAGCGGGACAAAGGTCATCACCGGGCCCACCATAGCGTCACGACCAGGGGCTTTTCGTAGGCGAAGACCACTTTTGTCAGGATAAGCTGAACTAAATGTCCGCATTCGAATTTGGCCGTTGTGGGATCCCTTCCTGCCAACATTTGGGAAGAAGACCAAGGTCACTATAAATAGGACTTAGCCACCACCATAGAGAGAGATCGGATCCATTCTCACCCGACCACCTCACCAGCTCTCTTGAGCTCAAGAACACCTCACCTCCTGAGGCCAGTTCATCCACAGTACTAGTTCATCGTCAGCCCTTCGAGGCAATCCACCAAAATGCTGGAGTAGGGTATTACACCGCAAGGCGGCTCGAACCAGGATAAACTGTCGTGTCTCTTTTTCTCTTCGAGCTCGACGCACTAGGCTTAGGATGATCGCGAGTAGGCAGGCTGGGTAGGTTGAGACCTCCACACGCACCCCAGAGTTCGAACCTTTCAAGGGTTTCCGGAACCTGCAATCCGACAATGCCCCTGAGTGGAAAAACAGAAAACACATTTTCTGAGAATATGTCTTCAGAGGAGGGAAGATGTATTTCACCCCATAGTAGTACCAAAGTACACTTTTGTGAAAGGAAAACACACTTACCGAGATCTGTTTCCAGTTAAAACGCGCACGGGCCTGGGCGCTGGTCCATGGCCAGAGGCTAACAGCTGGGCCCCGTGGCGCACTCTCTCTCCTCCCGCTGGGTCTTCTTCTAGCTCGCGGCCGGAGCTACAGAGGAGGGCAGCGGCCGCTCAGCTGTGGCCAACGTCGGTGTCCGTCCTACTGGTTGCACCAGCCGACGAGTCCGGCGAGCTCACGACTCTGTCTCGCGCCTGGAGATGGTCTCACGGGAGCACGGGAGGGCTTGGAGAGGAGGCGGCTGTGAGGAAAGATAAGAACCGCGGCAGACGAAGGTCTTCGAGGGCCACACTGGAAGAGATCCTCACCCGAGATGCGGGCGTCGGCGGCTCGGCAGGCTCTGGGGAAGCTCAGAACATAGAGGGAATCGAGGGGGAGGGGCCACGACAAGAAATTGTAGAGGAGGACCGCGGCGGCCATGGCAGATGGAGGAGGGGCAGAGGAGATCCGATGGTCGAGGAGGGGAAACACAGGGTGGCAAGGTGCGGAGGAGGTCGACGAGGCTACTTATAGCCGCAGGGCGAGCTCGGGAGCGCTCTAGAGAGCTCGGCCGACCGGACAAGGTGAGTTCAGGGAGTTTAGCATCAAGGGCACGCTCGACGCGACGCAACGATGGCGAGATAGGTCAGGGCAGTGGCACGGGGAGATGCAAGGGATCACGGGGGAGCTACTAGACACGAAGAACACTCGAGAAGACGAGGAACGAACGAGGACAGGGGGCTCCACTTGCCAGGGCGCACCGATGTGCATGCCAGCCACGCAGTCACCGCATGAACTGGCGCACGTGATGCACTCTGGTCGGCCAAAACATGTCAGCTAGATGGGTCATTGATGACCCACTAGTATAGGGGATCTATCATAGTCCTTTCGATAAGTAAGTGTTTCGAACCCAACGAGGAGCAGAAGGAAATGACAAGCGGTTTTCAGTAAGGTATTCTCTGCAAGCACTGAAATTGTAGGTAACGGGTAGTTTTGTGGTAAGATAATTTGTAACGTGTAACAAGCAATGAAAGTAAATAAGGCACAGCAAGGTGGCCCAATCCTTTCTTTAGCAAAGGACAAGACTGGACAATTTCTTATAATGAGAAAAGTGCTCCCAAGGACACATGGGAATTATCGTCGAGCTAGTTTTCATCACGCTCATATGATTCGCGTTCGGTACTTTGATAATTTGATATGTGGGTGGACCAGTGCTTGGGTACTGCCCTTTCTTGGACAAGAATACCCCCTATTGCAAGCATCTGCAACTACAAAAAAAGTATTAAGGTAAACCTAACCATAGCATGAAACCAGTGGATCCAAATCAGCCCCTTACAAATCAACGCATAAACTAGGGTTTAAGCTTCTGTCACTCTAGCAACCCATCATCTACTGATTACTTCCAAGTGCCTACCTCTAGGCCCAAATAATGGTGAAGTGTCATGTAGTCGACGTTCACATAACACCACTAGAGGAGAGACAACATACATCTCATCAAAATATCGAATGAATACCAAATTCACATGACTACTAATAGCAAGACTTTCACCCATGTCCTCAGGAACAAACGTAACTATTCACAAAGCATATTCATTTTCATGATCAGAGGAGTATTAATATGCATTAAGGATCTGAACATATGAACTTCCACCAAGTAAACCAAATAGCATCAACTACAAGGAGTAATCAACACTACTAGCAACCCACAGGTACCCATTCGTGGTTTTGATACAAGATTGGATACAAGAGATGAACTAGGGTTTTGAGAGGAGATGGTGCTAGTGAAGATGTTGATGGATATTGACCCCCTCCAGATGAGAGGATTGTTGGTGATGACGATGATGATGATTTCCCCCTCCCGGAGGGAAGTTTCCCCGGCAGAACAGCTCCGCCGGAGCCTTAGATTGGTTCTGCCAAGGTTCCGCCTCGTGGCGGCGGAGTTTCGTCCCGTAAGCTTGCTTATGATTTTTTCAGGGTAAAAGCCTTCATATAGCAGAAGATGGGCACCGGAGGGCCACCAGGGGGCCCACGAGACAGGGGGCGCGCCCCCCACCCTCGTGGCCAGGGTGTGGGCTCCCTTTGGTACTTTCTTTGCTAAATAATTCTTATTAATTCCAAAAATGACTTACGTGGAGTTTTCAGGACTTTTAGAGATGTGCAGAATAGGTTTCCAATATTTACTCCTTTTCCAGCCAGAATCCCAGCTGCCGGCATTTTCCCTCTTCGTGATAAACCTTGTAAAATAAGAGAGAATAGCCAGAAGTACTGTGACACAACATGTAATAACAGCCCATAATGCAATAAATATCGATACAAAAGCATGATGCAAAATGGACGTATCAGTCATTCGAAGGAGAAGGCCAAAGAGGAAAGAAACGGGCATAGCAAGGCTTGAGGTGACCACAACTAGCAGAATTGTCCAGGAACAGCAAGTTGTTTGTGCTGTGGTGAGGAAGATACAAGAGGAAAGAGGGAGTGCCGTTTGCATGAGAGTGGTCACATGCTATGAACATTGTGTTGGACAAAAATCAGCTCATTTGGATGAATAAAAAGAGCACTTGGTGTACAATGCTCTCCGCTGGACAGGAATGCAAAACTTGAAGGGGCACTCACATATCTAATGATATTGAGCTGAAATTTGGAGTAGGTGAGTGATATTAGAATATGAAGCTGCTGTAAAAGTTTCATACCATTTCGAGACACCAAAATGGTACTTGGTTCACAAAGCTCCAATCTGAACAGAATTTTGGAAAAATTGCATAGGGCAAATAGCTAGATAAAATGAGCCAAAATTTGGTGGGGATGGTTTATATGAGTAGGAGCATGCCCTGGAAAAAGTTTCAGCAATAATGAAGCAATATAAAATATAGTTGCTTCACAAACTGAAAGTCTGACCAAAAACCAAGATTTGATGCTGAGCTCACTTGGAGAGTTGTCAAGAGAACATATTTTGAGGAGAGCTATGATATGATAATATGAAGGATGTGGCAAAATTTCAACTAATCTAAATATTCCAAGCTTGTACCTCCTTCACAAAGTTCCTTTTTGGACAGAAACTTCGGAAAATTGTTGAAAAATGTTTGCTAGGTACATTGAGTTGAATTTTGGCATGAGGCAATGATATGGACAGAAAAAGGTGTCCAAAATGCTTGGGGTCAAACAAATAAAGATAAATAGCACTTCCTTCACAAAGTGCCATTTAGAGCAGAATTGGAAAAGGATTATTTGAGAATTATTTTTGAACATGGCAAGAAGGATTTTGACATATTTGAGGAACATATGTCCCAAAAATTTATAAGAATTATTTGGAATTTTTGGAGTGACAGAAATATAGGTTGCTTCACAACCTAGGGAAAAAAGGATTATTCCTTTAATAGAAAAGGGAATATTCCCAATAAAAAGAATATTGGGATATGACTTGGATGAAAATGACCTGAGCTTGGGATGGTTTTGGGAATGACAAGCCACTTCTGTGCCTAGGAAGATATGATCTCCCAAGTTTCAGGATCAGAGAGCCACAGAAAAAATCAAAGCGTATCCAAAGAAAATCAAAAGAAAAAGAAAAATCCAGGGTGTTACACTTCCCCAACTATGATGCTGATATTAGATATGTTTATGATTACAGTGACCCGCACCCGAGGCAATCCTTTCTTAGGATGAGTCATGGTGGTTCTATGCAAAGAGTTAGTTGCATTGAATGTCCTGATATACGTTATTTCTAATATGTTATCACTAAATCACCATGTTGGCCAACTCCCTCGGTGTTGACTACAGTCACCTCCACCCCATTGTTGGTAACATCTTTGTCAACATTTGCGTTCTTACTAGCACCCGTATGGTAGTAGTTTGTAATGGCCGTAATTGTATCAAAATTCCTGGAGTGGCGTACTTATTACCCACACCTATACCTAACCGTTTCTCCATCGAGAATGGACAATTGCATTATGTTGCACATGAAGGAGATGCAGCTTTTGACCAAGAAAGGCTAGAACCTAAACAAGTAGCTAAAGAAGAACTCACCATCGACGAGAAGGAAGAGCAGCCCCAGCAAGACTACACCACCTACGTAGACCTCAATAAACTTCAGGGCTCTATTTATTATATGCACAACCTCACATCGTCCCTCAGGAGCACGTCTACCTACATGAACATGGGCTTCTTCAACTGGAGCCAAGACTGGGCTCCAGACCAACTGCCGTAATGATCCCATCGTTTTGGGCTTGCAAGAGCCTAAGACTGGAGGGGGTTATCACCACCTCCACATCAAGATGTGGCAGTATTTGAATAAATTGTAATGAGGTCCTATTTAAGCTCTGGGAGCTTCAAAACACTCGACTTGGTCTGTTCCAACACTTTGCTTTAGCTTTTTATTTGTTTTTGCCTTTGCGATTTTTTTAGTTGCAAGTTAGTTTTCAAAAACCCAAAAACCACAAAAATAGAATAAGCTTTTCTTTTCTCTTGTTCTTACTTAGCCCCTTGGAGTTCATTTCCATCTATGCCAGGACAACGAGGAATGCAAGATTTAGGAAGAGAAGTGTGTAAACACAACCATGAAGGTATGTCCTACGACCCCCATCTTCTGCACTTGGACACTTAGAGTAGAAGTAGTGGCAGTATGTGTAATATGTGTTGATGGGAGTGAGTCTTGATAGCTGATACAAAGGGTTTTTCTCTAGTAGCTGAAATAATTTTGTAGCCTTTGTTTTCTTTAGTTTAGACGACTAAGACTTGTCGTGGGACTGTTTTGAAAATGAAATGAAATTAACCAAGTATAACTTTTCACAAGAGAAAGTCTTTCAAGACTTGGGAGTACAGAAATTGTAAGGAAGTGATGTTTGAACATGCTTGGTCCCATGTTGTTAATTTTAATGGACTTGATAGCACTTGTGGATTAAATTATCTAGAGGAACTTAGTTGAAAGGTGGGTGAGATTATGCCAAAAATCTATGTTCTATATATCAACATGGTGTTAGAGCCTCCGGCTTGTACCATGGCCTTTTGCTACTATATACGCGTTTACGTGTGTAAATCTGGCTTTGCCACCCTTCTTGATGTTATTCTGAGGACTCCGTTGGCCAATGAACGATCCACCAAGAGTGATAGCTTGGATTTTGGCTATGAGTTTGTTATCATACGTAGTGACAACACTACAAACGAATATTATTCGGCTTTCTCTTGAATGGGTGTGTATGTGGTAAATCAAGGGGACTGATCAAAAGAGCTCGAAAGAGATATTATTGCTAAAGTTACATAGTTCCCAATCATTAAGCCAAAGTGAAAGGAACAAGACGAGGGGTCTAGAGGGGGCTGATTAGACCCTTAACAAGGAAAAGTGGAAGTTTTTAGTTTCTTCAAGTTAAGGTTGGGTTCAGCACATGTTAATGGGCACACAATACATTTTACACACACGTAGCAAGAGCATGAGCAGTAGAATAGTAAAGCATGCAAGGGCAAGAATGTAAAGGGATGAGATTGGAGTGTGTCGGCGTTCTGGAAACGGGGGTCCCCACACTTGCCTGCCTGCGGCCTGCAGCGTGGCTCAGCAGTGGCCCAGCACGACCCGTCCTCGTCAACCCAAGTTCAAGACCCTCGCGAGGGGCTAAGCCTCGCGGGGCGGACGACACAAGGCATCCCCAAGGGCGGCCTCACCAGGTAGGCTCGCGAGGAGGCGGAGAGATGAAGGCAAGGAGTACCTCGCAAGGTGCTCATGACGCAAGCCATGACGATCAAGACCAAGCGAGCGCCAGGCGGGCGCCAGCCTGCGCAGTGTCCTCGTTTCCTCTTTGGTGGAAAGGGGGTAAGCGCAGGCGCGGAGTACCGAGGCATCAGGAAAAGGTTTGCATATTGGTGCAACGAGACCAACACCAGCAGAGAGGTAGGATGGATGTCACCATGGATCCCAAGACAACGTCATCTCCAGTGCCTTTCACAGTTGAAGACCACCTTTAGTTAGGATAGATTGTACTAGTTGTCCCCTTTCAAAATGGCTGTTGTTGGCTCCCTTCCCGCTCAACATTTGGGAAGAGGACCAAGGCCCCTATATGTAGAGATAGCCACCACAGTAGAAGGGACAAGTCAGGCTCATCCACACCACCACCACAAGAACACCTCTCCTCGCAAGGCTATTCTTCCTCTATACTGTTCATCATCAGCCCAAGAGTCAATCCACCACATCACACACATGAGTAGGGTAGTACACCACAACGGTGGCCCGAACCTGTATAAATCTTGTGTCTCTTGTATTGTTCATCGTGCTAGCTTAAAATCGCGGTGAGGTTGTGGGCGTGTTTTGGTAGGGAGAAGATATTCGTGCGCACCCAAGAGTTCGAACCTTAAGGGTTTTGCCGGAACCCGATATCTGACATTTGGCACACCAGGTAGGGGTGTGCCGGAATCTTCTTTCCGCTGATCTATGTTCCACAGCTTCGTCACATCCATGTCCGGCGACCCGACGACCAACGCCGACCGCTGGGCGGCATGCCCAGCCCATGCCGCGCCGCCTACCCAAGGTGACCTCAACCTCGCGAGTCAGGTAGCCCGCGCTCCGCAGAACTCTGCGGGACACGGGCGACGCAGTCAAGCAGTGCCTGCCCTCACTCCGCGACAAGTGCGATCGGCCACAAGGGCCTCCAACCACGTCGCAGCCACGGTGCCGCACACTCGACGGGAACAAGCGAACACGAGGGTCGTGCTCACGGTGGCTCGGGTGCTGCTGTTGTGTAGGTTGCAGGAGAACGGCAGAGAGTGCTGCAGGAGCACGTTGCCGAACTCCTGGATGCCGCAGCTTTGGGGGAGCCTCCCTTCTGCGTCCAGCTTCCACCCCAGGCCCCGCGAGGATCATGCGGCGGGCCCATCTGCGCCGTGCGCCCTCAGGCAAGCCCCAAGGCTTCATCAACACCAGCTCAACAATCAGCGTCGGGCGTCAAGCTGCACCAGCACCACCCCCGGTGAGCGAGGGCATGCGCATCGCCGCCTAAGGCCTGGGCGGGCCGCTGCCCTATCATCCCCAAGACGGCGCGCTAGGCCAGGCCACGTGGAGCCTAGGGCACTACAACGAAGCCTTTGGGGCGGCGACCTCGGAATCTTACGTGCCCCATATGGTGGATCAGGTATACGCGCTAGAAGACGACCCTGGCTCATTCCCCGGGTCAGGCTAGGAAGAAGAGATGCCAGAAGCAGAGCCTTTTCAGGAGCCCCAAGGAAGCCTCACCAACCGCACTGGCAGCAGTTGCTATCGGGTATCGCTAATTCCTCAGGAGCAAGCTTATGCTAACCATGGGTCGCAGGAAGTTCAAGTCATTGTAGCGGAAGGTCGCCCCAGCTTGGCAGCCTCCCTTCCGCTAGGAGGAGCACACTGGGGGCTGCAGGAGAGGGGCCAGGAGCCAGGCCCCTCCCCACAGCGTGCGGAGCAAGGTGTCTCCCGGAGGTAGGCCCTCTGCCGGGGAGGTGATGCAAAGCCTGCCCCCGGTAGAGGACCCGTGGTCGCCGGGGGAACCGCTGGCGTCCCCTTTGCCCCATTGGCGTCGTCCTTGGTTTCCGATCACCGTCAATGGTGGTCAAGGGTGGCGCAAGGCGGGGCCCTTGTGTGCCAATATGAAGCACGGCCGGTACCTGTGAAGAAGGCCTAGTGCCTGTGAAGGTCACCACCCGTGACCAAGGTAGTCAGAGTCGGGATTCGGAGCCGGATCGATTTTCCTTAGACAGAATCGAGTTGTAGTATCGAGTCGTGGAATCGAGGATTCTACTAGATTTACTCAAATAAGATATTTTCTATCCACGCCAGAAATTTATATGGGTTCTATAGAGTTTAACACTAAATATATAGCAAAAAATGTACACATTAATGCTAGCTTACATTTATGGAAGATATATGGAAGGGAAATATATAGAACATTTAAATCTTCAACATACGAAATTTACTTAGGAGGTTTATTAGAGTATGTGAATGGTCGATCACTTGTATAGCCGACCTGTAGTGTTGAACCTTGAACGGTCTTGCTCTCCTTCTCCGATCAATATTGACGCATCCTCCTTCTTACGACAATTCTATCTGTCGACAAGCCTGATCCTCAATATCGATCTAGGTTTTCAGAGAGCCAGATCAAATGTGCCAATGGCTGAGTGTTTGGGCTTGGGAGGGGAATAAAAGGGTCATGACTCATGTGGAAAGGGATCTGGATAGTGGCACAGATTGTGTTACAACAAAACATATGGCTTCGATAAATTATTAGAATCCGATATAGTCCATAGCATAATCGGGATTCTACAATTTTCTATAGGATTGTATGATTTGGATCGCGACTCATAATGGATTCAACCTGATCTGGATTCATAGTGGGACTTGGATCGACATGCTTCTGTAGGGTCGTGAAGTCATAGGATTCTAGTAGTCGAGTCGGGATTCTGACTACCTTGCCCGTGACACTCTCACGTAATAATGAGTTGGGGCTGTACACGCCCCGGAGTCTCCGGAGAGCCGCCCTCGAGCCTCGGGGGCTCCCTCCCATGCCTAGTGGCAGCAGTTAGCTCCGCATCGAAGACTAGACTAGGCGCGGGACGTGGCCTTTTGCTTTTTGCCCCCCCCCTTTCTGTGGTCCAGCTTCCTTGCTTTGGATTTAAGTTGAAATTGAATTTGTGTTTGCTTATGCAGGGAGGGGTGTCTTGTCTCGTTTGTGTGTTCTCTTGAGTTTTGGTCTTTGCCTTAGTCCGGAGTTTGCACTAGCTGCCTCCCCATCGCGAGCCTCTCGCGGGCGGGGCTGGGCTCAGCACACTGCGCATGCCGTCCCGCGGCCAGCACTCGTTTTGGCGAGGCTCTCACCATGTGGTCAGCAGGCCCCCCAGAGGACCCTCGGAGGATCACGGCCCCGCAAGCCTACTCAAGGCTTGTCCAAGATAAAGGTAAAGCACAGTAAATAACTCATCGCAGGGCCAGTAACATCATGCAGGCGCACATTCAGTGTCGCCCCTAGGAGCATGTGGACAACAATCTTTTTACATGAGGGGCTTCCCCTCCCAAAATTCTCTTACAACCTTTAGGACCACGTCCGAGCTTTTTATGTGTAGGATAAATGGCAGGGTGACACACGACCAGTCAGACATATCGCTCACTGCACCCTCTTGGTCACCTCTGGAGGCATCACTGGCGCCGTTGTCGTTGTCGCTGGCATTGCCATTGCCGTCACTACTAGGCGCACCAGTTTTGCCTACTAATGGCGCACTATTGGTGCGCCATTAGTATCACGCCACTAGTATTTTTTACTAATGGCGCACCACTGGTGCGCCATTAGTATCTAGTATACTAATGGCGCACTGTAACACCACGCGCCATTAGTATGCCTCCCGGGGGGCCATACATAACCATGTGCTTTGTCATACTAATGGCGCACTCTGTAGTGATGCGCCATTAGTATCCTTTGCCATACTAATGGCGCACCTTGAGGTGATGCGCCATTAGTATGAATATTAGGTTGTTTTTTTTTACTTTTCTGATTTTTGCACAAGTTACAAAATATATTATTGGACAGAATATAGACAGCAGCACACAGCAACAACAGATTCATCGAATACAATAGAAGATTAGTCTCTGAATACAATTCATCATATTAGTCTCCGAATTCAAAAGACCGAAAAGATAAAACATTACAAGTCTCAAGACCGCGAGTATCGAGTTTGTCTTCACATTACAAGTCGACATCGATCATCTAAACTACCATCACATAGAAGAGAGCTGCGGTCATCACGATGAGCATCATCGTGATCAAACTGGCCTTCATCCGGTTCCTCCAGCGCTCCCTCCTCTCTCCCGCTAGATAGCGGGCGTATCTAGATTTGGCCTCCGCCCTAGTGGTGTACCCTTTGTAACTGTTACCGCTAAAATGTTGAACCTGTCTCCAACACTCCTCCCAGTCGTCGTAGACTCCGGGAACCTTACCCTTGTACACGACATACGACGGCATCTCTATGCACAAGCCAAACAACAGACAATACCTAAGAAATATGTAAGTATGCAACAAAAGCATCGAAAGAGAAAAGCAAGACATTAATAGCACGATTCATGGTCCTACTAATAAATAGCATCGATTACATCTAAGTTGAACGACTGTCCAAACCAAAGAGACATACAAATTCATTAAAGTTTAATTACAACATGAGCCAATCAATGTTTCAGAACTACACATCATACTTTCGACTCGACTCATCGGACAGGAGCGTGGATGAAGCCACCGTCTGTCGTGATGGTCATGAAATCATGGTCGTTGCTAGCCTGCATTTGTAGCGTTCCGTCTATCTCACTGTTGGATGGTTGATATCTGAGGAAGAACTGCCTCGAGGTATGAAGGACATCTTGATGGATGATGTCCGCAAACTCCGACTGGATGCGAAAGAATTCTTGTCTGAGGTCCGCGTCCTGGATTGCCGACAAGCTCGCGGCCCAATCTTTGAGATTATCTGGTAGCAGAAGGTGATGATGGTCCCTTACAATTGCCCACATGTGATGGAGGGCATAGTAGGCATCCTTCTGACCGCCAGGCGGCTGCTTCACGCAACAGAACTTCGTATTGTGTGAGAACATGTGCTTGCCGTACTTATGAACTGCCCTGGCGAAGGTGCCTCCAGATTTGGCGTAGCCGGGGAGAACATCATCGAGAACTTTCTTAACATTTGTGTAGTCTATCTTGGAGTTACAGTTCGGGTCGAAATACGTGGACATGGAATATTTCGGGCTTAAGAGGATGAGTGTGCAATGTGTGTCACTGCACAGAACACGGAATGTTAGAAAAAAAATGATCGAAATCTAAGAAATCATATGTTACGGGGCGGTTAAGGGATGACTTACTCAGGAAAGTAAGCCACAAGGAAGTTATCCTTATCTGGGTTTGCCAGAATGACGCCTTCGAGGTGTGGACTCGCAACTTGGCGGTCCCAAGCGCTTCTCAAGTGCTTGGTACACATGTAGAAGGGGTCGACTATCACGATGTCCGGGGTCTTGTCTCTAATGATCCGCATCTCCATACTTAGTGAAAACAGCCGAACGAAGGTGTAGTGCAGCAGATGAAGGTTAAACATAGCAAAGATGTCATCAAACCGCAGGACGATCGTACCCCTGATGTCGCCATCCACAAAGCCCTTGCCATCTGGCACCTTGGCCACGAAAACCGGGTATGCCACATCATTCTATCTGAGACGCCGCTTCTCCAAAGAAAGAACACTGTCGTGCAGACTCCTCATAGCACCGGTTGCAGCATTGAGCATATTTGTCGGTAGCATCGCCCTACCCGCCACATGCACCCTCCTCGAGATATCCTTAGGTGAAGGTGGCCCGTCCTGAGCATGGATCGAACTTGGTGCCGGCTGGCTCGCACCGGCGCCCTTGTTAGTCTTTCGTTTCCGTCCCTTCTTCTTGATCTCCTGTAATGGGACCGAGTTCTGCTCATAGACCGCCTTCTTGAGCGTGTTGGGGCTGATAATTTCGCACCTCAACTATCTGAGGCTCGGTGAAGGCAGGAGCTGGAGGCGTCTCCTGAGAACTGAATGCCAGACTATGCCGTTTGCAATTGGATTTCTCCGCTGTACCAACTAGATCGCGGTCGTCTTGGTTGGGTTCTTGAGAACTCGTCTGTGCAGAACTCGTCAGCGTACCCATGTTTGGCAAAGTACTTATCGACTTTGGTAAATGTACCATCGTTCTTGTCGTCATCATCCGGATCCTGTGCCATAGGGATGTCCGGATCCTGTGCCATAGGGATGTTCGGCATAGGGATGTCCGGCAGGTCCGGTAGCGTTGCGGCGTTCTTGCCATAGCTTGGCACCGGCACGACTGGCGGTCTTATCTGTGGGGTGGTGTCCCCGCCCCCAAACGAATCTGGCTCTTCGGCCAAAGCAGGGTCCAGTTTACGCAGGCGCTGAGGGTCATCTCATCTTCTTCGTCGGCCCCAGCAGCTCGAATCGGAGGTAACAGCTCGTCCCAGCCTGGCAACACCCGAACCACTTCAACCCTATACACTGTGGGTGGCATCGGATTACCGTGGAACATGGGGTTGCCTGATTGGACGATTCTGCCCTTGGCGACATCGACCAACTCACCACCCACGAAGTGCAGAAGAGTTCAAGGAACGTCGGCGTTGCCCTGCGAAAACATTTAGGGCATCAGGGATGCCCAGTCAAAGGCAAGGAGATGAAGTCATCGGCTGAGAGGCTTAGTTACCGTGATGCCGTCGAGCTCGGCTAATGTCGAGGCACCACCAACGGAGGGCGTGCAACTGACGGAGGGGGCGCTTGCTGGCGAGGTGCCGGCTGGCGTACACCCAGGTGCATTAAGCTCCAATGCCCGTGCCGGCGCCGGCGACACGAATACCGCCTCCGCCGGAGACACCAATGGCACCGCCGGAGACACCAATGGCGCTGCCGGAGACACCAATGGCGCTGCCTGTGCGCTGTGCGAGTTGCTGGCCGTGAAGCTGGGAACCAGGGGAGGCCCCTGTTGGCTGCCCGCAATCCACGTTGTCAGCCCATGAATCAACATAGGCACCATGGCGTTGAGCTTCGTTCCCAGTTGTTGTTCCACTTGCTCTCGGACAAGCTCCGGAATTCGTGCCACTTGTGCCTTGAGTGCTTCAACCTCGCGCGAGTGGCTTTCCGAGCTGGTCTTTTTCTCCTTTCACCCACCAGTGGTATAGTATGACGACCATTTTGTGGACAAGTCTTTGTCGGCCACACGACCAGCTGACGTCGGCTTACTGAGCTTATCCTTGTTTTTCATTACGTTCAA
Organism: Triticum dicoccoides; assembly: GCF_002162155.2. Classification (NCBI taxonomy): domain Eukaryota; kingdom Viridiplantae; phylum Streptophyta; class Magnoliopsida; order Poales; family Poaceae; genus Triticum; species Triticum dicoccoides. The sequence goes on from NC_041383.1 coordinate 364,364,734, forward strand.
CGCCCTATTTAAAGGGGTGTCGAAAGGGGAGCTCTGAGATGACCCCGCGCTACTGCTTTCATGGTCCTACGGAAGTAACGTGAACCATTTAGAAATATTGGGGATTAATTAGAACGCAAGCATATGGAGCTAATTACGCGGGGGTGTATTCCTTACCAGAACAAGCTCGAGCGCCCTGATCTTCGGATCCGTGGTAAGCTCCTTTGTTACCGGGTCCTCCTTGTACCGAGCCCTGAGAAAGTTCCTGGTCTGCTTGTCACGGTATTTCTCGAAGCAGGCGGTAGGCCTTGCTCAGCACGCTCCGCGTCCTCCTTGTCCCATATAGGCTCCGCCGCTCTGTAACTATCGGGACCGAGTTGGTGGACCCCTAAGTTCAACTTCCGCATTTCTTTCCCCCACTGACTTGATTCGGTGGTTGCGCTGCTCTCGCACTTGATCTTGAACTCCTTATACTCATCTTCACTCATCAAAGGATATTTCGCCTTTATCTTGTCATAACTACCACCTTTGTCAATCATTGCCTTCACCGTGCTTCTCCAAGTAGACAGGGCCATGCTCATCCTCATGAGGGCGGTACTGTTCACTTTACTCCCTGAGAGGCTTGTGTTTGCAAACTCAGCGGGGAACTTGTATCGTTCGTGCAGCTTCGTGAAGAGGAGGTTGCACAAATTCCCGTGGTCCTTATGCCTTAGGTTCTCAGTGTTGATCGAGACGGTGCTCCGGAGAATGCACCCGAGCTGAACCGAGTACCCCTTGACTACTTGTTTGGGCGCCGTCGGATTCCCATCGGGGTCCACTTCAGTAAATTCCTCCCTGACGGTGCCGAGCACGTTCGGGCGCCGGTCCTTCTATTGCCTCTTCGATTGGCTGGCATCTGTGTGTGCTCCGCCATCATCAGTGGTGGCATCCTCGGCGGCGCCATCAGTGGTGTCATCCCCGACGCCACTAGGTGTTGTGTATTCAGGATCGGTCTCTTCCGCGGTGTCCTCATAGCGGTGATGTTCTTTCTCCAACTCCTGGAACAGCTTCCAGAATTGCTTGCCGCCCGAACCGCCGGCCTCATCGTTGTGGGCCATGTTTCGCTCTAAATAGGAAAAAAGTTTGGTCAAAAAGTTGGTTATTGTCAAGGAACAAGATCATGGTCTCATCATTTAGGGTTTGTCGACACCGAGGCATCCTAAAAGCTAAGCTTTTATCATTTAGGGTTTGTCGACATTGAGGCACCCTAAAAGCCTAAGCGTACATCATTTAGGTTCTCATCGACACCGGGGAAACCTAAAAGCCAAGGTTTCATCATTTAGGGTTTGTCGACACCGAGGCACCCTAAATGCTAAGTTAAGTTTTCATCATTTAGGGTTTATCGATGCCGAGGCACCCTAGGTTGGGCCTAATCACTTGGCACTAATCACTTGGCTCTATTGCCACCTATGTTGGGTTTATCATCTAGGGTTTATCGATGCTGAGGAGAATTCTAAGTTGGGCCTAATCACTTGGCTCTATTGCCACCTATGGTTTAATGCAGCAAGAATAAAGGGGCAGTTGATCCTACTTAATTAAGTACTAATATACCCCAGCCCATGCATTAGTAACAAGTACCCCATATGTCTGATTTTTAGCAAAGTCATGCTAAAATTCACGGAAAATTTCAGCATGAACTTTGCTGAAAATAGGACATATGGAGTACCTGAATTTGCGGGAATGGAAGTTAATCGACATTCCGGCAAACTCAAGGGCCTCTCGGGGTACCTGAAAAATCATCACGACACGAAGGGCCTCTCAAGGGCCTCAAGCAGCAGCGGCGTCTCCCAGGACCCCATTTTTTTGCTAAATTTCTTTGAGCAACAATCAAAGCAGAAAATTCAGCATATTTCTATACAACAGCACTGTAAAGATGAAGAACAGTTCTACAACAGCCCATTTATATACAATTGCATCTTTGGTCATACCAATTTCTGAAACAATTCAAATCTGAACTGTATCTCTGGTCATTCAAATTTCTGAAACAATTCAAATCTGAACTGTATCTTTGGTCATACAAATCTCTAAAACTATACAAATCTGAAATATATATTTGGTCATACAAATTTATGGAACTAATCAAATCTGAACTGTATCTTTGGTCATACAAATCTCTGAAACTACACAAATCTGTGGTCATACAAATTTATGGAACTAATCAAATCTGAACTGTATCTTGCGTAGGCACCACTACTGCAAGTGCCATACTACTGCAAGTGCTATACTACTGCAGGAAAGGAGGATCATCATACACATATATATGTATAGCAATTGACAGGAGCTTCATCATTTTTAGTAACAACAATACATATATAGCAATTGGAAGCAAACAGATGTACACGTAAGATAAAAATGTAGCGCTGAAAGTTTAATGCTTACAAAAGACTTGCTCAAATAGTGAAAAATATGGAGTCACCAAGCTGGCTAAGAAACTCCCAAAGTCCACTAGCAAATCCAAGATCTAATCCTGTTACGCACATCATAACAATTTAAGATAATTAGGATAAGGATAGTAGGAAATGAAAAAGAAAGAGCTCAAAAAATAATCACAACAGAAAAATAATAAAAACCTAGTCCTAGAAGAAAATAAATCCTAAAAGAAAAAGAAATCCTAAAATCTGGAGCAAGTCCTAGCAGTAGTAGTCCAACTAGATGGCCACCACTACTACTCCTATCACTAGAGTAAACAACAGTTGTGTGTTCAACATTTTTACTAACAGTAAATTGGCAGTACTCCATTATCTACTCCTGCAACTTCAACTACAATAACATCCTACAACTACTACAACAACATAAAACTACTATGCATCATCTTCCTACAACTACTCATCTTCAGCAGCAACAACATAAAATTCTTGTTTAGTTAAATTCATGTTAACCATCATTTGGACCAGAGCCCAATCCTTTCTTCTGCTTGTCAGTAGAACTATTGTTTCTTCAACTTATGCAAAAATTGAACATCATATGAAGCATTAATCATAGGGGCGGCACTTCGGGAAGAAAATGACCAAGGGTAGGAGGGGAAACTGAAGAGCATCTCACAGCGGTTGCAGAGGAGTAGACGGCGTGGTCGGGGACGGTTCAACGGAGATGAATTTGACGACTACTCGACGGTGAGGCCACGGTGGCCGGAGGTGTAAGAAGGCGCAGACGCCATAGACGGTGGAGGCGTCGGTGTCGTAGAGGCGCCGGAGATCTTGCCCTGCGAGACAGAGAAGGGGTCGTCAGCTGCGTAGGCGGGGGGCAAGGGGAGGAAGAGGAGGGGCAAGGGGAGGAGGAGGGTCGGGGGGCGTATGGTGCTTCGTCGCTGCTCGGCACCGACGGCGAGGAGGAGTCCGGCGAGGGTCGGGGCGGCGGAGGTGGGGGCGCGGGGGCACGGGTGCGGCGGGGGTGGAGTCCGGCGAGGGTCGGGGCGGCGGCGTCGTGGGTCGGGGCAGCGCGTGGGTGGATCTGGTGGCGAGGGAGAGAGGGTCGAAGGGGATCTGGCGAGGGAGAGGGAGGATAGCTAGGGGGGAATCTTACTAATGGCGCACCACCCGTCAGTGCGCCATTAGAAATCTTTTTTTATAATAGCAATAGCGCACCCCCCGTCGGTGCGCCATTAGAAATCTTTTTTTAGATAGCAATGGCGCACCCCCCGTCGATGCGCCATTAGTATGTTTTTTTAAATGAATATGAATATGAAACAGTAATATTTTTTTATAAAAACAGTAATAATTGTTGTTTAACAACAATTGTAGTCTACACTTTATTATTATTATTTTTTAGAAAATGAATATGAATATGAAACAGTAATAACTTTTTATAAAAATAGTAATAATTTTTTAAAAAATATCATCAAATTTGTTACTTGAAAATATCATCGGCGGCGGCGGGGGAGCGGGGGAGGGTTGCGGTGGGTCGTCGTCGGCGGTGGAGCTAGAGGGGGAGGGTGCGGGTGGGATCGAGATGGAGGGGGATCGAGATCGAGATGGAGGGGGAATCGAGATCGAGATGGAGGGGGATCGGTATCGAGTGTCCTCGTGAATTCAAAAAGTGCCAATGAAATTTAAAAATATTCATGATATCAAAAAGTGCCCATGAAATACAATCGAGAAATGAAGACAACGATTTAAATACAACCGATCTTAGCTAGCTATCTGTTCACAATCTTCTTGCCCTTCTTTTTCGCAAATGGAGTTCTTCTGTGGAACGGACGTCCTTTAGGTAGGGTGGTCCTGCATCTTCTTGTGGTGTGTGCTGCTACTTCATCGTTGTCGTCATGTTCGATCTTCGGGTCGCCGTACTTGTCGAAGTCTTGCTCATTGGCTACTCCATCCATTTCGATGATCTTCTTTTTGCCTCTCCTCACGACAACACGACTGGGCTTTGAAGGGTCGGTAATGAAGAAGCATCGGTCCACTTGGGAAGCCAGTACCCATGGCTCATTTTTCGCAGTGACGTTTACGCCCGCGGTCTTGGATTTGGCTTCGGGTATAACCATGGTGGTGAAATACCGGTCTTCTTTTAGGACGCTCTTGGCCCATCTAACACGGAACATCGGGACCTTCTCTCCAGCGTAGCTCAGCTCCCAGATCTCCTCGATCCTTCCGTAGTATCTGTCCTTGTCGTTACCGGTGTAGGATTCCATCGTTACCCCAGAGTTCTGATAACCATAGATCTTCATGTCGTTGTTCTCGGAGTAGAATGTGTAGCCGTTGATATCGTATGCCTCATAGGTCATCAGGTTGTGCTCGGCACCCTGTGACAAGGCGAATATGAGTTGTTCTTCCGCGGAAGAATCCTCATGTAAAGGGTACGACAGAAGCTTCTGCTTGAACCAACGCGTGAAACATGAGTTGTGCTCTTTGATTATGTCTCCGTCCGTCCTTTGTTGGCCTCGGTCATTGTACGTCTTGTCAATAAAGGTTTTGTGCTCTACCACCCAAGGATCGACCACGTCTATGTGTTGTAGCGCGACTAGGTTTGCTCTTTCAAGTCGGCGAGTCGACCCTCGAAGTGTACATGCATTTCGCGGCGACCCTCACGGTGACCCCATCCAGCGAGCCTGCTGAGGTGCCAGTTGACGGGCAGACCAACAGGGTTCTCGATGCCTAGAAAACTCGTGCAGTAGGAGATGCACTCTTCGGTCAGAAAGCCCCTGGCTATACTTCCCTCTGGACGTGACATGTTGTGAACGTATCCTTTGATGACACCATTCATCCTTTCGAACGGCATCATGCTGTGCAGGAACATCGGCCCGAGTTGGATGATATCCTCCACGATATGGACCAGCAGATGCACCATAACATCGAAGAATGCGGGCGGGAAGTACATATCAAGCTCGCATAGTATCACCACGATCTCTTCCTGTAGCCTTCTGAGTTGCCTCACGCCAATCGACTTCCGAGAGATGACGTCGAAAAAGTTGCATAGGCCAAATAGCGTTTCATGAACGTGCGCGTCCATGATCCCATGGATTGCAACTGGAAATATCTGCGTCATCAGCACGTGACCGTTGGGAGACTTCATCCCCATTAACTTCTGCTTCGCTGGGTCTAGGTATCTGCTTATCTTCCCCGCGTAACCGTAAGGAAGTTTCACTCCTACGAAGCATGCGGTAGGGTAGTCATTTCCGGTCTTCTTGGCCTTTTTTCCTTTGCGACGACTTTCTCTGTCCTGCTTCGCCTCATCATCATCATCATCATCATCATCGTTAGCGTGAAGCTCTTACCTGATGCCCATTGATTTCAAGTCTGCCCTTGCTTTCGGCCCATCTTTGGTCCTCTCTGGCATGTTGAGCAGGGTACCAAGCAGACTCTCGCACACGTTCTTCGTGATATGCATGACATCAAGGCTGTGAGGCACACGGTGGATCTTCCAGTACGGCAAGTCCCAAAAAACAGACCTCGTTTTCCATACCTTCAGCAGCGGCTCTGGTGCCTTTCGCTTCTTTCCCGGCTCTGGCGCCTTTTGCTTCTTTCCCGGTAGTGGGCAATCTTTCCATTTTTTCAATAGCTTGTCTATTTCCTCGCCGCTCCTCGTACGCGGGCGTCTTCGGGCTTCGGTTTCACCATCGAACAGATCCTTGTGTTTCCTCCACGGGTCATCGTCGTGAAGCCACCTTCGATGTCCCATGAACACGGTTTTCGAAGACCCGGGATCTCTATCTAGCTGGCGATACGTTGTGTCATCCATGCACCTTACGCATCCAGAAAATCCGTGGACTACCTGCCCCGCAAGATATCCGTAACCGAGATAGTCGTGCACCGTCGTGAGTAGTGCGGCTCTCATAGGGAAATATTCTTTCTCTGCAGCGTCCCACGTATTGGCTGGCGTTTTCCACAGCATGTCTAGCTCCTCTTTCAGCAGCCCTAGATACAGATTGATGTCGTTCCCTGGTTGTTTCGGCCCTTCAATTAGCATACTCATGTGAATGTACTTCCTCTTCATGCACAACCAGGGGGGAAGGTTGTACATCCACACAAACACAGGCCAGGTTCTATGTGTGCTTCTCTGGCTGCCAAACGGATTGACTCCATCGGTGCTCGTGCCCAGCATGATGTTCCTTGGATCCTTCCCAAATTCTGGGTATTCGAAGTTCAACGCTTGCCACTGGCTCGTATCCTTAGGGTGACTCAGCATCTTGTCTTTTTTATTTATCTCCGGATCATTTCTGTCATCTTCCCGCTTCTTCTCCTCCCTATCCGTGTGCCAACGTAGCAGCTTTGCTACCTTAGGGTCCGCGAAATACCGCTGCAGACGAGGAGTGATCGGAAAGTACCACACCGATTTTCAAGGAGCTTTCTTCCTATTCTTGTATCAAGTGACGTCGCACACCGGACATATGGTAGTCTCCGCGTGCTCGTCCCGATAAATGATGCAATTATTCATGCACGCATGGTATTTCACATGCGGTAAATCAAGAGCACACACAATTTTCTTCGCCTCCTCGAAACTGGTTGGGCACTTTTTCCCCTTGGGAAGACGTTCGTGCCAGAATGACATGTTCTCGTTGAAGCATGCGTCTGTCATTTTGTGTTTTACCTTCATATCCAGAGCCATTAGCGTTACTTTCAGGCAGGTATCCTCGGGCCTGCATCGTTCATACAATGGAGTAACCGCATCTATGTCCAGTTGATCCATCTTGGCTTTCTCTAGGGCGGTAGCTCTTGCATTATCCGTCTACCTGAGAAGCAGCTCTTGAATATGAGGGTCCTGCACCCAGCCTCCATCATCGTCTGCTCCGGCATCTTCATCTTCATGATCATGCCCTTCGTCTTGATCTTTCTCATCATCATGTACGACATCTTCTACATGATGACTGTGTACAACATCACCGTTGTGATCATGTCCTGGAGATTCTTCGTCTTCTCGCCCGCCCTCGCCACGGTGGTTGTCTTGTTGCCCTTCCTCATTTCTTGCCCGGCCCCCATGGACGACTTCATAGTCATCTTCATCACCTTGCCACCGATAGCCATCCATGAAACCACGCAAGAGCAGGTGGTCCCGCACCTGCCAGGAATCCGGGTCCGCAATAAGGCTCTTCAGCTTGCATCTTCGACACAGACATCTTATCTTTGTCTCGTTCTTTTGAAGCATCTCGGCCTTCGCGGAGCTCAAAAACCTATTCACGATGCCTTCGGTCATCGTGCGGACCATGGTCGCCTGCGGGTAGAGCAAAACGATATTTTAGAACCAAGAAAAAATTTGGCATGACCTTCCCTAAAAATAGGACCAAAAAGAATGCATAGTGCCAAAATTCTCGCCGAAACAGAAATGAATCAACATTCCAGCAAAATATTGGCAACTATCACATTTCAAATACTGGTACCTGCAAACACAAACATGTATGCAACACCACAAACATATGCAACACCACAAACATACATAGATCTAGCTAGGCCACAAAAAGTGCATGTGCACGTTGTTGGAGCGAGCTAGGGAGAAAAAAAGTAGATCTACAACATGAAGATAGCTTTCCCCCTACTTACCTATCAAAAAAGGTAATTTCACCACTTAATTTTGATGAATCTATGGTGCAAATGAGGTGAGGAGGAGGAGGCAGCCGACAAGCTTGGAGAAGGAGGTGGAGGGAATGAAGTGGGGAAAGTGAATGGGTAGGTGTGGATGTCCAAACTATCTTGTTGGGGTCCCAGGTTACTAATGGCGCACCACCTGCAAATGCGCCATTAGTAACCCTGGTTTCTAATGGCGCACCTGCAGGTGGTGCGCCATTAGTAGTTTTGCAAAAAAGTAAAAAAATGAATATATATACTAATGGCGCACCGTGTCATTGTGCGCCATTACTAGTTCAAACTAGTAATGGCGCACTGTGACACGGTGCGCCATAAGTAGTTTTGCAAAAGAAGAATAAAAAAAGAATACAGTACTGGCGCACTCTGTGGCTGGTGTGCCATTACTAGTTAGAACTAGTAATGGCGCACTTCGCTCGGATGCGCCATTAGTATGTATGGAAAAATGAAAAAAAATTATTACTAGTGGCGCACCTTATGTCTGGTGCGCCATTTGTGTCTTCCACACTAATGGCGCATCACCAAATGGTGCGCCATTAGTATATAGTAGTGGCGCACTATTTCTCTGGTGCGCCATTAGTGTCCATCCCATCTATAGCCCTTTTCCTAGTAGTGCGTCATTGTGCTGTCTTCACCACCATTGACCACATCGCCTTCATCCGCGGCAACTATCACCCCATCATTGTCAGAAGAAAGGGCCCTGACAAGTGCATCTACGTTGTCCTCTACCCACCACGCCAGGTCGCCGCGAATGGCCTCGGGCACCGGGGCAATGGCGGCGTAAAAGTCAAAGTGGGGATCTGTGTTCTGGAGATGGCTGAAGACGAGGGAGAATGCACGCCCGAGCAGGCTTTGACTACTCTCCTCGACAAGCTGGCGAGCCCTCTCAGAGCGGTTCTCCAGGTGCGTCACCACGTCTGTGAAGAATTGGAGATGGCCGATATAGTAGGTCACGTGAGGATGCGGAACATCCGCTTCGAAGATATTGCCTAGGGACGTGTTGGCCCTATTCCTGAGCTCTTGGAGAATGGGGCCATGCATGTGCTCCAGCGTCTGCCGTTGGCGAATTTCTTCTCTGTTCTACCGCAAAATGGACTCGGCATCATCGACCCTCTCTTGAAGAAGAAGGAGCTCGGCACGGGTGGAGGCCAACTCAGTTTGCGCCGAGACCAGGGCAGCCGTGGTTGCCTCCGCGCGTTGCCACGTTTCAGTCAGCTTGGACCTAAGGGCAGCAATCCTGCCTGCAGCCTCGAATTCAATCAGCTCCAGCCTCTGGTTGTACTTGCACTCAAGATCTGCGCGAGCTTTCGCCACATGGCGGTCGACCTCCTCTTGGATCCGAGCTTCGTGCACGCCAACCTCATCCTCTGCTTGGGAAACCTGCCACTCCCTCGTCTTCAAGCGCTCAAGGTCAAGATTGTGCTCAACAGCCTCTAGCATCAGCACCTCCTCATTCCTCCGAAGCTCCTCCTCCTTGATGGGCGTCCCCTTCAGTGATGCAAGGGAGGCCTGACGCAGATCCACCTGCTTCTCCAGAGAAGCGCTCCAGGCTTGGAGCTCCCACGCGTGCTTCTCCGCGATCTTGCGTTGGTGGTCTGCTTCCTAAGCCTCCTTTATGGCTCGGGAGCAGGCCTTTTGCGAGGCCGCAAGGGATGCTTCAGCCTTCATGTTGTCGAGCTCGCGATGATGCCTCGCGAGGTTGACTGCCACCTTCAGCTTGCGCCGCTCCTCAACCTGCCGCAAGCCCTCAGCTTCAAGACACGCGTCCACGTCCGCGAGCTCTCCACCAAGCTGGCCCATCGTGTCCATCGCCTTCTGGAGGAACTCTTGGTGAACGACGCAGCGCTCCCGCGCTCGCCTGAGCACGCCGTTGATGTCATCCTCCGCCACCGGCGCTAGCGGTGGGCCTTGAAGTGGTTTGCCCCCTCTCGACAGGGGGCTGGGGGCTAGCGCCCCCATGATCGCCAGACGGGCCCTGCAAGGGACCGGGACCGACGCAGATCCAGCCCCCGAAGAAGAACCAAGGACCAACTTCAACCATTCGCCTTCCATGATCAGAGGAGGAGCCCTGGGCAAGCTGGTCGCGCCCCTAGCGAGTTTGCGAAGGAAGGGCGGCAAGGGCACAGGCTCAAGGCACCCTGCGGGCCGGCTTACTTCTCCGGCCGAACTCGCGTCAGGGGAAGCACGCGAGCTCAGGGCGCTCAAGACCAGCGAGGAAGGTGAGGTTGGTAGAAGTTGCTTCTTGGGAGACTCCACAGGCTTGGCAGGAGGGATCCTGAAAGGCGACAGTCAGGGAAGGGAGCAGCGATTGAAGAATTGCAAGAACGAGGTACTTACTCGTCTATGGTGAAGTACTTCATATGCTCCAACGGTCGGCAAGGGAGTTCACTGCCACTCGAAGACTCCCTCCTCTTGAAGAGGGCAGCAAAGTCCACACAGAACCGACCCAGGCGCTCAACATGAGGACCAGCACGTGGCGCGGATGAAGAAGCACTCAGGCAGCCAGCTTCAGGAGCACCAAGCTGGGAGGAGTCATCAGGCACCACCTCCTGACGGCCTGCCGAGGCCACTGGGGCTCCGGCCTCGGGAGCCGCGGGTCGTGTTCCACCATCGACGACCGCCTTAGGACAGGCTTCACGAGCTCCGGGGGATGACACCTCAGCAGCCCCGTGCGATGTCAGCACCACGACATCAGAGCCTCCAGCTTCAAGTGATGCTTGCCTCCCTGCACCTGTTCCTGAGGCAAGATCGGTGTTGGCAACGGGGAAGGGAGCCATGGCGACAGGATTCTCGTGAGGCCCCACAAGGCCAGCCGGGCGCAACCCCCATTCATTGAAGCGAGGCATCTGTCTCGCGAACTTAGCCCCACCTAAGCAGAGGAATAGGAGGCTGCCCCTGTGCCGAATATCGCCCGATGAGGGGTCGCCAGTCAAGACCTCAAGCACCTCCTTCAGTGTTTCAGGCGCCAACTCCGTCTCCTAGAGCCTCATGCAGTCCTCGTAGCCGGTCAACGCCCACATCGGTCAGGAGTGGCGCTGGAGAGGGGCAATACGACACTGGAGGAACTCCTTCACCAACCGAGGCGCAGTCACCCCCAAGCTCTCTCAACCTCTCCAGTCGATGCCAAACGAAGGAGAGCCAGGGGCTCACGAGCCACTTGTGGCCCCAGCCCGGATTGGGGATAGCAAGCAATGTTGGAGGCAAGAGCAGGGGGCTGGGCACCCCGACATCCACATGCAGCCACCGCGTCCGAAACCCACTCGTGGAAGGCGGAAGGCCAAAGTCAATCCCTGAGGCGGCCATCTCTGCCACAGCTTGGAAGCTCACGCACCCCGAGCACTGCAAGGGGTCGGTCAGGCGCAAGGAGAAGAAGTGTCGCAAGAGGGAAATTGAAGGAGCAATGCCCACCATGGCTTCACAGACAAAGGCGAAGACAGTAGGAAGGGTAACGGATTGGGGATCAAGATGCATCATATGGATCTGATAGTGGGAAAGCACCGCATTGAAAAAGGCGAAGAAAGGAGGAACCAGACCAGCCCACAGGGCGTCGACGAAGAATCGAACCTCCGTGACAATCCTGTCGACGGAGGCATGGGACGCAGGCCAAGCCATCGTCTTTCCGCACTCGTTGAAGCTAGAGGCGAGCATGGAGCGGACCTTGCCCAAGGCTTCCAGATTGAGCACCAGCGACCGGCTGACGGTGGGCTCGATTGCCGGAGGCGAACTGGACGAGGATAGGGGCTTCTTCCCTTTCTCTTTGCTAGTTGGAGCCATGGCTATGGTGGGGGCAGAGCTCAAATCAGATTGGGGGCGGAAATAGAGACTCGAGGAAGAAAGGGGAGCAGGAAGCACGCGGGCAGCAAAGGGGAAATAACTGTGTAAAGCTTCGTGGCCGCCTAGCCAGGCGGATATTGGGGAGCGTGGGGAAGTGGAGACGCCCACGTCCAATCAGTCGCCATGCGTCGACCAAGGCCGCAGGTTGTTGGGGCCCGCGGCTGCACTTGCCCTTTGGCTTCGCTGCTAAGCCAAGTCCGAGCATGCCTTGGGCCCGGGGGCAACTATCAGTGTTCTGGGAACGGGGGTCCCCAGACTTGCCTGCCTGCGGCCTGCAGCGTGCCTCAGCAGTGGCCCAGCATGGCCCGTCTTCATCGACCCAAGTTCAAGACCCTCGCGAGGGGCCCAGCTCCGCTGGGCGGACGACACAAGACCTCCCCAAGGGCAGTCTCACCAGGCAGGCTCGCCAGGAGGCGGAGAGATCAAGGCAAGGCGGGTGCCAGCCTGCGCAGTGTCCTCGTTTCCTCTTTGGTGCAAAGGGGGCAAGCGCAGGCGTGGAGTACCGAGGCATCAGGCAAAGGTTTCCATATCGGTGCAACGAGACCAAGAGCAGCAGAGCGGCAGGACGGAGGTCACCATGGAGACCAAGACGTCGTCATCACCAGTGCCTTTGGCAGTCGAAGAACACCTTTAGTCAGGATAGCTTGTACTAGCTGTCCCCTTTCAAAATGGCCGTTGTTGGCTCCCTTCCCACTCAACATTTGGGAAGAGGACTAGGGCCCCTATATATAGAGATAGCCACCACAGTAGAAGGGACAAGTCAGGCTCATCCACACAACCACCACAAGAACACCTCTTCTCGTGAGGCTGTTCTTCCTCTGTACTGTTCATCATCAGCCCAAGAGGCAATCCACCACACCACACACAGGAGTAGGGTATTACACCACAACGGTGGCCCGAACCTGTATAAATCTTGTGTCTCTTGTGTTGTTCATCATGCTAGGTTAGAATCGCAGCGAGGTTGTGGGCGTGTTTCAGTAGGGAGAAGATCTTCGTGCGCACCCCAGAGTTCGAACCTTAAGGGTTTTACCAGAACCCAATATCCGACAGAGTGTGCAAACGCAATTGAGACACGGAGAATTTTTGTCATGGTTCCAATACGTGGTGCTATCGTACATCCATGTTGATGGAGACTTCAACCCACGAAGGGTAACCGATCCGCGAGTCCATGGAGGGCTCCACCCACGTAGGGTCCACGAAGAAGCAACCTTGTCTATCCCACCATGGCCACCTGTCACACCCTGATTTTCATGCCACAACACTTAAGCTAATAAATCATGATAAAATGTGGTTTGACAAAAACTTTTGAGTGCTTTGGACTCTGCTTGATTGGTTTTTTGTTTGCTGTTTGCAAGTGCTCTAAAAATCAAATAAATCCCCCAACTCTTATACTCCTTCTCCTTGATCCAAAACTTTTCCCAATAATCATGCCATGTGTAGAGGATAGAATATATTTTATTACAAATAGAATTTGGCCAAAAAGTATTTTCTACATTAGGTTTTCCAAAAAAAATCCTGAATTGAGACTTGAACTACAGGTACTTAATTTAGGGTGTGAAAAATCTTTAAAAATATATATTTGACTCCTATTAGATATAGGACTCGCATAAACAACAAAATATAATTTTCAAAGTTATTCTACTATCTTATTTAAAGGATTTTTCTTATGGCCTGAAATGGTCTTTAATAGGTTAAAATTATTTTTATGTTGCAAAAATATTTGAGAAAATTTAGGGAAGCTCATTGGACATAAGTTGTCCATATATAAGAGTTTCAACACATGGTCATGTTCAAAATATTGGTCAAAACCCTCAATAACCCTTTCTGGATATTTCAAGCTCTTGAAATATTTACAAAGTAAATATTATCTGAAAATTCCAAGAAAATTCTAGCATGTCACAACTGCCATGTATGACGATCTTGCCAAGCCACATGTCTTGGAGATCAAGAGAAACCTATCAAAACCGCACAATACCATTTCTATCTGTTTTGAAGTTGGAGCAACTTCACATTGCCAAACATGTCCACATGTTCCCAAACTTGGTACACATGATCAAATGGTCTTATTGATCATCTAGAACAAATGACACAAGTTGGAGAACAAGATAACTTGAACAAAGTGCCAGAAAACCCTCTGTGTCCAGATCCAAGTTTGAACAACTTTACATTGCCAACTGTATCGTTTTGATCTGAATTTCTGTGGACATTCTCTAATCCCCAATTGATGAAACTACACCAAGTGTTGCATCAAGGAGAATAAATTTGCATGACTAAATCTGGGAAAACCCTTTTCTGTTGATTTCTAGGGTTTGCCAAAGTTACATTGGAAACTTTATTCAAATGAGCTCAAACTAGGTGGTAAACCTTATTTCTATCTACTATTTGATCATGTTAAATCCCATGGCAAGGAGAATCCATTTACTTGCCCAAATCACCATCAAACACCTTCTGCTATTTTAGCAAGACCACTGTTTTGACCCCTTCCACTATTCTCCATGAGCTCAAATTTTTACGACAGCTAATCCTGATCACCTTCTACCTCTCGTAAAATTTGCAAGGCCATGGACCAATAAGTGAGGGGTGAAATCCTCACATTCTCTCTCTGGACAACACTATTCTCTCTTTGTCTACCATCTCTCACTCTAGTGCCCCTCCAGAGCATCCAATGCTTCTCCCCCTAGTTTACAACCCTCTAGACCCCCTAGACACTAAAGGACATGTACAGGGCACCTAAACAATGTCGTGGCATGGAGAGATCATGCTCTGGAGCACGCTACAGTGCGCTATCACACTGTAGCTGCTCACCGCCCAACGCCCCAACCACCTTGGGTCTCTCCAGCATGTCTCCCGAGGTCACCTCGGCGTCCGGGACACGGAACGTTGCCGGCTCCCTCCCGACCCTCTCTCATGTCCCCTCTGTGAGCTCGGTCGAGCGTGTCCAAGACCGTGCCTACGGTGCACCGGTGCCCCTCCATATAAAGCCACCCCGAGCTCTCCCTCACCTCAGCTGGATCACCCTCTCTCTCGTGCACCCCCAAACAACTCCCCTCTCCCTCTCGTGCCCTCCTGCCGCCTCCATGGCCGGAGTGGCGCCACCATGCCCTTGGACGTGCCCAAGTCTCCACTACTACTCTGCTCCAACCAAGCGTTCAAGAGCCACCCTGAGACCCCCATGAAGCTTTCCAGCACTCCCACTCCCTTTCCCCGTGGCCGTAGCACCGTGGACATCTCCCTTGATGCGACCGTACGCCGGGGCAGTGGCCCCACTTGCCTTCGTCCTCCCATGGATACGTTGATACGTCAACCAGGTGTAGCGTAGTCCCCTGAGCACCCTCGTACCCCCAGCGCCTCCAATGGTGTCCGTTGGCGACGACCATTGCTCGCGGGCGCCAACCTTTGTTCTTCTGCCGCGTCAGCGCGAGGTGGGTGAAGGACCTACCCGCGGGACCCAGTTGTATGTGAACCACAAGGCAACTGTGCCACTGACACTGGGCCCAGCCGTTAGTTCAAGTGGAGATGTACCCGCAAACACCTGCCTTCCCGCGATGAAGACGCTCTAGGTGAAATGCGCCATCGGCATAGGCAGCCAGCGCGCAGCCGAGCCGCTGGATCGGCCCAATGCACAGAGGCACTCTGTTACGCCTATTGCACGCTTTAGGTATAACCTAAATTCTTTTCTTTTTCTTTTCCAGTAAGCCTCTAAAATCCAAAAATAATTCATATGAGCTCCAAATCCGTTGATTCAAATTCCTATAGGTTCATAAATTCCCGATCTACCTCATGGTGGGTCATTCACATTTTTTCAGAACACTTTCGTTCACACATATTCAATTAAATCCCAATTTTCCATTTCTGTGATAATTTTAGAAAATCACAGAGAGCTTAAATTTGATGCAAATGCCTTGATTCAAATTCCTAGATACTTCTAAGTTCAAATCTTAGTTTTGTAACATTTTTCCCAATAATTTCTTTGCCACATCAAATATTGGTCCATTTCTTCAGGTATGGCCAAATTTGCATATTCATAAAAAATCATCTTAACTCCAAATCCAGTGAAACCACTTCCAAAATGTTTCTAAAATCATGCATGATTTAATGGGTGCTTTCACTCATTTTTTATAAAAAGGCATTCTGTAAACTTCTTGCAAATCAATTACTCCATTGATTCCATCATATTGTACTATTAAAAAATATCCATTCATCCACTTCCAATGAAACTACTTTGGTCATTTTTCATATGACCAAACGTATCCTATAAATGTCCGATTCATATTTTTAGAGCACTTTTATTTATGCCTTTTTTAGTGTCGCTTATTGTGATTGCTTTCGACAATAGTTGACGAAGTAGACAGAATACTCAGAGATGGACTAGAAGGGATGAAGACTTTGCTGATCCAGGCAAGCAACCATTTAACCATGCCTATGAAACCCTTTTTATGCATGTCATATAGCACCTTATTACTGTTGCATCCGAACCATGTTGAGGTGGTAACCACTTTGGTGGGTTCCCTCCATTACTTCCTAGTTGATACATGGATTGGGCATGACCCTACCTTCCTATGAGATTTATGTGGGTGCGAGTAGATGGGATGATAAAGTAGTTGCTACGCAAATGGGACAGATATATGCATGGTTATGGAGACAAAGGTATTTTCAAAGACTTTTTGACGAAGATGTTGAGCTAGGTAACCACTTCATGACGAAGTGGTGTACCGAGGCAAGTGTGTGTTGTTTTCAAAAACGAATTGGTTTAAGTTGCGACCGTTACTCCAACCTTACTTGCGCAACCACTCTAGCCTTATATGGGAGAGGTCATTATTAATTACCTAGTTCGTGCTAACATGGATGCCCGCATTACTAGTGACGGGAGTGGCGTGGTCACTCTCGGGACGGGGTCGTGCTTGGATAGGCGCCCATGACTATTTTTATAGGGCACCGCACACACCGTTGGTACCCCGTGCTTGTGTTCTGTGATGAATATGGGAACATGGCTCCACAAAATTTATTATGTGACAATGTTTGGAATGGGGGTTGCTACCCATCGAGTAGACTCTATGTTAGTCGTGGCTAGGCAAAGGTAGTGACCGGGTGCTTACCCCGGGTACTTGAGGTACCGCGTGTCATGGATGAAACGGAAGTTCCCCAGATCTTTTGGGTAAAGTGTGCAACCTCTGCAGAGTGTCAAACTATTCGAATAGCCATGTCCACAGGCAAGGACTGTTGGATAACCTCCCTCGGGCTACTTACATTGCTTAGAAGAACCTGGTGTGTGTTTGTGTGGGGGGGGGGGGAGAGAGAACTACTTGAGTCGAGTCAAATGACTTGACATGTTGATTAAGCGGGATTTGGTCCAAACTCTGTTTATGTTGATATGTGTAGCTTCTTCACATGGATATCTTAATTCTTATGATGCATGCTGTACCAGTTGTTAGGACATGTCATTGCACTCAAAACTAGCTTTCTGCAAAAATTACCTACTTGGTGCTATGTCATACATTGTTGTACATTGTTCCAAAATATGGGTTGCTTGCGAGTACATTCAAAGTACTCATTGGCTTGCCACTGGTTATTTTATTGGCCAAGCATGAAAGAACATGACATAATGAAGAGTACCTTGGTGACAAACATGCAAGCTAGGACGCTTCCCAGTTAGAATGCCTGTAGGGTTAATGCAGATGGCATGGGATCATGCTATCATTGAAGATTTCCGCTACAAGTTAATGAAGACTTGGCCATAAAGGTCATATTTGAGTAAAACGGTATGTACTGGATGTAAGACTCCTGGTTTTTTTTCCGAATGACCTTATTTCGAGAATCAACTAACCGACAAATCCGTAGCCCAGGTGTTATTCAGTTTCTGTGTGTTCACTGAGCATTGATCTCTAGGATCACTGTACACGTGCATTCGATGATCACGTCTTATGAGTCAGGGTCCCCACAGAGCTGGTATCAGAGCTATCCTGACTATAGGAAGCCTTACTTAGCATGATGGTTAGTTAGAGTAAAACTATTATTTTAACTATCACCGATTTTCAAAAACTATCTGTACTTCTCTTCCCTTCTAAGTTTTTCCAAAAGCTAAGATATATTTTCCTTATTGACCTCTTCCCCTTCCTTGTAATCCTCATGGATAACCTAGAAGGAAGATGCCTTGCCAGACATTTACCCACATCTTCTGAACACAAGTTTTGCGACACCACGAAAAGACAAAAGATACCTTCTCAAGGAATGAGGAAACCAAGACTCAGAAGATGGTGACACCCATGACACTTCCCTAGGATGATGCAACCATGCCCTACAACGATCAGGGTGTAAGATATGCAAGATCATGATATAGATCGCTAATAGAGCAACCCTGTCCTTGCCATTGTTGTATCGGCAACCACCGGTCAATGAGAACCTTGCCATTTGCTCCGCCTCACTATAGTGAGCAGGAACACAGTTCTCTGCATCCCTCACTCTTGGTGACGATGTTATCATCAACATGACCAACAGGTTAGACCTCTAGTATGCCTTGTTAATGTCATTGCATAAAGTATTTCCTATCGGTACCATCGATGCCTTAGAAGGCAAAAGGGATCGTCATGATTAAGTAGACAATAGAAGACCGAGTCAATGCCAGCTACAAGGAACCACCTTCACCCTTTCAGCTCATCATGAGAGAAGTTGTTGAAAAAATTTCATGCCCAACCCGGATCATTTCATCGAACAACTACAAGAGACGTAGCGACACTTGAGGAAAACCCTGAAGACTACACGATACATGAAGCAAGCACGACTACTGAATTCGAGAACCCGTAGGGTAGGAGGATTCATGTGCCTCCTAGGCGAAGTCGAGTCCATGTGATGGTTCAATTAGAACCATGATTGTTTGTTGCTTGTTTTATTTGTTTGTGCCTTGATATAAGTCACACTTTTGCCCTAGGCAACAAGTATGCGACTATATCACCCACCTTGTTGTTTGTGTTTGGCCCTTTCGGTACTTGTTTGATTGCACTTGCACTACACCACCCCCTTTAGGCACTCCCCTCCTCTATGTTAATTTGAGCTCTCATCTCTCTCACCAATTGAAGACTAGCAAGACAAGATGCACCAAGGATTCCACCTCGGCGACCAACTAGCATTGAAGACTTTTGCTATAGCCTCCTCGACCAAGTACAACCCCATAGAGTTGTGTTTACACCTCAAGATTGGAAACCCCCCTAGACCCTTTGAGACTTCACAAGATACCTCAACTAGAATCCTTAACCATGTGCTTAACCTACGGAATTGCAAGACAAACCAGTTAAGCTTCAGTAACCTTTGCTCATCACTGGGTTCATTATGGAAATAGTGGGCATAGTGAACAAGCACATTGTCATCCTAAGATAGCACCAGAACAGACGATGCCATAGGGAAGACCAATTTGAGGACAAATGACTTGATGAAGTTATACTAGTGACCTTGAGGAAAATTTGAGACTCTTTGGTGGATTATGAGGCTTTCATGTTGGTAGATGAACTTGGTGGGATCATGGTAATAGAGCGGCATAACTTTCATCAACCTAGAGTGAAATTGGATTTAGTAGGGCGATTATGATCGGAAGCTAAAATTCTTGGAATCATAAGGATTTTACTTAACTAGGGGATATTGATAGGAAATTGGTGATGATACGAAAATGACTTGCAGGAATAGTAGAAATTCTCGTTGGGCATGAGACTTGGATTTAAATAGGTGATCCTAGTGCAGTATTGATTTTGAGTAAGTCTACATGGTTCGAAGTAAATTAGATTTAGATTGATGATCCAGATCATGATACCATGTTTCTCGGTGGACAATAAACGAGGAGATTGGATTATTGTCGGAGTTGATTTAGGGATCTATATAAGCTTGACGTTGGAGTTTAATTGACCCTGATAGTGGAAATTGGTGGACTGACTATAGCAAGGATATCCCTTTCCTGGGATGTGGCAGTTTAGGAGGTCATTTGGAATGTCATGGATATTGGATTTATAGAATAAAAGGATCATGCAGTGATTGGTGTAGATAATGGGCCATTGGAGTTGATACATAGGAAGGAGACGAGATCTGGGATTGGCATATGACGTGTTTCCTTATGATAGATATGCACCATCATGAACCTTGGATGAATAGGCTGAGCACTTGGATTATGGTGGTAAATTAAAGCTTAGCAGCTTGTATGCTCTACCCATGATTTTGTATGTAAGGATAACCATACATTCGAGTTCGGGGATAGTTGACATGATTTATGATTGGAGTTAAACTATATGAAGTGATGCTTTTGGTGGTATAAGGTGATTTGTTTAGAAGACTAGATAGAACAATTGGCATCTAAAAAGGTATGCTCAAGGATAAGATGATACTCGCACCCTAGAATCCTTGAAACCCTTAAGCCTTACCAAGCTACATCATGGTTGGATCATGACCATGGGCTTTGGGTCTAGGTCGAGAATTTCTTGGCCCATACTTAACCGTGACCACCACCAATATCCCAACCTAGTTTATGTACCTCATGAACAAAGTCTTCATTGAGTACTTGGACAAGTTGGTTGTCATCATTACTTGGTGACCTACTCATCTACCCTAAGATGAAAGAAGAGTTGGTTAGCTGGTTAGGGAATATTTGAGGACCGCCATGTAAAGGAGGGAGAACTATACCAACCACCATCGTCAAGAAGTAAACATCTGCATCGAGGACCATGTGTATCTGCGAGCCACTCCTCTCAAAAGAACCAATCATTTCCATGTAAAAGGAAAGCTCACGCCAAGATTTATCAACCCCCTTTGAGATCACTACAAGACGGAGAGAAGGCGGTCACTAGCTGGAGTTGCCACCTGATTTATCCGATGTGCACAACGTTTTCCACGCGACATAACTCCGGAAATGTTTACAACTTCCTAACTAGGCCGATCCCTACAAGGACATCAATCACCAACCCATCGACCTCCAGCCCGACCTGACCTGTGTGAGATACCCATTAGCAACCTGGATCAAGCAGAACGACATACACGAAGCCACACCAGCAACTACTTCAAGGTTCAGCGGAGCAACCACACAGAAGCAGAGCAGCATAAGGACGTGAAGACTACCCCAGATCCAAGTTCTTGTATTCCTTTCCGCACCTAGTTTGGGAATCTCGGGGATGAGATTCTTGTAAGTGGCGTAGGTCTGTCACACACAAATTTTCATGCCACAACACTTAAGCTAATAAATCATGATAAAATGTGGTTTCACAAATACTTTTGAGTGCTTTGGAGTCTGCTTGATTGGATTTTTGTCTCCTGTTTGCAAGTGCTCTAAAAATCAAATAAATCCTCTAACTCTTATACTCCTTCTCCTTGATCCAAAATTTTGCCCAATGATCATGACATGTGTAGAGGACAAAATGGTATTTTCTTACAAATATAATTTGGCAAAAAAGTATTTTCTAAATTAGGTTTTCCAAAAAAAGCTGAATTGAGACTTGCACTACAAGTACTTAATTTAGGGTGTGAAAAATATTTAAAAATATATATTTGACTCCTATTAGATATAGGACTCCCATAAACCACAAAATATAATTATCAAAGTTATTTTGCTATCTTATTTAAAGGATTTTTCTTAAGGCCTGAAATGGTCTTTAATAGGTTAAAATTATTTTTATGTTTCAAAAATATTTGAGAAAATTTAGGTAAGCTCATTGGACAAAAGTTGTCCATATATAAGAGTTTCAACACATGGTCATGTTCAAAATGTTGGTCAAAACCCTCAATAACCCTTTCTGGATATTTCAAGCTTTTGAAATATTTACAAAGTAAATATTATCTGAAAATTCCAAGAAAATTCTAGCATGTCACAACTGCCATGTATGGCGATCTTGCCAAGCCGCATGTCTTGGAGATCAAGAGAAACCCATAAAAACCCCACAATACCATTTCTATCTATTTTGAAGTTTGAGCAACTTCACATTGCCAAACATGTCCAAATATTCTCAACCTTGGTACACATGCTCAAATGGTCTTATTGATCATCTAGAACAAATGAAACAAGTAGGAGAACAAGATAACTTGAACAAAGTGCCAGAAAACCCTCTTTGTCCAGATCCAAGTTTGAACAAGTTTACATTGCCAACTGTCTCCTTTTGATCTAAATTTGTGTGGACATTCTCTAATCCCCAAATGATGACACTACACCAAGTGGTGCATCAAGGAGAATAAATTTGCATGACTAAATCTTGGAAAACACTTCTCTGTTGATTTCTATGGTTTGCCAAAGTTACATTGGAAACTTATTCAAATGAGCTCAAACTTGGTGGTAAACCTTATTTCTATTTACTATCTGATCCTGTTAAATCACATGGCAAGGAGAATCCATTTACTTGCCCAAATCACAATCAAACACTATCTGCTATTTTACCAAGACTACTGTTTTGACCCCTTCCACTATTCTCTGTGAGCTCAAATTTTTAACACAGCTGACCTTGATCACCTTCTACCTCTGGTAAAATTTGCAAGGCAAGGGACCAATAAGTGAAGGGTGAAATCCTCACTTTCTCTCTCTGGACAACACTATTCTCTATCTCTCTACCCTCTTTCACTCTTGTGCCCCTCTAGAGCATCCAATGCTTCTCCCCTAGTTTAGACCCCTCTAGACCCCCTAGACACTAAAGGACACGTCTAGGGCACCTAAACAATGTCATGGCATGCAGAGCTCGCGCTCTGGAGCATGCTATCACACTGTACATGCTCATTGCCCAAAACCCAACCACCTCGAGCCTATCTAGCATGTCTCCCGAGGTCACTTCCACGTCTGGGACACGGAACGCCGCTGGCCCCCTCCCGACCCTCTCTCCTCTCCCCTCTGTGAGCTCGGTCGAGCGTGCCAAATACCATGCCCACGGTGAACCGACGCCCCTCCATATAAAGCCACCCCCGGGCTCTGCCTCACCTCGGCTAGATCTCCCTCTCTCCTGTGCACCTCCCAGATAACATCCATCTCCCTCTCGTGCCCTCCTGCCCCCTCCAAGGCCGGAGTGCCACTAGCGTGCCCTCGGATGTGCCCGAGTCTTCACTGTTCCTCCGCTCCAACCAAGCATTCCAATGCCACCCCGAGACCCCCATGTAGCTTTCCAGCACTCCTACTCCCAATCCCCATGGCCAAAGTGTCATGGCCATCTCCCCAGATGTGGCCATCCGCCAGGGTAGTGGCCCTGCTTGCCTTTGTCCTGTCCTGGACGCGCCGAGATAGAAACTGGGTGCGACGCAGTCGCCCGTGCACCCCGTACCCACGGCGCCTCCAATGGTTTCCATTGGCACTAACCATCGCTCATGGGCGCTGGCCTATGTTCTTCTGCCGCGTCAGTGCGAGGTGGGGGAAGGACCTCCCCGAAGGTCCCAGCTGTATGCAAGGCAGCCATGCCACTGACACTGGGGCCCAGCCGCTAGTTAAAGTGGAGACGTACTCACCAACATCCGCCTCCTCGCGATGAAGACGCTCCAGGCGAAATGCGCCATCGGCGTAGGCAGTTAGCGCATGTCCGAGCCGCTGGGCCGGCCCAATGCACAGATGCACTATGTTACACCCAGTGCATGCTTTAGGTATAACCTAAATTCTTTTGTTTTTCTTTTCCAGTAAGCCTATAAAATCCACAAATAATTCACATGAGCTCCAAATCCATTGATTCAAATTCCGATAGGTTCATAAATTTCTGATCTACCTCATGGTGGATCGTTCACATTTTTTGAGAACACTTTTGTTCACACATATTAAATTAAATCCCGTTTTTCCATTTCTGTCATAAACTTTAGAAAACCACCGAGAGCTTAAATTTGATCCAAATGCCATGATTCAAATTCCTAGATACTTTTAAGTTCAAAGCTTAGTTTTGGAACATTTTTCCCATTAATTTATTTGCCACATCAAATACTGTTCCATGTCTTCATGTATGGCCAACTTTGCAACTTCATAGAAAATTCATCTTAACTCCAAATCCTGTGACTTCCTACATGTTTCTAAAATCATGCCTGATTTAATGGGTGCTTTCACTCATTTTTATAAAAAGGAATTCTATGAACTTCTTGCAGATCCATTACTCCCTTGATAACATCATATTGTAATGTTTAGAAATATCCACTATCCCCTTCCAATCAAACTACTTTGTTCATTTTTCATATGACCAAAGGTATCCTAGAAAAGTCCAATTCATATTTTTGAGCACTTTTATTTCTGCCTTTTTTGTGTTGCTTATTGTGATTGCTTTCGATTATAGTTGACGAAGTAGACAGAATACTCGGAGATGGACTAGAAGGGATGAAGACTTTGCTGAGCCAGGCAAGCAACCCTTTGACCATGCTTATGAAATCCTTTCTATGCATGTCATATAGCACCTTTTTACTATTGCATTGGAATCATCTTGAGGTGGTAACCACTTTGGTGGGTTGCCTCTATTACTTCCTAGTAGATTCTTGCATTGGGCATGACCCTACCTTCCTATGAAGGTTATGCGGGTGGGAGTAGATAGGATGCAAAAGTAGTTGCTATGAATATGGGGCGGGTATATGCATGGTTATGGAGACACTAATGCTCGAGGAAGATGTTGAGCTAGGTAACCACTTGATGATGAAGTGGTGTACCGAGGCAAGTGTGTGTGTTGTTTTCAAAAATGGATTGGTTTAAGTTGCGACCGTTACTCCTACCTTATATGAGCAACCACTCTACCCTTATATGGGAAATGGCATTATCGATTACCTAGTTCGTGCTAACATGAATGCCCGCATTACTAGTGACGGGAGTGGAGTGGTCACTCTCGGGACGGGGTCATGCTTGGATAGGCGGCTATGCCTGTATTTACAGGGCACCGAACACACCGTTGGTATCTTGTTCTTGTGTTGTGTGATGAATATGGGAGCGTGGCTCCACAAAATTTATTATGTGATAATGTTTGGCATGGCGGCTGCTATCAATTGAGTGGACTCTATGTTAGACATGGCTAGGGAAAGGTAGTGATTGGGTGCTTACCCTGGGTACTTGAGGTACCGCGGGTCGTGGATGATAGGAAAGTTCATCAGATCTTGTGGGTAAAGTGTGCAACCTCTGCGGAGTGTCAAACTATTCGAATAGCCCTGTCCACGGTCAAGGACTATTGAATAACCGCTCTTGCACTACGTCCATTGTTTACAAGAACCTGGTGTGTGTGTGTGTGTGTGTGTGTGTAGGAGAGAACTACTTGAGTCGTGTCGAATGACTGGACATGTTGATTAAGTGGGAGTTGATCCAATCTCTCTTTATGTTGATATCTGTAGCTTGAATGGATATATCAATTCTTATGATGCATGCTTTACAAGTTGTTAGGACATGTCATTGCACTCAAAACTAGCTTTCTGCAAAAATTACCTACTTAGTGCTATATCATACATTGTTGTGTCTTGTTCCAAAACATGGGTTGCTTGCAAGTACATTCAAAGTACTCATTGGCTTGCCACTGGTTATTTTATTGGTCGGGCATGAAATAACAGGATATAATGAAGAGTACCTTGGTAACAAACATGCTAGCTAGGACGTTTCCCAGTCAGAATGCCTGTAGGGTTAAGGCAGATGGCATGGGTTCATGCTATCATTGAAGATTTCCGCTACAAGTTTATGAAGACTTGGACATAAAGGTCATATTTGAGTAAAACGATATGTATTGGATGTAAGACTCTTGTTATTCAGTTTCTGTGTGTTCAGTGAGCATTGATCTCTGGGATCAATGTACCCGTGCATTCAGTGATCATGACTTATGAGTCGGGGTCCCCACACCACCACCCACGAAGTACTTGCCTCACTTGGCTAGATCTTCATGACATAGGGGATGTCCTTGCCCTTGCAAAGTTTTTGGTTCAACTCCAGATTATGTCAAAGGCTCCCAAGCGACACCTAACCAATCTAGGAGACCCCACTCTCCAAAAGGTAATAGATGGTGTGGTGATGAGGAACTCCTTGCTCTTATGCTTCAAATGATAGTATCCCCAACACTCAACTCTCTCATAGATTTGGCTATGGTGGAAGAAGGATTTGAGTGGAAAGCAACTTGGGAAGGCTAGAAACCAAGGTCCAAATGGTGGGAATGATAACTCTTGATCTCCACACATGAGTAGGTGGTTCTCTCTTAGAAAATGATTAGTCGAAGTGTAGGAACATTTTGATGGATTTCCTCGATGAGGAAGAAGGGGTGGAGGGGTATATATAGCCTCCAACCAAAATCCAACTGTTACACACTTTTGACCCATCTTGGTGGCACCGATCAGAGAACTCGGTGGCACCAATCTGTGTAAAAATTTGAACGTTAGGAATCTCAGAGGACAAACATGAACAACTCGGTGGGACCGATGGTCAAGGGCTTAGGGCAAACCTCATCTCAGTTGCGCCGATTGCATCATCTCAGTTAGACCAAAGTGAAGCAATAAGGCAACAGAGAGTTGGTCAAGCCATCTTGGTGAGACTGATTGCAACATCTCGATGGGAGCGAAATAATTGCAAGAAACAACAGAGAGCTAGAAAGGCCATATCGGTGGGACTGAGATCCGTATCGGTGGAACCGAGTTGTTAGGGTTTTGCCAGTGGCTAAGTCCAGATGAACGTAGTAGCTCCGGGTACAAAATATCGGTGGGGCTTAGGGTTTGGACATATTTGGGTAGAGAAAGTGGCTGAGGTTTTTTTAGCAATATGACAAAGAACTTGAGCAAATAGATCATTAAGCAACACCTCATCCCGTTTTAATAGTATTGGCTTTCCTATGGACTCAATGTGATCTTGGATCACTTAAACAAAAATGTAGAGTCCTGAGCTTTTGCCAATCCTTGTCCTTATCATTTTGAAGGGGTCCCGCATCCTCTTGTCCTTGCCATGTCATTGTTGGACTTATCTAAAATATTTTCTATATATATATATATAACTATTAGTCCAACAAAAGATATGTTGACATTAATTACCAAAATCACCAAGGGAGCACTTGTGCTTTCAATCTCCCCCTTTTTGGTAATTGATGATAACATACACCAAAGCTTCATGTAAATGATAGGATGAGCAATAACTTTAAACCTTTGTAGGAACATGTGACTTACATGAGCTCCCCCTACATGTGTGCACTCATGTGTTGATAGAATTGAAAGACATGTGAATGCACAATATGATGGAGTAAGTAATGAGTTAGATGTATCTTGGTCGTATGCATCAGAGCAGAAAGTGATGTGAGATGTACATTCATGTTTATGATTACCTCTTGCAAACAATATGTGCAAAACCAAGAGATCATTATGCGCATGAGTGAGATGCATATACTTAACTCGTGGTCCTTGAACTGACTCTTGAAGAAGCAAACTTGAGAAAGCAAGGTTAAATAACACAAGAGAACTTCAGACAAGAAAGAGATTTCAACATCCACAAGAATACCAAGACTGGGATGATGTCTAATAGGTGAGTATCACAGGGTGACTACTTCATTCAAATATAGACACGTCCCCAAAGAACTAAAGATTTGCTAGAAGTTCGAAGGATTGTTCTCCCCTAATCATGGACTTCCTCCTGCACTGAATCTAATACTGAATAATGGGAGTAGGTATGGTGAGAGAATCAGAGCAGGCTATAGTCAAGCTAGGGCTTATCAACATGTCAACAGAGTGAAGTAGATTTTTAGAGAAAAATGAGATTATAGCCGTGTAAACTCACAACAAAATAATAATTGAATAATAACTAGCATGTCTCTCCCCTCTTAAAGACTTGAAAATTCTCTCCTCTTATGAAAGTGCATCTATAAGCTTTGATGTGCTCTCTGCTCTCTCTTCTCCTTTGACATCAATTTCCAAGAATAGTAGTATTCATGGATATGAGTCAAGTGAGTGTGGTCTTGGAGAGACACAATCAAGCAGAATGCAGCCCAAGATGTAGATAGAGGGAAAGAATCATTGAGTGGAGCTGATAAGAATAAACACTTTAAGATGTCAAAATGTTTGCTTAGTAGTGAAATCGGTGGCGCCGATTGTGTCGCCCGGTGACTCTGAGATGAGGCGGTCACAGACAGCATGTCAGAGAGACTGAGTTAGTCTGTTTTGGTAGAACCGATGTATTGTGTACAAGTGGAACTCGTGCTTCAGTCTGGCTGATAGGTTTGGATAGGTGGAACCGAGTTCAATGCAGAGAAAAGATTTTGTCAACTCGCTCACTTGCAATTGAAATTTCACAAATATTTTCAAGGAATTTTGATAGAACCTGCAATGAATTTACTTAGAGAAAATAGAAAAGATGACAGAAAAATAGAAAGGATCAAGATGAAGTTTTGGAAAAGAAATGCAACTATCAAAAGGAAACACTTGATAACTTCAACTAGAGATGGCCGGCGACATAGTCACCTATGTTAGAGTATATTGACTTAGGAGTCAAGTGAGATCACTTGATCATAGGTCATACTCATCATTAAGCTCAAGCTTCTCTAAGATGGAAATTACATACCTTGTGATGGAAAATACATACCTTTGGTTTGTTGTTGAACTTGATCATGTAGTTGAACTTATAGTGGATGATCAATGTTGATGTGATCCATCAAGAGTTGGGTGCATCCCTATAAGTTTGAAGCTCATCTTCCTGCATGGGTTAGTTTTGCAAGGAATAACTCTTATGTATCCAAATTGACAAGAGTAGAATTCATCATATAGATATTGTAAAAGGATATGTTGAGTGTAGAGTTGTTCCTTGACCTCAACAACCGAAGCATAGATCCTTGTTGATGTAAAAATTGCTCAAGATGTGAGTGATTTGCAATCTGATAGATTGAGGTTCATCCATGTAGCAACAAGGGTTAGATAACCTACAAGGGTGCAAATATATCCAAGACAAATGATCATTATCATGGGATAAATATCAACACTACAAAAAAAAGACACAACCGTAACATTTTGGGTCGAGCGAATTTTTTTCCTGTCATGCTTATGACACTTCTATGACGATAATTGTGACAAAAGCACGTATCATCATAAATGTGGTGGGCTCCTCCTCCTATTACAAAATCATGACAGAAAATGGGCTTTTCAACCTGGGCGGGCCGGGGACGCATCTGCATGACATTCTTTGGGTCGTCCATGACGGAAAAAATAATGGTAGAAGCAAGGGGCAGGAAAATTTCGGGGAGTTCCCGGTTATGGTGGGTGGTCGGGGCCGAGTAATGCACAAAGGGATTGCGCGTTTCTCTCGTACATGTATGTGCGTGGGTGCGAGGCATTGGGCTCTAACTGAACCCGGGCGATTGTACTGGCTACGCGTTACTGAACTGGAGCGATCGATCGATCCATGGCTATTAAATGAACCCGATCGAGGGATTCCTTCGCTACTGCTGCTTACTGAAGCCGATCGAACCTGCTGCCTCGTGATGAACAATGAGTGTTGTTGGAGGTTGGATGAATAGTTCCTGGTGGGGGTTGGATGAATAGGACCCCGCGGTAGTAGAGGTCGTTGTCGCTGGATGAACAGGACCCCGATCGAGAGGAGGCCGCCACACACCCGAGCCGGTTGGGGGTGGATGAACAGGACACCATAGAGGGTTGGTTGAACAGGACCCCGTGTGGAGGGCTGGTTGAACAGCAGGCAGTGGAGGCTGGATGACCAGGACCCCATGGTCAATAGTAGCTGGTGGAGGCTGGAGGAAGTCAACAGTGGATGAACAGTAGCAGGTGGAGGCTGGAGGAAGTCGATGGTGGATGAATAGTATCCCGTGTATTTTGGAGTGAGTCACTATATTGTGGATGAACAATAGCCTGTGGAGTCCCGTTTTGCGGTACTCCACACCCCTCCCAATTAATAGGACCCCCATTTCCACTGTAGGCACTCCAACACAAGTATGTTTCCTCTGTTTTGCGGTACACCACACCCCTCTCGATCAACACCACCCCATTTCGACCATCGGCACTCGAACACAAGTTCGTTTCCTCCGTTTTGCGGTACGCCGGACCCCGTTTCAGCTGTTCCGTCCAAGCCGCTGGGTCCAGATGAACATGAGCATTTCGACCCAGTCTGTTGCCTCCCGATGAAGACGTTGTTGTTTCTTCATTCTGACCCAGTCGGTTGGTTGCCGATGAACAGGACATCATCGTTGTATGTGTTCGAGACCCCGCCCGTATGTACGTATGTAGCCGTATTTACTTTCTTGTAGCGTGGCTGTACGTACATGTACACGGTATAGACGGCATTGCCAGAACATCTACCGCTCCTTACTGGGCCATGGTTCATCGTGGCAGAAAGACCAATGGACCTGTATGTACGTACACGTTTGCGACCAGAATGACAACACTACATACGCTTCGACCAGGTGGGTCCCGGCTGTCCAGGAGGATAAGGAGGCACTTCCTTGTGTGCGAAGATATTGATTGTGGGTCCGAGCTGACAGGGGGAGGATTCTTTTTTTGCGAATAATAAGGAGGCACTTCCTTGTGTGCGAAGATGTAGCTGGTGGGTCCATCTGTCAACCTCACCACGTACAGTCCTCTTCCGATGGTTGTCGTTCATTGACCATGTTGACCATGCCGCATGGACAGCACCAGCTGGTGGACGACGGTGAGGCAGGGAACGACACGGAGCCTGGGAACATGCAGAGGGTAGTACGAGGGTTAACTGGTTTGGCCGCGGTGTGAGGCTATCATCGCTGCAGAATAATAGGGGGTGTGGGTGAGTAGAGGGATGTCCTGGCCAGCGGTGGGAGTAGTAGGGGCTAGTGAGGCCTGCGCTGTAGCATAGCCGGCCATGGGAGGCAGGAGCACACGATGGTTTGGATGGCTGGAGCAAGAAAATGAAAGGTTGAAGAAGCAGGACGATCATTGGATGTTAATAATCCAACGGTCACTGGTGATAGAATTGTTTGTTGACTAAGTTGGCAAAGCCCTGCGTATGTGTCAACTTAGTACGGCCACAAGTTAGCCTACAAATTTGGTGAGCTCCAGCTATCATGGGGAGCACTCATTATTTTTTGCTTAATAAGGAGGCACTTCCTTCCGTGCTAAGATATAGCCGGTGGGTCCTAGTTGTCATTGGGAGGATTCATTCTTTTTGGCGTAATAAGGAGGTACTTTCTTGCGTGCGGCCATGGACCGTGTGGGTCCTAACTGTCAGCCTCTCCATGTACATACCTCTTCTGATGTTGTCGTTTGTTGACAATGTTGACCATGACGTGCCGAGAACACCAACGTGATGGACGACGGCGAGACCCAGGAAGGGAATGACCCGGAGGCGGCGAGGCGACATCAGTGGAGGAATGTGGATGAGTAGCTAGCGGTGGGAGTAGTAGGGGGCAGTGAGGCCTGCGCGGTAGCATAACCGGCCATGGGAGGCCGGAGTAGGCGGTCCCGCCAGCGTTGGATTTGGCGGATGGAGCAAGAAGATCAGTAATTGAAAAAGCGCGACAGCCGTTGGATTGACGTCCAACGGTCATGTGTGGTAGAATCGTTTGTTAACGTATATAATAAGTAAAAAAATTGCATACGCATCAACTTAATAGGCCCACAAGTTGGATCATTACCTATTTTTCAAATCATTTACAGCTCATTGCAACTTCTTAGGCAATTTATTGCAGTCTATTTTTTTGGTTGGCCAGGGCCAAGGTTAAAAATTCAAAACGAAATTTCACATATTTCGGTTGCGTCCAAACTATTTTTAATACCAAAATGTCGAGCCAGATTTAAAACACTTTGAGGATATATTTAAATTATGTTAAAGCCCAGTGAAATTGGAATCTGAAAATGTGAAAAAAATCAGAAATTTGAAAGTAATTGCCAATTTGTTGTCTGTTTTTTATATTTACATCCCATTTCATATTACTTTCAAGGTTTGTAGCCGTCTTGAAAGAGTTGCATCCGAGCAAGGCGTAGAAAAATAAGTAGGCCTAGATTGGGTATTCTTCAGGAATAAAAACTGGGCTCATTTTGACAAAGAAAAAATAGCCGGGCTGGTCATGTGGTGAACGTAAAATATAAGCATAGGATAAATGGGCCACAACCTAGTTGAGACCCTGCTCCATCTCAACAATAACATAAAAATACTGCTCGAGCAGCTATGTCCCAGGTGTGAACCGATCTTGTGTTGTTCTCTTGTCTATTGACTATACGCTAACAATGTCATGGATCCCAGATGTTAGCAAACCACTAGGAGGAAGCATTTTCTTTTCTATACACTAACAATGGAGTATATAACACAAAATGAGAAACTTGCTTGCGTACGACCATAGACATGGTGGGCCCCTAATGGAATCCTCTCCACGTACAGTCCTCTCCCTATTCCTATTGTTTGTTGACCATTTTGACAACTCAAGAGGGCGGAGCTGTGGCTAGTGCACCAAAGCGCGCTGAGGACGACGGCGAGGCCTCGGACGTCTGCGTCAATGATTTAGGAGATGGTGGGGTGGCGATGGGTGTGCTGAGGCGCATCTAGCCGTGGCAGGTGCAAGGAGGCGGCCCCGCCGGCGCTGGTTTGGTTTTGGCGGCTGGAAGAAGACATGATTGAGGAAACACGGCCGACTGTAAAAGCAGCAGTAATACTTAACAACCTTAACTGAAACCAGTAGGAGAAGCTAACAACCATAGCTGAAAGCAGTATGATTGAGGTTCAACCGTATAAAGCACACCTCGAACAGTGCTACTTCGCCTATAGTTTACCTAGGATGCGGCCACCAAGCCCCAGGACAAAGCCCAGGCGCCACCCCGCGCATCCACAACCTTCTAAAAGCGGCTTCATCTTGCAATGTGGTTAATAAACAGTATATTCGCTTTTGATCCATGGAAATGCATGAGCTTAACCATCTGTCCTATTCTCCAAGATGCACGGGCCTTCATTATTTGAGACCACCCATGAATAATTATCTTTTCACCTCAAAGGGAAATGGAGTAGGTTGACATAAACATCATGTTGTGACCAAGCACAAGTCTGACCCGACCATGGTCAGGCATCTGTATAGGATTAATAGAACTGGGCAGTTTCTGTTTCAAGAAGATCACAACTGTAAAACTGTGTATAAGTAAGAGTTTATAAACAACATATATAACAGAAAACAGCACATACCATAAGTTTCTCAACATAGTTGGACCTGTTCAACATGTGCAATAGTGGCACACATATCCCACGTGGCCTTCCACCATTGAAACGCCCCACAAGGACCTCAAGACGATTAATAAAGTGTAGGAACTGGTGGATGTCGTCCCAGCCAACTTCAGTGCCATCAGTAACAGTCGAGTTCTTATAAAATAACAAACGAGTAGCATGCTTAACTTTCAAATAACCTACACGTGCCACCAATTATAAGAAATATTAGTTAGAAGTAGCATCTTCATGAGAGAACAGAATCACAAATCATTGATACTTCTAAAGTTAAATTGTGATTAGTTAGACAAAATAGGTGGATTAAGAAGTAATCGAGGCAACAAGCAAGAACCAGATACAAAACTAACATGGATGAACTACTGGAATGACGTCGGAGTGGAAGATCACAGTAAAGATGAGACCAGGTTCTTCTATTTCCATCAACATCCGTGTGCCAACTTTCAGTCTGTAACACTTGAGGAAGTTTATACAAGTTCAGCCATAAAAAAAGAAGCGATCTTCTTAGTTCATGAACCCAACTCAGAACTTATATCCATGGCTTGTCTTCAGTGTGACCATTAAACTGCTGTATTCAATTATGGCAAGGCCGGCCATCTTGAGTACATGTGTTCTGGCAGAGCAAGGAATGCACCGCAAGAAAAATAATTTGAGAACACAATGTATTCGCTAACCAAATCTAGAAATAATTTCCTCCTTCACGTCAGTGTTGACCATGGTACTAGTACCTTTTATCAAAATATATAGCAAACAAAATTTCCAAATTAGTCGACAGCATGTTCAAAAAACCCCACCCTCCCGGATAGAAAAGAGGATTCTAGGAACATATTGTGTACGTTTTAAATCCTATGTTAGGATAAAAAGGAACAACTGTGGCGTCTCGCCGAGGCCATAGAAACCTGTAGGGTCCTAGCAGTCAAATGAAACACGCTAGATAAAGTAGGAACAAAAAATGCATCAACGGTAGCGGCGGCCATCCGAGGATTACCTGCGACCATGGGACTTGGATTTATCGGGGATGGATGAAGAATTCGTACCTGGTTCGCCATGAGAAAACCCTATGCAATCGCCGAGAGGGGTTTTTCTCTCAACAAGCAGATGAGGGAGAAAGGGATTCAGGCCTAGTGAAATATTGCTGCTTTGTCCGTCCAGCTTATTGCT
The DNA here is from genome assembly GCF_002162155.2 of Triticum dicoccoides. NCBI lineage: Eukaryota > Viridiplantae > Streptophyta > Magnoliopsida > Poales > Poaceae > Triticum > Triticum dicoccoides. The sequence goes on from NC_041383.1 coordinate 364,398,850, forward strand.
AAAGCTGGAAAGGTGGGGTTTTTTGTGATTTCACAGCTCATTGGGCACTACTGTGGCGCTACAACCGGGCTGAGTCTACCGTGTAGTTGTGCCCTCTAATTTGGTGCATGGAACATGGACCCCATTGCCAGATGCCCCACATATCAGCGAAAGGAAGTAGAAAGGCAAGAATAACTAGTACACATAAATATACTTTTGATAGAGAGATACTCCCTCTGTAAAGAAATATAAAAATCTTCTATATCACAACTTTGTAAATAAGAAAATCAGGGGGAATATATATAACATAATATGGGGTTCAGCTAAGAATATAATACTCAGACAGGCTCACAGTTCTGGATATTGGGCCATAGGATGGTGGGCTTGCATGTTTGGGGGCCCATTAGTTCTAACTCAGCGCATTTCATATTGTAAGCAATCGGTACGACACTGATTTTAGATGCTGTCACAATGCAAATATAGAAAATTAAATAAAGCATGCTAGCTGTTAGAATGAAATCGAACGACAGTTCCTAACCGACATAGAGTAGCAATTCTTTCACGATATCCTACATGATAAATAATACTGTCATACTACTTATACACACAGGATACTTGTTTCACCATGCCATATTATTACAACAAAAGCTCTCGGAGGATAGATCAGTTCGGCAGTTGCGTGTTGCTACTGAAGAATTCAAACTTGATTTGGACCAGCTCTCCTTGCCAAGAAAGTTGGATTTTGACATCATCCCCTCCTGCAAGATTTGATTTTGTTTTGAACCTTGACCACCTTTAGATTAAATCATCATGTGACCATCCTTTGTACTTACGGTATATTGAGAAGGTCCATTCACACCAAGGTTGCGCATGGTAATAGTAACATGGGCCACGGTCGCCCGAATTATTGAATGACTCCCTCGTTTCTCTAGGAATTCTCTGTTTGCAAACAAGGAAACATACACAAACAGTTAGATCAACACAGTGAATCATGTCAAACAACATGGAAACAAAAAAGAACGAAGCACTTGGGTGTCCAATACTTACTAAGAAGGTGGAGATGTCGGTTTTTGGAAGGACTTTGGTATATGCAGTGCGAACTGCAGCCCATTATGTTGCTGGTGCAACTGTTGGTTCTGTTGCCGCTTCATGAGCTGGAGCAGATGCAAATGCAACTTCAAGTGTTGGTGTAGGTGTCGAAGCCATTGCTAGTGCCCGTGTCGGTGCGACTGGTAGTGCCACTTCTGCTGCCGGAGATGGTGCTCCTTCTGGAGCTAGTGTCGATGTCGGAGAAGGTGCTCGTGTCGATGCCCGATCCTTCGGTAGATCATGCCGATCCACTGATGTGGTCGGTGCCCAATCCTCTGGTGGATCAGAATGAGGTACTGCCGCTGTCAGTGCTAGAGCCAGTGCCGTCGGAGAAGGTGCCGGTGCTCGATCTGATGCTGAAGGTGGTACCGATGTGCGAGACAGTAGCGATCGTCTCTGGTCTGCTATGATTTCATTCTTCAGCTTTCTAACTTGACTAGGCTCCGTGACCTTGATCCAATCCTTTTCTTCATTTCTTTTAAATGCGAGAAAGACGAATTGTGGCGCATTTGTGAAACCAAACTATAGTTCATCATTGGGCTTCAGATTGTACTCAGACAACAGACTGATCCAATTGTGTCCAGTAATATAAGTGATGGATAGTGCCTTCATTACTGACACAACATAAGAAGTGAAACCTACAAAAATAACCATCATGGAGCAAATGAAACAGTTTATTCTGTAACGAATGTCACATGGCAAAACATACATCATAAAATTGCAGCAGAAGTAAGAAAACATGACATTAAATCAATAAGATTTACTTGATGTGACACGAGTGAATCCTTACCATGAAATCACTATGTTCAATTTCTAAACAGAAGGTTGATCGTCCAATTACGGGTGGCATGCAGGGCCCCCGCTTACTCCCACAAGCAGGACAATCCAAAGGTCGTGAAAAATCGTATGGACCAAACATCCATGGGACTGGAAATCCTGGTGGGTGCGGTAAACCCTGCAATGCATACAGAGTGTAACCATAATTGATAAACCGTCCTCACAAAAAAGATGATCTAGATACTTCAAACTATACAGACTGGATTGAGTGGACAGACATTAACATAGACTGTTCTCCGGACTCACCAAACCACAAAAGCGGCAGTGCTGAATAATATAGGGTTCACACACACAAATCAAGTACTGAACAGTAGTACTTACTACAGACAAGCAAAGGCATGACAGCAGAGGGATTACTTGCAATATCCATAACACAAGTTACTGAGGCTAATATACTCTCTTCAAAGGCATGAGAGCTAAAATCTTGCATCTCCGACAGGTAGCATTTATGTTCATAAAGTAGTTGAAAGTAATATGTAACAAATTAGTGTTATGTGCAATAATCATATATATGTCAACCTTTCGCATGTTTTTGTCAAAAGAGTAACTTAGAACCGTCATTTGGCACACAAAAATCACATGCAAGATCAGCCAAACTAGTATCGCGTGTTAGATGAAAAAACACGATCAAGATCAATAAAAAGATCGTCAAGAAGAGATATTACCTGGACTTGCTTAATGAGGGATCTCGGAGAGGGGGCCTTGGACATGGCGATGGCCTTGAGCTTGTCTGCGGTAGTCTCGGTGGGGTGGTTGCGCTTCTTCGTACCCTGAGCCTCAACAGTTTTGGCTAGAGCCATAGACATCACTTCGGCCGATGCTAAAGGGTCCATCAAGAAACTGTCAAATAGAAATAAAAGAAAAGAAACCATAAACACAAACCCAAAAGAAGAACAGAGAGGGAGTTGTAGGATCAGCCTCGAGGTTGCAACACCAGGCCTTGGCTAGAATCAACACCATTGATGTGCTCACCTTTCCTTGTTTGGGGGGAGAAGAACAGTGGGAGAAGCAGGTCAGGTTTTTTTGATGAAATGAGGAACAAGATGAGGGAGAAGCAAGTTGGGGTTTTCTTCAAGAGAAGAAGTTGAGGGAGAAGAGTGAAATGATGGTTGCTTCATCCGTCCAACTTACTGCTAGAAAGGTGGGGTTTTTGTGATTTGATGGCTCATTGGGCATTACTGTGGCGCTTCGATCGGGGTAGTCTACCGTGTAGTTGTTCACTCTTGTACGGAGTAATTTAGTGCATGGCAACTGGACCTTGATGTTGGCTGTCCCACACGTCGGTGAAAGTGAGTAGCAAGGTTCCGACGACCGTCGAGGAGAATCTGCACGGTAGAGCGTGTCCACTGTTTCTGAAAAAATGATTACAACAAGCGTTTCCACTCTTACGACGGAGAAGCGTGAAACCCGGCAGCCACTTGAACATACATGGTACTCTTTCTACTAGGCACTTGAAGTGGTTCATACGTCAATACTACATAGTCTTGTTGCTAGTGTAGTAAGATATGATGATAACGAATGATGTTGTGTGCATGTCAACTATATGAACAATAATCTAACATACCCCTTTTTGACTATCCGATCGAGAATGAACGGTGAGATCAATGTTAACAGAACAAGGTCTACATCGCACAGAGAGCATGGTGCTACATTACTCCATGGAACATGAACCATATGAAGAAAGAATCAGTGTTAGGCAGGGTGTATGAAGGGTGCATGGGATGGGAGCAAAAGTTCCCTTCTCGACCCACTTTTGGGTGTTTGGTAGAGTGCATGAACGGTGCATGAGTCCACACTAGCAGGTTAACACAAATACACTAGGAGCATGCATGAAGAGGGGTTCTGAGATTAGCATGCACGAAGAGGGAAAAACTATATTGAGATATAATGCAACCAAACACACCCCCACGCTTTGTGCTACAGTGACTGATCTACACCATTAGAGTTTGATCCAATGGTCGTGGTACACTGAGACATGAACATGCCCATGAAGCGGACACCTAAACACCACCAAAGTTTATGTGCTTCTCGAGGCACATGATGTTGGTGATGCAGGGTGCCACTGCACGCAGAGCCTGCTCCCGGTCGACGGGAGCCAGCTCATCAAAGACGGTGTCCAATGGCTCGAATGGATTCCGATGACGGAGCCCTGAGAGTATTCGCCCGGCACCGGCTACGGTAACCCGCAACCCCTCCTTGTCTAGCTCCACCCCCACCATCGCGCGGAGATGGCTGAACTCCTCAAAGATATAGGTGAAGAAGGAGACCAGGTCAGGAAGCCATAGCCCATTGAAGTAAACGGGGTGGTCGGACGGGTATTGCCCGATGGCTAACATGGTCGCACTGGCACGCGGTAGGCATTGTGCAGCCGCAACACATGCGTGGCAACATGGTCCACCAAGTGGTTGAGGCAATCCTGGACCTCGTAGCGATCGGCCTGCTCACGCTCCAGCCGGCTCGCCTGGCCACCTATCATATCTCCCGCCTTCTGCAGCAATGCCACCGACGCCTCGTGCATCTTTGTGGTGGATGCCTGCTGCTTTTGAAGCTCCATGAACTCCCGCACATAAAGGAGGATGGCACTCCTCTCATCCTTGAGCTCATGGAGCTCCACGTCCTTGGCCTAAGCTCTGCTTCCTTGGCCTGGAGCTCCTGTGTCAGGCGCCTCACCTCAGACTCCGTGATCTGGTGCACCGCCATGGAACCAGGTAGAAGCAATGGGGAGAGGAAGCAAATGGGGCAAAATGGGTGAAAGGCAATGCAATCTACGGGAAGGCGGACAGAGCCAGCCGAGGAGAGGGGTGAATCTTTTGGTTTTCACCATGGGAAAACACCAGTCAACGACTTTTCACATTAGGTAGCAGTGGGTTTTACATGCAGAGTCATCATGACTAATTGCTGTCGCGCTTGCTCCCGTTAATTCTGCCATGCCTGTCGCACCCAAAGACTAGAGCAACACCGTGGTGGATATTTAAATATACCTGCCGGCAAGGAGAGAAAAAAGGTGTGAAAAAACAAATGTGGCGGCGGCCTAGCTAATTACTCGCACTAGCCCAACTAGCTATCCACCGTGCTTCACTGATGTACTCGGCAGGAAAGGTGGGATTTTGTGATTTGACGACCCATTTACTTGCTTTGGTGCTACGACCGAGGAGGACATAGAAAACGCGCAGTAGGGCGTCCCATGTCTCGGCAAGGAAGAAAATATGCGTGCACCACCCGGGTCCTGGGAGGACCCAGAAACTGCGCAGTAGGGTGTGCCACGTCTCGGCACGGAGGAAAAATGTGCGTGTAAAAATATACTATATCAGACGTAATACCTATGGTTCGAATTCGGGACCCAGCCAGTCGATTGAAAACACCCCACTAGCCACAGAGCTTCATCATGCTAACGTGGCATGGAGGATAGGTGTGGTTAGCTCTGTCTCGACCAGCGACAACATCTCTTGTTCTAGGTGATTCTTCTATTTTCCAACTATTTTTCTTATAATAACACCACGGCAAGCTCGCGCCGCTCTTCATGGGTGCTCGTGCATCTAAAGGTTAATGATGGAGAGGAGAAGAGATCGCAGACATCGGACCCACCAGTAAGTGAGTCAGTAGTCATGCACGTGTTGACGAGCCACTCCCTCTACTCTACTCAATGTAATATTGTATAAAATCAAGTTATGTGACAAAGCCAACAACCGTCCATGTTTTAGGCTATCGACTTATGCTTTGTAGTCTAGGTTCCTAGTTCAAATCTTTTCAGATTTGTTAGTTTTAGGTCCAAATTTGATCAATGACAAGTGGGACCCCCGTGTGTTGTTCCGATATTTCAGTGTAGGATGGTTTTTTTGCACAAACACTTTGCGCGGTTATACAAGTAACGACACCAATTACACGTATTTTGCAAGTTTAGGAACAAAAATGACAGCGGTATAGAATATCACATCCACCCTGGAGCTTAGATGCTATGGTAATACGACTTTTACGTTGTTGGATCTGAGATCCAATGGCTTGGGAGTAGTCTTTGTAAATATGCGCAATTTCCAAACTCTCCAAGATTTGTTTTGCAAATAAAACATTCAAGCCTTGTTTGTGCCACTGCATCTTGGATCCAATGGCTCCCGCTAGCTCATATTAGGTGCTCCCCGTAGCTTAATTAGCCGCTACGGTGATACGAACATCTAGGTCGTGTGATCTGTGATCAGATGCCACATGCATATTACTTGTACTTTCTGCTCAATTAACCAACTCTTTGAGTCCCATATTGCAAAAACATTCAAACCTCCTACTGTGAGCCGTTAGATCTCCGGGAACTCGTATCACCATAGAACCTACGATGCGGGAGCACCTCATATTCTCCCGTGTGAGAAAACATAAGGTGCTCTCGCAGCTTGGATGCTACTGTGATACGAGATTCGAGGTCCTTCGATCCGAGATCCAACGGCATCTGAGGAGTCTTTGTGCTTGTAAGCAATGGCCGAACTCTTTGGGGGCTTTTCTGAAAAAACATTCGAGACACCAAGGACTTGTTGGATCATAGATCCAACGGCTCCGAAGAGCTGGTATCACCAAAGCATCTAAGATGTGGTAGCACATGATATTCTTACATACAGGATAATATGAGCTCCTCCTTCTTCTTAGATGCTATGGTGATAGAAGCTTTGGGGTCATTGGATATGGGATCCAAGGGCATGTAAGTAGTTTTTGTACAAATTGTGTGCAATTCTCAAACTCACTAAGGTTTCATGTAAAAATATTAAGACATCCCATGAGCTGCTATATCTCAGATATACAAGGTCCAAGCAACTCGTATCATCATATAACATCTAAGGTGTGGGGGCACATGATATTCTCCCAGGGAGGGGGGCTGCACAACCAATTGGTGTTTGGGAGGGTGGGGACAAATATAATGTTCAAAAAGTATAATCTAAACAATCCTAAACAGAGCTTCACAATTTTATCTAACGTTGAGGGGTTAAGCCCGACAATCTACATAGCTCCGCCTATGCAAGAGGTGTAGTGCGAGCGTCTATGTGTCAGAGAGATGACGTGAAAAAGCAATGTCAATTGAGTCATTTATAGAGGGAGAGATCAAGGGAGTATGGCCTAGCGTACACTCAAATGTTAAAAATGATACACCGAGATATTGTGCGGCGAAGCTGTGGTGAGGGCTGGAGGGAGATAGTTGCCGAGAGAGTGAGCTAGATAGAATTTGTGTGTGCGTGCATGGTGAAGGTGTTTTACAAAGGCAACACATGTGTCTTGAGAGAGGGAGCGTTTATCATGGAGGGAACGACGAGGTTGTGTGTGAGAAATACATTTGTTGAGAGTGTGAGGGCGGGAATGACATAAATGGAGATTGAAACTTTAAGAGCAATAATGAGCCCTTGAATTCAAGACTTGTCATAAATCAATTATCGTGCCTTTTGGAATGACCAGTAATGTGCAAGGAAAATACGAGCATTGTAATTCATATAGATTCGTTCGGCAATTTAAAGATTCCGTTAGTATTATCGAATAGTAGGACCAAACAGCGTACGAGCCAGACCCAGGCTCGTGTTGATCCTCAAAAAAGAAAAAAACGGGCTCGTGTCCTTCTGGTGGCGTGTGTGGTACGCACATTTGCCAACCCCAACCACTTGAGCCTCCGCATTTCGAGTCGAAATATCTGGCGGCGAAAATTCCAGCCCTAGGAAATTCCCCTCATATCCCCGGTCCATAATGACTACCGATGAACAATAGAGGGATGCTTTAGTAACTAGACAATGTTACCTACCGTGCCGAGAACGGTTCAATTCCCTCGGTCATCGCTACCCAAGGTCACCTGTCAACTCCATTGCATAGTACTAATAGGAGTACTACACCAGGACAAGCACAGAATTGTGCCCTGTTTGATCGTGCCTAGTACTTGAGTTAATATATGAGGCAATGCACTGGTACAGAGGGATTATCCTTTTACTATGCATATATAACTTGACTGAAGTCTAACTCAGAAAAATGTTTGACCAAATCCTTTTTTAAGAAATATTAACATCTACAATAGTAAAGATGTATGGCTTGAAATTTATTGCATGATGCAGGTTATGATATTGTTTCGAATTCTGGATTTTACATTTCAGAAAATCCAAAAGTCATATGAAATTCATGAAACTGAGCATGGTCTCATGATATGGCACAAATATGCTATCTTAATTTTTTTTGTTCAATTTGAGACAAGCTACTTATGAAAAGTTGCACAAATGAAGAGGCAATGTATTTTGGGACAAAGACCTGTCACATTAACACGAACGCTTTCACTATTCAAACCATGGGCGTTTATGTGCCTCCATGAGTCCCGCTTCTCATTGGTAGGTGCCGTCTAAGCAAGTGTGTGAGTTGATGGGAGGCGTCTGAGCAGACCGCGGCGCCGCCGATCGGGAGGCATACGAGCAGGCCCATGTGCAGGCACGCCGGGAGGCGAGACCTTTGCCCAGGCTCTGCCTCCCACCTTCATTCCAACTGCCCCCACTTTTAATGGCGCTGACACCGTCGTTTAAAATCACCCCTGCACTACCCGGTATCTTTACAATCTTCTCTCATCCTATCTGATTCTCCTATCGTCTAGCTCCAACCAGCCTAACCTAAACGTATGCCATGCCGCATCATGATGGTCTACGCTTAGTATTCCAGTTTCCTGAGGAAGACACCCAGCCGGAGTCTCAAGAACATAAGGTGCTTTGGGACGAGCTTGAACTGGCCTTGTGGGAAGACGCCGTGCCTGTCCCGGCTCCCGTCTCCCCGACTCCGCCAGCGCCCATCCCTGTGGCATTGATGGGCCGGTAGCCGCACATTGTCGCCGAGCATGATGCCACGGGTTTCCACGAGGTCCCTGCCGACTTTCACGCGCCCGTGCATCTACCAGCGCATGCGCCAGAGCGTGCACTGACGCGCATGCCCGTGCTAGTGCCCATGCACACGAATGTCTTCGCCTCGCTATTGCCAGCGCCTGTCCCCGCGTGGGTGCCACTACCCCCTCAGCGGCATGGATCGCTGCCGGCAGCCGCTTCCTTGCACCAACGCCAGTCGCCTCCTCCCACCAGTTGACTCACTACAGGAGACCGAAGTTGAGAACATTCTGGCCTTCCTTGAAGCTAGGGCCAACATCCATGAGTATGCCAACAACAACGCAAGACGCTGCCATCGCTGCCGCCGTCGGCTAGTGGCCCGACGACACACATAGCACGGCAAAGGAGCCGCTTCCCACCGTAAGATGCCCCCGCCACCGCCACCTAATCTAAATTTGCCATGAAAAATGTTCGGATTGCCATGCTAAAATCCGAACGTTTGGGATTTATCATTTCCGTTTATTTTAGTTTGATCGTTGTATGAATGTAAAGCCGGAGTCGGGCTGAATGAAATCTATGGTTTGATCGATTGAATGTTCTGCTGGAGCCGTATCAAATTAAATATAAAACTTCATCAAGCCACATGTATTCCTTCTCATCGCAAACATTTCATATTAAATACCACATCAATTCCAAATATTTTTTTAGGGAAGTCAATTCCAAATACTTCTAGGGCGTGACCAGTCCCCTTGTTCGAGCACTAAGTGATACATCTATTTATCCACACATTTAATTATTACGGAGTAGTAGATAAATAGTACTACAACTAGCCTAACTTGTCCGTCACGATCACTTTTGTTCCTAAACTTGTTACATGTATAATACTACTAGTACGTGAAACTGGTGCCGTAACTTGTGAACGCATCCAGATATGATCAACGGCAACATCGCCCGCGCTTCGTGTTTGCCTGTGCGTCTAAACGTAGAAGGGGAGGAGAGAGAGAGAGAAGACATGGAACCCACCAGTAAGTGAAGGTGAATAGTACGTGCTAACGAGCCGGTCCCACTAATGTACTGTTATCTATTAAATAGGTTGTGGTAATGTAAAAACATTATATCAACAAAGGGGGGTACAACAAACGTTGCCTATTGATGTGCAGCTTGAAGGCCCTGGTTGCATGTTCGATCCTCATCCTTTTTCATTTTTCATTTATAATTTATATATGGGTCCAAATTTGTTCCATGACAGGTGGGCCCCTTGGTGTGTAGTTTGTAGCATTTTAATTTGTGGGTCGAAATTTGTTCCATTACAAGTGGACTATCGGTGTGTAGGTTTGTAGCTTATTTGTAATAACTAAAGAGAACAACAGAGTTTTTTGCAAAAATTGCATGGTGCGGCGTGGAAGGTGAGAAAGGACGTGCAAGAGAGCGGTGACCGAGCCAGAGGAAAATCAACTGGGGGAGGTGCGGGGGTTGCAACGATGTTTGGAGTAGTTGTGGGCCGAATGCTATGAAAATATAATATAAACCCTCTAGAATAAATGCCTTGACAAATTAATCAAAGGTTGGAGTCCCCCTCGCAATGTAAATAGCTCCGGCTCTACGAGGGATGGAGAGGTAGCTTCAATGTGTGGAAGATACAGCGTGAGAAAGCAAGGTCAATTGAGACACAGATAGAGAGACAAAGTGAGTGTGGTCCGACATTCGGTCCAAATATATATGGTCTGGAGAGATATTGCCAGATTTAGCTTTTGGGAAGGGTGAGAGCTGTAAGATAGAGCTTGAGAGATGATCCAGTCATAGACATGTCGATATATTTTGTGCATGGGAGGAAGAAAGGTTAACCAATTACATAGATAAAGGGAGAGAGATTGAGCGAGTGTGGGTCGTCATGCGATCGAAAGAGTGAGACTGGTTGGAGAGAGTGGCCGAGATAGACAATGTGCGTGAGAGAGTATACAATATGAATATGTCGAATTGGGATCAAACATGGAGATATAGCGTTTGTGGCTGAGAAAGAGCGAGGTTAAATGAGACATACATACATAGAGAGAGAGGGGGGAGGGAGAGAGAGAGAGAGATTGAGCGAGCATGGCCCGCCATGAGGTCGAAAGAGTGGGGGCGACTTGGATGGACTGACCTAGATAGACAATCTGTGTGAGAGAGTATAGAGTGTGTCGATCGAGACCTGAAAAGGGAGATATATCATTTGTGTGTGAGAGAAAGCGAGGTTAATCGAGACTTAGATGAAGAGAGCAAGATTGAGCGAGTGTGGGTTGTTGTGTGAAAGTAAGAGTGAGACAGTCTCGAGAAAGTGACCTAGATTGACAATGTGCGTGCTTTGACACGAGATGGGGGTCTAGATAGGCAATGCATCTATCTAGCGAGAGAGGGTGGGAGGGAGGGAGAGAGAGAGCTCGGCATGGAGCATTACAAAGAAAATACACTTCCGTGATGATACATGTTTGTCATAGTAGGTCACGTTTTCGGTCATGTATGTACATCCATGACAATTTTATGACAGTCAAGATAGTCATACCAGTGTTGTCATAGTAGTGTTCCATGACAATACCAAAATTATCATCACGGAAGTGTTCACTACCATGACGATAAATGACGCGTCATGGAAGTGCTTTCGTCAAGGATAACCGGCACGTGGCTATCGGGTCCGGATTTTGATTCGATAACCCGTTAATAGCCCGGACCAATGGTGATTTTCCACATGTAAAATTCTCGTTGGCCAAAGGAAAGACGTGTCAACTCGTCATTGGGTCAGATAGGCGCCTATGATATGTCGACATGTGTGAAGGCCCAACATTGGCCCATTTAGCTTACAAAGGCCGGCCCGTTTGACTTGGTAAAAAGTTAGCGGGCCAGCCCATGCAAAGCCTGTTAATGGTCTGTTCGCATATAGCCCATTTTACAGCCCGGTAATTCATGGCCCGTTAGGGACTTCCCAAAATCGGCCCAACAACATCACATGGGCCGTTGAATATAACACCAGCCCGTCTCACTTTCGGCTCATGTATGGACCACGATGTCTTTCGGCCCATATGAGGCCTTTCGCATCTTTAGGCCCTCCAGTGGCCCATGGTGACTCTGGCCCATCATGAAAAGTAAATTTCTTTGTACCCTTTAATGACCCATGATTCAGATGGGCCATTTCCAGCCCGTGTTAGCTTTCGGCCTACTGACGGCCCATACGTTCTTGGGCTCCTTTCCGGCCCGTTACTGGCATGTTCCCCTAATGTGCCAAATTCAACATGTGATTAGAATTGGCCCGTTTGTGGCATGTTAACCCGCTGCACCATTTCCAGCCCGTCCTATATTCTGGCCCATTAACGACCCGTTATGCCTGTGACAGAATTAAGCCTTTGTTGTCTTGCCGCCTGTTAACGGCCCGTTACTGTGCTGGACGGATACCAATTATGCCCATTAACGGCCCATGTGGACCCATTTATCCAATGGCCTGATGCCCACCGATTCTACGGCCCGTTGGAGGCCCATTTATCCAAACGGCAAGTAGGAGGCCCATCGATCCTACAGCCTGTAGCAGGCTCAAGGTTACCACGGTCCATATATGGCCCATGGTTGTTGCAACCACTAGCAAACCTGGGAAAAAGAAGACTAGGAAATAAGTAGGACTGAAACTAACGCTAGGCTATTAAGGCGATTGCACAGATTACATCCACTGGGAATCATAGTTTGCCACCAGTGCAAATATAGGGAACACCCTACACTATACAAAAATGGCTTGCTGTTTTCTTAAACCGGTGGCTGCATGTTAAGAACAAATTTTGTATCGCAACAAAACAAAATACAACCATAAAACAAAATGAAGGTTGGCATAAAAGTTAATAGTCTGGCAGATAAATGCACCACCAGAAGTTCAGAAGCTCAGTTCATTTGACCTGACTGTTATGTTTTCATGTTGTACCGTCCGATGGAGCACCATAAACTTCGCCTTCATTTCTTCTAGGCTCCTAAACAAGATAGCAAATGTCTGATAGTCTGGTTTCAAAACCATGCATATCTTGACGACATCGAACAATGTTTGTCCTTGTTTCACAAAGGGTCTCTGTTAGGGAGTGGACTTGTGTCTGGAGCGTAGATATAACATTGTTTTGAGCTTGCATATCTTGACCCTAAGGCAGTTTGGACGAGATTGCCTTAACAACCAACCCAGTATTATGCAGGAACGTGCTTTTGGCACTGTTAGTGGACAGGTACTGACCCATTGCAGCAAGAGGTGACATTGAAGATATAATTGCCTTGTCACCTTTAGAAGGTGGCGGTTCCACCATTTTTCCATAGCTTGCTGAAAAGTTGAGTTTTTCCATTAGTAGTACCAGAACAAAAGATATTAAGGAGGCAGCAAAACCAAACAAAATTGCTTTGGTCTATATACAAAACTTATTCCGGTGAACCCGTGTAAAATATTAGCTGTATTTTACTGCAAAGTATATAATAAAACCAGGTTCCAAATATATGACCATGTACCATGGCTAATGTATTGCTTATTTCTTCACATTGTATTGATAGCTAAGGATAAAGAGACAAAGTTTATAATACGGTAAGGATAGTATGACATCATTCATATCACAAAACAAATGAGAACAGACAAACATGCAATTGTAACGTTATGTGGGCAAGTCCAGCACGGAACTAGATTACCGATCAAGATGGAAGGAACATCAGTCCTCTCTTTTAAACCTTGTAAGGTGGAATGATATGCTAAGACAATTGTGTATAAAATTGAAAAGAGTAATAGACATTGGCTGCAAACCACACAGTTTAATGCACGAGTCAGAGTAAGTAGTACTTAAAAGGCATGATGATTAAGGACTTACAACAGCGGCTTTGACTGGTGTAGTCATGCCCTTCGTCTTGCCAGTGTGACAGTCCTTGAAGATTTCCACAACATTTGGTTCAGGTACTTTTTGGTCCTTGCGGGCTTTCCTCTGCATTTGGAACAAGTCAATATAGATATGATAATTTGGCACAACAAAAAGAGTGAAACATCAGCTAATTACAAGAGCCTTGCAGTGTGCAATATAGCTACGAGATCCTGTCGTCTGTTGGAATTTCAGTTTTGTACAGTTGGCCTTGTTCTTTGAACAGTTCACCTACAAGAAGATAGATTTTTGAGACACATGCATAAACAGAAGTTCAACATGTGATCTGATCACATACATATGACGTACTTTATACTTTGGATCAGACTAGTGTTTAATGAGGCCTCTCTAGTCTTCATCCGATATATATTTCACTAGAGATGTTTGGGCAAGTTCACTATTAGCCTTGCCTTCAAAGTGAGTTTTCCTCAAGTTATACTGATACTGTCATAGAGCAGACTTGAAAACATGGGTGCAAGCTTGTCTGGTTGCATCATCTTGGATATCCAACTTGAACCTCATATATTGAAAATTATGGGAGTCTCATTATCAGCAACCAAGAAAGTATGGGACAGAGCAAGACAATATTACTAGTTTCCATACATAAACATACTAACAGATAAATAGTCGAGGAAGGTGTTGAACTAGGTTTCGTCTTTGTCATTCCTATACTGAATCCATGTTGGGAGGATACGTGCATGACACCTGACGGCAACCGCTGCCTCTGATACTAACTTGGTTGACTCTGTAGCATCACACGGCCTTTTTAAACCTGCCTCAAAGTGGATCTACATTCTTCCTCCTCTAGATTTAGTTAACCTATTGAGCATTATCCCTGATGTTTTTTTCCTCTTGCGCCTAGGTGCTAGACCAATAACAAACATAGGAAGCATTAGTGTACATCAAACTGTGAGACTACATATAAAGAAGCATGCAACTGTAACTTGACTCCAGCAACTACCTTCTAGCTGTTGAAGCTCACAAGGTTCATCTGATCTTGCCAACTCGCCTTGTGCCAAGAGTGCTTCGGAAAGTAGTGTCAGGTGGCAAGGGAGCTTGGGAACGTGGTGCTAGCTGAGTTGACGAATGAGGAACTCGTGCAACTGGTGGTACTATGGAAGGTGTTGCAACCACTAGGGTTGTCTCTTCTTGTTTAGTGGCAGCTATTAGTTTATGTTTGGCTTGTTTTGCAGCTCGTGTGGCACGGGATACCGCGTTTGTACAATTTTCTGCTGGACTTTGACCTTCTATAGCACCATTGGTACCAGCAGAATCTGCATAATTCGGCCGCTTCCATTTCCTGTGTCCTTAGTACTAACACCATCCCCTGTCATTTTGTGTTCCTTCCTCTTTTTCTGTGCCATGTTAAGTCAAGAAGACAAGAAAAGTAATAAAAATTTAGTTCTTCGGAACAAACTGATGCGTGATAAAGATGAACTAAACTTTGATGTTAGACAACATCATGATAGGAGGATGTAATATGTCCGAAAAATAGGACGACATGAGGTAATCAGAACTATGATGTGTAAATTAAACAGAAGATATTTCAATAAATTAGAAGAAATGCAATGGAAGGCTGACACCATATGAAAGATGCTACAAATATCGCTCTGCCAACTTAACAACGTCTCGGCATAACTAGCATTTAAACAAATGTGAAGCAGTACAAGAAATAAATCATATGCAAGCTGCAAACAACATATCACTACCAAGTTAAAGATCTCTCGTCATTAGTGACATTGCATATTCACAGCTTATGAATTTGCATTGTCAAGTAAAACCGACAAGAAAAAGCAATAAAATTCACTTTTCAGAACTCATTCATGCATGATACAGACAATCACAATCTTGATGTAAGGCAAACACATGATACAAGGATGGAATATGTACGAAAAACACAACGACATGGCATATTCATCACTATTTTTGTAAACTAAGTAGAAGTAATTTAACCAAATGACAAGCAATACGAGTGAGACACCATATGCAACATGCAAGACAATATCACACTACCAAGCTAGAGAAATCACCTGGGATGTCGGTTTTGCCGGGAGACCGCCATCAATCCCTGCCTTATCTTTTTCCTTCCTATTTCTTAATTGTATTGCCTTGTCAATTCAAACCCACAAGAAAAATGAATAAAAATTCGCTTTTCAGAACTCATTGATGCAGGATGCTGACGAGCACTACTTTAATGTAAGGCGACTGCATGATAGGACGATTGAATGTGTAAGAGAAAAGGACAGCATTGCATATTCACAGCTATGATGCGTAAACTAAGAAGAAGGCATTTCAAAAAATTAGAAGAAATGAAAGCTAGACACCATATGAAAGATGCAACGAATATCACTCTACCAAGTTCAAAATTGTCTCGTCATAAGTGCCATTTCAACAAATTAGAAGTAGTACAAGATAGAAAAGGATGCGCGATGTAACCTATATCACACTCCCAAGTCAAACATGTCTTATGATAAGTGATTGTTGCAGGTTACACAACAGTAGTACTTTGATATAAGAACAAGGTGTGATAGACAGATATTGTATGTTCTAGAAATAGGAACATGTGTCTTATTCACAAGTATAATGTGTAAAGTAATTAGATGGAATTCAACAAAATTAGAAGCAATACAAGCTAGACATCATACATAACATGCAACCACATATAACAGTGCCAAGTTAGAGGGAGCACCTGTGATGGTGCACTAGGGGAGACGTGCTCATCATCAACATAGCGACCTTGAGTGTCTATGCATCTGTTGTCTTACAAATCTTCTTGGGGAGGGGGTGTGGCGGAGTAGAATCTATAGAGGCCCTCCATTTGGAAGGAGCACATTTATCCACTGCCTTGTTAATTGCCTTCTGCTTTATTGATTTTGAACTGTCAAGTAAAACAGACAAGAGAAAGCAATAAAATTCGCTATTCAGAACTCATTCATGCATGATACTGACAATCACTACTTTGATGTAAGGCAAATACATGATACCAAGATGGAATATGTACGAAAAACAGGAGGCATGGCATATTCACAACTATTTGTGTAAACTAAGAAGAAGCCATTTCAACAAATAAGAAGCAATGCAAGCTAGACACCACATGAAAGATATAACCAATATGACTCTGCCAAGTTAAAAGCCTCCCACCATAAATGGCGTTTCAACAAATTAGAAGTAGTGAATGCTATAAATCATATGAAAGATGCAACTAATATCACACTTCATATACTAAAGGTGTCTCGTCATATTGATTGATGCGGAATACAGAAAAACAATAGTTTTATGTAAGGACATGCTTAACAGACAGATGTAGTATGTACTAAAAACAGGAAGGCATGTCACATTAACAAGTATAATGTATAAACTAAGCAGAATAGCACATGCAATTTAACCAGATTGGAAGAATTACAATCTAGACACCATATGCAACTTGCAACCACATATCATGCTGTCAGGTTACAGCAAGCACCTGCGATGCTGGTGTAGGGGAAATGTGGTCATCAACTATAGAGCTACGTTCACCATCTTCATCTAGCCTTGCTAATTCTTGAGAATCATGTAGGGAGGCTGACACTACATTCTTTAAAAGAGCATATTCTCTCATAGTAGCCCACTAGCGTGACGGTATCATCATAAGTGATTGATGAGGGATACACAAGAACATTAGTTTTGTTAATAGACATATGTACTAGTATGTACCAAAAATAGGAAGGCATGTCATATTCAAAGGTATAATGTGTAAGCTAAGCAGATGCAATTTAACCAAATTGGAAGCAATACAAGCTAGACACCATAGGCAACATGCGACCACATATGACACCGCGGAGTGAAAGCAAGCACCTGGGATGGTGGTTCATGGCGAGTGAGATCGTCAACTCCAGAGCTACGTTTACCATCTCCATCTGCTGACACTGCACACTTTATAACGCTGAAACGTCTCTTCCCTAAGCCCGAAGAAAGTTGGAGTTGCTTCTCTCTTTTATTTCGTGCTTCTATCAACTAGTTGGCAGAGTCTGAAATACCAATGCCTAAAAAAACAATAGTGAAAGTATGGGTGAAGGGTGTGTAGAACTAGTGCACTGTAAAAGTAGCAGATAGTATGGGTGAAGGGCGTGTAGAAAAATAAATGACATGAGACATATGATAGCTCTACAACATTGCATGGCAAACAAAATTAGATTCTGCTCCGTATGATTTCGTAATATATGAGCATAGGGATGGCTGGGAAATGCAGGTAGTCCTCCAGCACACCACCACATGTGGTCCTATAAAAATAACAGTCGACTGAAAATAAAAAGGTCACTTGATTTTTTTTATGAACCATTCGATCTACAAGGAACGGGCAGACGGCCTTCGTCTACCTCCCGCCAGTCACTGTTAACGATCTTTCTTGAACCGCCAGTGATCATCGGCCCAGAACCCTGCCTCCGCCGCCCCTCTCTCCCCTCGACCTCACACCGCCGCCGTGCTTGGCAGCACCCCTGGCCATCCCTTTAAGCCCGGTGGATCTCCAGATCGGGCGCCAGTAGCTCCTAGGCCCCACACACCCCTAAGATAAACACCAAGGCACTACTTCCCCAGCGTAATAGGAGGACTAGCGCCTGTTACGCTGGGAAATGCTTCCTTTAATTGGGAATCAACTGACCAGGAATTGAAATCCAGGGGGCGACAGACCTCTAGCTAAGGTGAAGTAGTATATGAGGAGAAACCTTGTGCATGGCGAGTTACTAGAAACATCTAGTATCAGGAAGAAGCGGTCAACTAGTGTCTTCTATGGGATGTAAACCGTGCAAGCAGACATGTAAGATTTGCACGAATAAGGGAAGAGGAGTACCATTTCCGGTTGCCAGTGTTGTGTCCTCCAGATGTTGTGGTCATTTTTTTTACCGAGGGAACCGATGTTTTGGAGGAGGGTGCATCCTTGGATGAACCCATGGCCAAATTGTTGACCATGTGGTCGTCTGTCAGTGCAGGGGAAGCATATCTGAGGCAACAAAGGAGGGTGTAGCGGGAACAGCTCCGATGCTGTGGACGGTGGCGAGGTTGGAGCGGCAACGGTGAGGCGCGTGATGACATGGTTGAACTTGCTCGGATACAACGCACGTCAGCGTCACGGAGGCAGCTCGGCCTCGGATTCAACTACTAGCCCTGGAGGGCATTGTGGTTGCGGTTGCGGTGGACGAAGATGTTCGGGTATCGGCTCCGGCATGATGGAGGAGGGCGGCGATTGATGGGTGGGATGGGGTGGTGGACGATGGACGCCGGGGTTTCGCGGCTGGTGGAGAGGTATTTTTGGGACCCACGAAGTACAAATGGGGAATCAGACCGGGGGGATGTGGCGGGGGGAGCTAAGTGAGAACCATGTTTCGGTCTCGGACATGCTTGTTTTTGGTTTTTTGAACAGATGGGACACACTTGTTTGAAATTTGGGGATGTCGGCTTTCTGGGAACGGGGGTCCCCAGACTTGCCTGCCTGCGGCCCACGGCATGGCTCCACCAGCGGCCCAGTACGGCCGGTCTTCGTCGGCCAAACACTCAAGACCCTCGCGAGGGGCCAAGCCTCGCGAGGCGGACGACACAAGGCCTCCTCAGGAGCGGCCGCACCAGGCAGGCTCGCGAGGGGTTGGGCAGATCGAGGCAAGGGGTACCTCATGAGGTTCCCGTGATGCAAGCCATGACGAGCAAGGCCAGGCGGGCGCCAGCCGAGCGCCAGCGTGTGCAGTGTCCTTGTTTCCCCTTTGGTTCTAAGGGGGCAAGTGCAGGCGTGGAGTACCGAGGCATTAGGCAAACGTTTCCATATTGGTGCAAGAAGACCAAGACCAGTAGGACGGAAGGACGGAGGTCATCATGGAGCCCAAGACGGCGTCACCACCAGCGCCTTTGACAGGCAAAGACCACCTTTAGTCAGGATAGCATGTACTAGCTGTCCCCTTTCAAATTGGCCGTTGTTGGATCCCTTCCCGCTCAATATTTGGGGAGAGGACCAAGGCCTCGATAAATAGGACTAGCCACCACAGTAGAAAGGGAGGACGGAGACGGAAATGAACTCAGTTCATCCTCGCACCCACCAGGCACAAGAACACCTCTCCTCAGGAGGTTGTTCTCCCCTTGTACTTTTCATCATCAGCCCAAGAGGCAATCCACCACGACCACACTGGAGTAGGGTATTACACCACAATGGTGGCCCGAACCAGTATAAATCTTGTGTCTCTTGTGTTGTGAGTTCATCAAGCTAAGCTTAGAGATCGAGGCGAGGCTGAGGGCGAGATTCGGTTGGGGGAAATCTTCGTGCGCACCACAGTGTTCGAACCTCAAGGGTTTTGCCAGAACCCTAAATCCAACATTTGGCAAGCCAAGTAGGGGTGCGCTGGAGCTTTCCTTCCGTCGGCACGCACTCCACCAACACCATGCTTTGCCCTCATGGCGGGCATCGCGCCTCCGGCCCCGGCGAGCGGTGCCCGTGCTGGGGCCACGGGGCTCCTAGCCTTGGCCACCGCCTTACAACGGGTGCAGTGGCCGCCGAAGTTCAAGCCAGAGATGCTACCACACTATGACGGCACGGCGAACCCAGTGGTTTTCCTGCTGGCGTACGAGGAGGTCGTCCTTAAGGTCGGGGGTGATGACAAGGTCATGGCCAACTGGCTTCCCGTGGCCCTCACTGGCGTCCCATGCGCCTAGCTGCTCGACCTTCCCGGGTCCATGGTGGCATCTTGGGAGGAGCTGCTCAGTCTCTTTGTTGCGTGCTTCGCGGCTCCGATGCCCCGCGCGGTCGCGGCCCTCCTCGGCGGCTCACAAGCGCCACCCTCGGACCGCCACGCCATGTCGTTCTTTCGCCAGATCAGCACCGTCCTCGTGTCACAATGAGCTCCCCCGGGTTGGGTGGTGCCCAAGGCCGACCTGACCTTCGACTCGGAAGATCACCCCATCACCACCGCCTGCTCGAGTGCGCTCCCGATGCTCTGCGCGCCCACCATATGCCATGTGGCTGTCACCAAAACCCTCATTGATGGTGGTGTCGGCCTCAACATGCTCTTGGTGGAGGCCTTCAGCCTCCTCCACGTACTGCTGGAGCGGCTCTGTCCCAGCAAGCCCTTCTCAGGCGTCGGAGGCGGTTCGTCCAGTCCCCTGGGGCAGATCCGCCTTCCCGTGACCTTCGGCGCCCGCGACAACTACCGCACGGAGCTGGTCGACTTCGACATCGCTCACATTGACCTCTCGTACAACACCATCCTCAGATACCCTGCCCTGGCTAAGTTCATGGCAGCAACCCATCCGGCCTGCAACCTCATGAAGGTGCTCGGAAGCAAGGGCGTCCTCACCATAGCTGGAGATACCAAGGAGGCTCTTATGGCGCTCAAGCTTGCCCTCAAGGCCGCGGCAGCGGCGTAGCCCACCTACGCCGACGCCTCCAAGGCCAAGGAAGCTGCACCGACCAAAAAGAAGCAGATTTTCACTTAGGATAAGGCGGAGACCAAGCAGGTGCCAGTTGAGGAAGACGGGTCCTCAGGAACCACCTTCACCATAGGTGCCGACCTCGACCCCGACCAAGAGAAGGCATTGGTGAAGTTCTTCTGCTCGAAAAAGGAGGTGTTCGCATGGGAACCCAAGCAGCTAGTGGGGGGTCCCAAGGGAGGTGATTGAGCATCACCTGAAGGTGTGCCCCAATGTACGCCCTGTGAAGCAGAAGGCAAGGCGGCAGGCCATGGAGAAGCAGGCCTTTATCGTCCAAGAAACCCGCATGCTGGAGGCAGCAGGTGTTATTCGCGAGGTTCGGTACCCGGAATGGCTGGCGAACCCCGTTGTCGTGCCAAAAAAATGGGGGGAGGAGTGCATGTGCGTCGACTTCACCAACCTCAACAAGGCCTGCCCCCAAGATCCGTTCCCGCTTCCCCGCATCGACCAGATCATCGACTCCACTGCCGAGTGCGACCTGCTATGTTTCCTGGATGCATTTTCAGGTTATCACCAGATCAAGATGGCGGTAGAAGAGGTGGAGAAGACAGCCTTCCTGACCCCATGTGGGTTATACTGCTACACTTGCATGCCGTTCGGGTTGCGCAACGTGGGTAAGACCTTCCAATAGCTGATGCACATTGCCTTGGGCCGGCAGCTCGGGAGAAACACTGAGGCTTATGTCGACGACATTGTGGTGAAATCTCAGGAGGCAAGGACCTTGATCCAGGACTTGGAGGAGACCTTCGCGAGCCTCCGCAAGGTAGACCTGCGACTCAACCTGGAGAAGTGTGTGTTTAGCATCCCTTCTGACAAGCTGCTGGGCTTCCTCATGTCCCACAGGGGGATTAGGGCCAACCCGGAAAAGGTCAAGGCGATCGAAGACATGAGTCCGCCGCAAACCCTCAGAGAAATGCAGAAGCTTGTCGGTCGTGTGACCACAACGCTTCAACTCCAAGCTGGGGGAGCGCGCCATACCGTTCTTCAAGCTGATGAAGAAAAATGGCCCATTTGAGTGGACAT
>NC_041383.1:364421132-364453207 GCF_002162155.2 Triticum dicoccoides
GTTGGCGCCACGCCCTCTCGAGCTCCTAGTGCTCTACCTTGCCGCCACTCCCTACTCTGTCAGTGCAGCCCTGGTGGCCGTTCGGGAAGAGCGCCAGGCTAAGGCCGTGCCCCGCCCAGCTCCGGCCTCAGCTAGGGCAACACAAGACCAAGAAAGCCTCGCGAGGACCACGACAATGGCAGCAAGGGACCAAGCTCAGCAGGACGATGCTACCGGGGCTGAAGAGGCCCCACCAAGCGACCAGGCGCTAGGGGCTCCATTATCTCAGGAGGTGCCTCAAGCTCCGAAAGACGCAGGCCACGTCAGCACCCCCACCCTCGTCGAGCATCCGGTGTACTTCGTCAGCACGGTGTTGCGGGATGCAAGAGCACGGTACCCCATACCTCAGAAGCTCTTACTCGCGTTCTTGGTGGCCTCGCGTAAACTGTGGCCCTACTTTCAAGGTCACCCCATCAAGGTCGTCTCAGCCTACCCGTTGGAAAGGGTACTCAGGAGCCCCAACTCCGTTGGGAGACTCGCTGAATGGAACATTGAGCTGCAAGCATTTCAGTTGGAGTTCAGCACAACCAGGGTCATCAAGGGAGCCGCACTTGCTGATTTCATGGCTGAATGGACGGATGCACCAGAGCTCAAGGTGGGCAAGGATCAGTCTCTCTCCCCAGGAAGTGAGGCACCAGATGGCTGGGTCATGTATTTTGGTGGTGCCTTCTCGCGGCAGGGCGCGGGTGCTGGTGCAATACTTATATCACCCTCCCAGTACAAGCTGTACTAAGCCGTACAGCTCTGTTTCCAGCAGGGCGAGAAGGTCCCCGACAACATAGCAGAATACGAGGGCCTCATAGCGGGCCTGAAAGTTGCAGCAGTACTAGGAGTGAAGCACCTCGTCATCAAGGATGATTCACAACTCCTCGTCAACTTCTCCAACAAGGTGTACAAGCTGAACGACGAGCACATGGAATCATATCTCGCGGAAGTACGCAAAATGGAGAAGCAGTTCTGGGTGCTAGAGTTGCAGCATGTGCCCCACGGTACCAACCAAGAGGCTGATGACATCACCAGGAGGGCGTCCAAACGGCTGCCCCGGAAGCCTGGCGTTTTTGAGGAACGACTCTTCAAGCCGTCGGCGGCACCACCACTTTTAAGAATGGCACAGCCTCGGGAAGAACTCCCTCAGCCACCTGCCACAGGAACCCCGGCCTGTGGCCCGACCTCGAGAACGCGCCTACTCTTCGCGCCGGAGCCTTGGGAGGGATGCTGGACTAAGGAATTCAAGGAATACTTGACGCAAGGGATGCTGCTGAAGAAAGAGGAGGACGCGGAGCGCGCGGCTCGGCAGGCCACGGCCTACTGCATCCAAGACGGTGAGTTATACCGGAAGCAGCCAAATGACGTTTCCCTACATTGCATCTCTAGGGAACAGGGGAAAGAGCGGCTGGTCGACATACACGGTGGAGATTGTGAACACCACTCGTCGTCACGGACCCTCGTCGGCAAGGCATTTCGCAGCGGATTATATTGGCCTACGGCACTTAACGACGCAACCGAGCTCCTGAAGTCCTGCGAGGCCTCCCAATTCCACACCAAGCAGATCCATTAGCCAGCTCAGGGCCTACAGTCCATCCCGGTCTCGTGGCCATTCGCGGTCTGGGGGCTGGATATCTTGGGCCCATTCCCTTGAGCACCTGGGGGCTACCGCTACCTCTACGTCTCCATCGACAAGTTCACCAAGTCGGTGGAGGTGGAAGTTGTCCGCACCATCCCAGTCGGCTCCGCGGTCAAGTTCATCGAAGGCCTCGTGAGCCGGTTTGGGGTCCCTAACCGCATCATCACCGACAACGGTTCGTAGTTCACTAGCAATCTCTTCAAGACATATTGTGCTAACCTTGGAACGCAGATCTGCTACGCTTCGGTGCGCACCCCCGGAGCAACGGCCAGGACGAACGCGCCAATGTGGAGGTCCTGAGGGGACTCAAGACCAGGACCTTCAAGAAGAAGCTGGAGGCCTGTAGCAGGGGCTGGCACGACAAGCTCCAGTCCATGTTGTGGTCCATCCGCACTACCGCCACCAAGCCAACGGGCGAGACCCGTTCTTCCTCGTCTACGGAGTAGAAGCGGTTCTCCCTCATGAGGTCAGGCGTCGATCCGCGCGGGTCCTGGCGTTTGATGAGGTGCAGCAGGACACGATACAGGGATGGACCTCGTGCTGGGGGAGGAACGCTGCTGTGAAGCCACGTGATGGGCGGCAAGATACCAGCACGCGCTGCGGCGGTATCACTGTCGCAGTGTCTGCCCCAGGACGCTCGAGGTGGGTGACCTCATCCTGAGGCGGGTGCTCTCCAGGGAAGGGCTGCATAAGCTCTCACCCATGTGGGAGGGCCCTTTCAAGGTCGTCCACGTCTCCAGGCCTGGCGCCGCGCGCCTGGAGACCAGGACGGGGTACCCATCCCGAACGCCTGGAACATCCAACACCTCCGGAAGTTCTACCCCTGAAGAAAGGCCCGGTGCCTGTGACGCTCGCCGCCCGTGACACTCTCACGTAATAATGAGTGGGGCTGTACCAGCCTTGAAGTCTCAGGAGTGCCGCCCTTGGGCCTCGGGGGCTCCCTCCCACGCCCAGTGGCAGCACTTAGCTCCGCGTTGGTGAGAAGACTTGAAGACTAGACTAGGTGCCGGACGCGGCTTTTCATTTGCTTTCTGCAGTTGGCTCGCTCTTCCATGATTGAACCTTGATTGAAGTTTCTTCTAGTGTTCTTTGCCGGTTCTGTTCCATCGCCTTCTGCCTCTGTTTTCTATCTTTAGCTCTTTGTCTGGCTTGCTCTCTCTCTCGCATACCTCGCGAAGGGGTTGTACGGGTGCCCTCGTGAGCCTTTTTTCTTCTGATTTTCGCGAGGCCCTCTCGTTTGAATTCGCAGCGGGAGAACCCCTCTCGGTCCGAGCCCCTCGCATACCGCAAGACGAAGTGTTGGGCCACGGCCGACAGCCCTTGCGACCAGAGTTCAAAGAATGATAGTATCTCAACTAGTTTTTTGCAGCTCCTAAGGCGCCCGGCAAGGCCTGAAGCAGGCACCTCATGAGGCGGAAACTACTTCAAACGTGCCAAGCTAAGTTGTTCCTAAATGCCGACGTACCACAACGACGCCATGACACAGCATCGGAACAATAAATGCGGCATGTTAACTAGGAAATCATAGTTTGTTGCATGCCCCCGCGGGGCCCCATCCTTGTCTCTCTGAATGCAAGAAGGAAGGAAAACAAAACAAAAGCAGCACGCGCCTTGCAGCAGTTCGTGAGAAGGGATCTACGGCGACCTCCTGAGCTCAGCCAGACCCCACCTTGCACTTCATCGGAGCGACGCGACGGGACAACCCGTTGCTGCCCTCGAGGCACGCACGGCGGCGTGGTGGTTGATCGTAGCCGCCACTGGAGGAGCTGTCACCGGAGGAAGAGCCGCCGTAGCTTGACGAGTCGCGGTCACCGCCGGAAGCGAGTTCGCGTTCGCCCTCATCACGACCATCACAAAGACCAAGTACCTCGTCACCGTCGTTGCCTTCAGGCCAGCACCTAACGTGGTGGCCATCCTCTCAGAACACCCTCACGTAGAGGGTCGCGTCGCCATCATACTTGAAGTGGAGGGTGCACCGCCTGCCCAGACCCCGCGCGCGGCCAAACGTCTGCCAGCCTCGGGCCAAGGCTGTGTTGACAGCGACGGAGACCTCCACCGCGACCCAGGAGGCCCTGCTGCAGCAGCCGTCCTGGCAGCTTGCCGACGAAGAAGCGCGGGAGCTGAAGCCAGTTGTCGGCCGGGTTTTCCGACCACACGACGAATTCTGGCAGCACCTCCGCTGAGTGGAAGCGTGGCCGGGAAGGCCGCGTGGCCACATCTCGCCTTCCTCCACCAACCGGGCGGCCTCGACATGGGCGGCCCCCACCACGTGAAGGGCCACCGCTGCGGCCGGGGGGAGCCACGGTGGGGGTTGCGGAGTGCTTGCGAGGGCGACCACGTCCGCACTTGGGCGGAGGAGAGCCAGACCCTTCTTTGCGAGCCTTCCCCTTCTCCGCGGCCTAAAACCTCTTCGCAGGCACCATGGGGGACGCTGCAAGCAACGGAGCGAGGGAGGAGAAGCGAGCGGAATGGGAAGAGATGTGCGACAAGGGCAAGGGGGGCCAACCGTCACACTCCACGATCGCCGAGGCGGCGTGGGGAAGTGGAGACGCCCATGTCCAATCAATCGCCACGCGCCGACCAAGGCCGCAGGCTCTTGGGGCCCACGGCACTCTGCACTTGCCATTTGGCTTCGGCGCTAAGCCAAGTCCGAGCGCGCCTAGGGCCCGGGGGCTACTCTCGGCGTTCTGGGAACGAGGGTCCCCAGACTTGCCTGCCTGCAGCCCACGGCGTGGCTCCACCAGCGGCCCAGTACGGCCGGTCTTTATCAACCAAACACTCAAGACCCTCGCGAGGGGACAAGCCTCGCGAGGCGGATGACACAAGGCCTCCTCAGGAGCGGCCTCACCAGGCAGGCTCGCGAGGGGGCGGAGAGATCAAGGCAAGGGGTACCTGGTGAGGTTCCCGTGACACAAGCCATGACGACCAAGGCCAGGCCGGCGCCAGCGTGCGCAGTGTCCTCATTTCCTCTTTGGTGCTAAGGGGGCAAGAACAGGCGCGAAGTACCGAGGCATCAGGCAAAGGTTTCCATATCGGTGCAACAAGACCAAGACCAGCAGGACGACAGTACGGAGGTCATCGTGGAAGCCAAGACGGCGTCACCACCAACGCCTTTGACAGGCAAAGACCACCTTTAGTCAGGATAGCTTGTACTAGTTGTCCCCTTTCAAATTGGCCGTTGTTGGATACCTTCCCGCTCAATATTTGGGGAGAGGACCAGGGTCTCTATAAACAGGACTAGCCACCACAGTAGAAAGGGAGGATGTAGAGGGAAGCGAACTTAGTTCATCCTCACATCCACCAAGCACAAGAACACCTCTCCTCAGGAGGCTGTTCTCCCCTTGTACTGTTCATCATCAGCACAAGAGGCAATCCACCACCACCACACTGTAGTAGGGTATTACACCACAACGGTGGCCCGAACCAGTATAAATCTTGTGTCTCTTGTGTTGTGAGTTCATCGAGCTAAGCTTAGAGATCGTGGCCAGGCTGAGGGCGAGATTCGGTTGGGGAAATCTTCATGCGCACCCCAGTGTTCGAACCTCAAGGGTTTTGCCGCAACACTAAATCTGATAGGGGAAAGTACAAACTTTGCCCCGCACTTAAATTTCAGACCTACTATGGGTCGGGGGTAGGATGGTAATCCCAGGTGTCACAAATAGTGGGCGGGAGCGATTTCGGCCGAGCGCTTGTGTCCTTAGGTGGCCATTGTGTATGAATATTTTTTGGAGGCGGTTGCGTGGCATCTAGATGAAGCTACAAACCTACCCCAGTTTAGACCTTTGGACATCGGGTCGGTAGGTTTCACGGTTTGGAGTTAGAAAAGTAATTTGCTTCTACCAAACATTGGTCTCACACGGTTTCGAGCGAGTAGAGGCTCTTTTAGCACTTCGTTCGAAATTTTGAAACAAAAGCATTCAGGTTTAGAGTACTCATGAACTTTGAGGATTGACCTAAATAGAAAATGTTAAATTTGGCCTTGTATGTTTGAAAACCTCATTAAATTATGCACTTCTTTTTGAAATTTTGACACTTGAAAATCCTATAACTACGATTATTTTGGAATGGAGGAGGTAAATTTGAATATATTTTGTACATGACTATATATGCTATTATGTACAAAAGCAGAGCAAAGATTGGTGCCCCATAATTTAGGTATGATTTACAAATGCCATGATATCGAATTCAAATAACTGAATGGACTTCATGTTGAATTCGAATTTTTAAACCACCTGAATTCAAATGTATGCTAGTTCATAGCTAGCTATTTATAATATTCACTGTGTAACTGTATGTATAATGTGCTTTAGACACACAACATGAACTATACTCACTTTTATATTCGATTGCTAAAGTGATGCATTGTCTAGAATTCAAAATACTAACTTTGTGGATCAATTATGTCGAATAATAACATAGACATGCTCAAATTTGATAGAACAGACATGTCTGATGGATCAATGACCATTCCTTACGCGAATTGCAAATATCATGATCCCATACTAATATTTGGATACAATTTATATTTTTAATCAATGTGTACATCAGTCTTTTACATGTAGTTTCACTCTCCATCTGCCCCTCCTCACACACACGCCAACTTTCTCTCTCACACATACGCATACACGGTTTATACCTATCGGTGGTCTCTCACACATGCTCACACACACTCTCCCGAGGTGTCTTTCTCGCAGACATGCTCCCGATATAACCCTCCCTCCCTCTCGTAATCATTTACGACTGTTTTCACTAACCATTATCACAAGCACTCTTCCTCTCACAAGCATAAACATGCATAATCCCCATCGACCCTTATTATATACATAGACCTGCCTACGTGTCTCCCGCAAACACATTATCTTTAGGCCTGTGTCTCACGCATTGTCTCCACCTCTCTTCCTAATTGACGAGTATGATTCTAGCAGAGCATTTTGTAGGACGCCCCTTAACGTTATGTTGGATGAATAGTAATATCAGAGATAAGGGGTTACCTTAGTTTGAGGACCCAGGAATACAAATCCTAGCCTGCTTTGTCAGTGGACACAGAGTCCACGACTCTGCTATCTTTGTCTTTACGACTAGTCCTCCATGGGTCTCCCTAAATGCGTCACGGGCCGACCATTGTGGTGCAGGATGGAAACAAACCAAGGGCCTCACCTCGGCCCACTAGACTTCATGTGGCAAGACACCCTCTGTCCCCAGGTCTTCCTATCTTCTCACACCGACACATACCAACACGGACACCACAAAAAATATTTTCTCGTTGTGCCTCTATCTCCTCGCCTAGCATATACACACACTCAAGGGCATCTCTCGTTGCGACATCCTATTCGTCTCTCTCTCTAGACCTCTCTCATTTCTCGTGTTATCTCTCCCATGTCCCCCCCACCCGCCGGCCGCTCTATCCATGCCTCTCTCGAATATGTAATACATACACATACCTCTCTAGGCCCTCCCAAATACATCAACTACACATTCACACATGTTACATCACATACCCTATTGATCTAAAAAGCCCTCTCTTCACGTTTATTTCGCATACAACATTCTTGTTGAATAAAACCACACAAAGTGTGGCCAAAAATTTATTTTAGAATATCTACATATATACAACATTACACAGTTACATGGAGGAGTATGAACGTTAATTTGCATTGCATGGTTCCCCTAATGATATTTATTCCGCACTGTGAATTTTTATATTTTTATACTATATATAAAGTTAGTCATAATAAAGAGGAACGAAGAGCATCTCTCTCTCCATCGCATACACCCCCTCTACGCCCCTTTCACGTACGCACACAAACTATCTCCAGGTCCTCTAAAAGTATGCCCCAGCACATTCACGTTTGTTTCATCTTTCTCTCGCGATATATACAGTGACAATCATTGTATTTGAAGCGAAAGCACAATATGTACATTGGACTTCATAATCCACTCATTACGGTCACCATTTACATTTTGTGGTTATTATACAGTCATGGGCTCACCGTACACCTCTCTATTTGCTGAAGACACGACTAGTTGACCAGTTAAACGCTCCATGTGACACCTGTAGTGTTGCATCACATTATCTCACTACCAGTGGGCCCACCTGTTAGCGTGTATAAGAATGAAAATAAACGATAAAAAATATTGGACGGTGGTTCGAAGTCATGACCACGGGCACAACGAGTAAGGTGGCCTTGTATTGTTATGTTGAGTCGTCTATTTCAACACAGGAGCTTGTGTGGTGATTATACGCACGCATGCATGCACACAAATTGCATGCACGCAACACTCACATGAACACACGTAGGCACACATGCACGCAACACTCACATGCACACAACCACGCATGCATGGACACACCACACGACCAACACACACTCTAACACTCAAGTGCTCAACCTACACGTGCATGTGTACACATGAGGCTCTGATAGACACACACAACCAGGTGGTTCCCGTGCATCGGTTGGAGTCCTATCGCGCCTGCGTAAATTCGTGTTTATCTGACCTTTTTCCTATGCAAACTGATAGGTGGGACCCACAAGGAACGTGTGAAAGTGCAACTATCCCTGGGTGGTTTTGTAATGATTAACAACATATAGCTCATTGAACTAATGCCATTTCAAGATAAATATTTCAGGAAAGTTCAATGACTGGCATGGAATGGATTAGGACTGTGGACCCCTCAAAATGCTAAGGACAAAAGATTGGCTCAAGCTCTAAAGTCCAAGACTCTACATTTTCTATTTTTATTGATCCAAGATCACATTGAGTCTATAGGAAAGCCAATACTATTAAAAGGGGACGAGGTGTTGCTTAATGGATTACTTGCTCAAAATGCTTAGTGATATGCTCCAAAGCCCTCAACCACTTTCTCATATCCACATATGTCCCAAACCAAAAGTCAAACTCGGCCCCACCGATTTGATCCATCCGGCGCCACCGAGTTCATTTGACATACCCACTGCCAGAAACCCTAGTCACTTCGGTCTCACTGATAGGGATCTTGGCCTCATAGAGATGGGGTTGCAAACTCTCTGTTTCCCTTCGTAACGTTTCAGTCTAACCGAGATGAGCGATCGGTCCCACCAAGTCTGCAATGCAAACTCTCTGTTTCCTTTTCATAACGCTTCGGTCCCACTGAGATGAGCGAATCGGTCCCACCGAGTTTGCCTGACCAACTCTCTGGTTAGCTTATTACCAAAGTCGGTCCAACCGAGTTTGTGTAATCGGTCATACCGAGATTACGTTATGCCCTAACCCTAATCTTATTGATCCCACCGAGTTGACATGTCGGTCCCACCAAAATTGCCTAACAGTCACATTATGTACTGGATCGGTCCGACCGAGTTTTCTAATTCGGTCCCACCGAGTTTGGTATATTGTGTGTAACAGTTAGATTTTGTGTGGAGGCTATATATACCCCTCCACCCTCTCCTCATTCGTGAGGGAAGCCATCAGAACGTGCCTACACTTCCACTACTCATTTTCTGAGAGAGAACCACCTACTCATGTGTTCAGGTCAAGACATTCCAATCCAACCATAGGAATCTTGATCTCTAGCCTTCCCCAAGTTGCTTTCCACTCAAATCATCTTTCCACCAAATCCAATCCGATGAGAGTGAGTTGACTGTTAGGGAGACTATCATTTGAAGCACAAGAGCAAGGAGTTCATCATCAACACACCATCTATTACCTTTTGGAGAGTGGTGTCTCCTAGATTGGTTAGGTGTCATTTGGGAGCCTCCAACAAGATTGTGGAGTTGAACCAAGGAGTTTGTAAGGGCAAGGACACCGCCTACTTCATGAAGATCTACCCTAGTGAGGCAAGTCCTTCGTGGGTGATGGCCATGGTGGGATAGACAAGGTTGCTTCTTCGTGGACCCTTCGTGGGTGGAGCCCTCCGTGGACTCGCGCAGCCATTACCCTTCATGGGTTGAAGTCTCCATCAACGTGGACGTATGATAGCACCACCTATCGGAACCATGCCAAAAACATCTGTGTCTCCAATTGCATTTGCACACTCCGATCCCATCACTTTACATTCTTGCAAGTTGCATGCTTTACTTTCCGCTGCTCATACTCTTTGCATGCTTGCATGAATTGTGTTAAGATTGCTTGACTTGTGCTAAGTTGATAAAATCTGCCAAGAACTAAAATTAGGAAGAGGTTAAGTTTTTATTTGGTCAACTAGTCTAATCACCCCCCCTAGACATACTTTAGATCCTACAACATGGTCAATTTAACAAGTCAACATAGTGCCACGCAGACTATTTGGCCGGTCAACAGAGTGCAATCCGGTGCTAAACGATGAGCAAGTGACCGTATAATCACCGCAAAACATATATAGTGACCGTAATGAGCGTATTCTGAAGTCCGATGACCGTATTACCCTTTTTTCTTGAAATACATTGACCGCCCGTGTATTTATCTCTTCTCTCACTTTCTCTGTGGAGCTGAGTAGGCAAACGTGCCAGTGCCTAGATTGGTGCACGCCACCCCATTATTGTTGTACTGGTTTCGTAAGAGCGAACAAGCATTCACGTCTACTGTAAAAACTGTAGATATGAGTTACAAATGCTATGAAGACGAATACAAATATTTGAATCCACTTTATGCCCAATTTCTATCTGTAGGCCCTCCAAAAGCACATCTCTACGTGTTCTCGCATGTTACATCTAACAACTATGCAATACAGTACTACTACTACACTCTAACACAATAAATAATATTTGTTTTTAGTTTTACTAGATCTCATATTGTTACTTAATTATTCAATTTGCATACATTAAAATTGCCTTGGAAATGTATGGCTAGTATCATCTACAGCGCGGGGGAAATCCCGCCCTTGCCTGTTTAATCGGGTTTGTATCGATGGATCGTGCGAAACAGCAAAACTATAGTAGTACTATAGTACCAGTAACAGTTCACTGGGCCACCGTGTCATGTACTCCTCCATCATAAGAGTGGAGCGCTCGCTTTCATAAATTTTCTTGTCCCTTTCAACCACATGTGGGACATCAAGCAACCGGGTCCATGTGCCATACCAAAATAACAGTGCAAAGCAGCAGGGGTGAAGCACCCCAGTCATGGCGTCGGCATAGTAATGAGCAATGAGGCGTCAAATCACAAAGCTGCACCTTTCTCGCAGTTAAGTTGGAGGGACGAAGTAATAATTCTAAAAAAAGAAGTTGGAGGGATGAAGAAATCATCATTTCACTCATTGTTGAATCCACTTCTCCATCATCTTCTTCAAGTTAACCACGTGTTGCTTCTGCTATTGTTCTGCCTCATGTGCGACGCGGATCGGGTTGGTAAAGCACTAACACGTGGTACCGCATGTTAGCAAACCGCCAGGCCAACATCCTCTAAAAATAAGAAACCTCCCCCGCCATCCGCCGGCAAAATCACCTCTTTTTTACTAATCTTGATACTATAATTTTTTAGATCAATATAATCGAGATTTGTATAGATAGCACACATGAGCAAAACCAAGTGGTACGGTTAAGGGCATCCACAATGTGTAGGCAAATGTGAAAATAGCTTTTGGCATCGATGAGAACCATTGTGGACGGTGCTGCCAAAGCCAAAAAGATGGAACCGAAGCTCCCTAATTGATTGATTGAAGGAATAGAAAAATGCAACCTCTGTCCTTTTTCTCCCGTGCTTGGACGCGTGTACAGTATAGAGCACAGAGTCTACTCCCCTGTCCCTTCTATCACAAATCACAAAGCAGTGAGGCATCAAATCACAAAGCACAGACAAAGAAACCATCATTTCACTCTTCGTTGACTCGGCTTCTCCATCATCTTCTTCAAGAAACCACCTTAGCGCACTAAGCTGGACGGACGACGCTATTGTGTAGTACTAGTACATTTACGCATCCTTTGGTTCAATGGATTTCCTAGATGCAAATAAGGCAGTTGTCTTGGGTGATAGGCGGCACTTGCAAACGACTTACCGTGGTCTCCCTCAATTATGTTGTCCGTCGAACGCACTTTGCCAAAGCACAACGTTCGAGATATCATCGACGTCACCGCAATGGGGAAGGAAGTCAAATAGTTACTACCTCAATTTTTTTGTACACATGGCCAGTATATAAAAGTTACATTTTGCAGAAGGCCACTAACACTAATCGAGGCACAATTGATAGGGTTTGCCTCGTACTAGCAACCAAGGACATTAATATACCCTTGCATGCATATAGAAGTGAGAAAGTTGGTTTGCATGGCGCCGCATTAATCAAGCGATGAAGAGTGAGATGGTTAGCTCCTTGCGCGTTGGAGAAAAAAATATGCATTAATTCACACTTCAAACGATGATCTGTATCTATCAATCCCACGAAGGAAAATCCTGCCTTTCTTTTTTAACACAAGTAGTACTCCTACGTACTTACTTGTATCCTATTTGGGTCTAGGCCTTGCATTGCCATACTTCGCCACACATTTTTGGCAAGGTTGCCTAAAGTTTTCAAAATGAAAAGAAGGTACACTTGCGCAAGGCTGTCCCAGTTGCACCGCACCCTCACACAGTCGCTCCTGCATGCTCCAAACCCAAGCAAGGGAACACATCCTCACTAACACGTGCTACCGCATGTGATCAAACCAAACTCAGCCATCCTACCGCTGACACATGATTTTCGTCCATACAGTATCTTTATCCAACCGCATGTTGGGGAAGATCGTATGACCCGTGCGGTGGTCTGTTGGGGAAGAAGAAGACGTGAGTCAGAAGGGTTAGGAGACATAGGATATTCACCAAACCGCCTGAAAAGGTCGACTGATCCAAATGATGAAAGTGAGGCAACTTGCATATATATATGTTTTTACACAGCAAAAGATCCCTAAAAATACCAACATAAAGAAAAACTATCACTGCTCGTGGAACGAGACAACCTTGTCATCTTTGGCTGTCAGTGCGAAGCAGCCGTAGCTGCCGAAGTTTGTCTCGGCACCATGGTTGTCCTCAGTCTCCAGCTACTCGTTCACGCGGAGCCTCCGGGCACTCTGCACAGACGCGAGCACCGCACAGTTCAAGTCGAGGATGTCCGGTTCGGCTTACAGGAGGGCCTCGATGCCAGCGGCATCCGTGCACTCCATGTCGAGTTGAGCCTACGTCGCCCGATTAAGGTCTAGGACATCCGGTTCCGCTTGCAGGAGGGCCTCGATGGTAGCGGCATCCGCGCTCCGCGTCAAGTTGAGCCTCCGCCTCCCTGTTCACATCCATGAAATCCGGTTCTGCCTGCAGGAGGGCCTCGATGGCAGCGGCATCCATGCGCAACATGTCGAGTTGAGCCTCCGCCTCCTGGTCCTCCTTTAGTATCGCCAGGTTGAACTGCTGGTCCGCCTGCACCATGGGGGACCCGGACACCGGCACGAAGTCGACATCCATCATCTCATACGCATCCGGGGCCTTCTACGCCGCGACCTCCTGATGTCTACTACACAACCTTCTTCTTGTAGACGTTGTTGGGCCTGCAAGTGCACAAGTTTGTAGGATAATAGCAAATTTCCCTCAAGTGGATGACCTAAGGTTTATCAATCCAAAGGAGGCGTAGGATGAAGATGGTCTCTCTCAAACAACCCTGCAACCAAATAACAAAGAGTCTCTTCTGTCCCCAACACACCCAATACAATGGTAAATTGTATAGGTGCACTAGTTCGGCGAAGAGATGAAGATACAAGTGCAAAATAGATAGTAGATATAGGTTTTTGTAATCTGAAATAATAAAAACAACAAGGTAACAAGTGGTAAAGTGAGCATAAACGGTATTGCAATGATAGGAAACAAGGCCTAGGGTTCATACTTTCACTAGTGTAAGTTCTCTCAACAATAATAACATAGATAGAACATATGACAAGCCCTCAACATGCAACAAAGAGTCACTCCAAAGACACTAATAGCAGAGAACAAACGTAGAGATTATGGTAGGGTACGAAACCACCTCAAAGTTATTCTTTCTGATCAATCTATAAAAGAGTTCGTACTAGAATAACACCTTAAGATACAAATCAACCAAAACCCTAATGTCACCTAGATACTCCATTGTCACCTCAAGTATCCGTGGGCATGATTATACGATATGCATGACACAATCTCAGATTCATCCAACCAACATAAAAGTACTTCCAAGAGTGCCCTAAAGTTTCTACTGCAGAGTTAAGAACGTGTGCCAACCCCTATGCATAGGTTCCCAAGTGTCACGAAACCCGCAAGTTGATCACCAAAACATACATCAAGTGGATCAATAGAATAACCCATTGTCACCACGGTTATCCCACGCAAGACATACATCAAGCGTTCATAAAAGACTCAATCTGATAAGATAACTTCAAAAGGGGAAACTCAATTCATCACAAGAGAGTAGAGGGGGAGAAACATCATAAGATCCAACTACAATAGCAAAGCTCGGGATACATCAAGATCGTGCCATAGAGGAACACGAGAGAGAGAGAGAGAGATCAAACACATAGCTACTGGTACATACCCTCAACCCTGAGGGTGAACTACTCCCTCCTCGTCATGGATAGCGTCGGGATGATGAAGATGGCCTCCGGTGATGGGATCCCCCTCCGGCAGGGTGCCGGAACAGGGTCTCGATTGGTTTTTGGTGGCTACAGAGGCTTGCGGCGGCGGAACTCCCGATCTATTTACTTTTCTGGAAGTTTTAGGGTACGTAGGTATATATGGGTGCAGGGGGTACGTCGGTGGACCTCCGGGCTGCTCACGAGGTAGGGGGGCGCGCCCAGGGGGGCGCGCCCTCCACCCTCGTGGACAGCCCGGGACTCCCCTTGCGTGCACTCCAAGCCCATCAGGTTGGTTTCCTTCCAAAATTAACTTCTCCAGTTGATTTCGTTCTGTGTTGACTCCGTCTGATATTCCTTTTCCTCGAAACACTAAAATAGGCATATAACAGCAAATCTGGGCTGGGCCTCCGGTTAATAGGTTAGTCCCAAAAATAATATAAAAGTGGATAATAAAGCCCAATATTGCCTAAAACAGTAGATAAAGTAGCATGGAGCAATCAAAAATTATAGATACGTTGGAGACGTATCAAGCATCCCCAAGCTTAATTCCTGCTCGTCCTCGAGTAGGTAAATGATAAAAAAGAATTTTTGATGCGGAGTGATACTTTGGCATAATTTCAATGTAAATCTTCTTAATTGTGATATGAATATTTAGATCCAAAAGATTCAAGACAAAAGTTCATATTGACATAAAAATAATAATACTTCAAGCATACTAATCAAAGCAATCATGTCCTCTCAAAATAGCATGGCAAAAGAAAGTTCATCCCTACAAAATCATATAGTTAGGTTATGCTTCATTTTCGTCACACAAAGATGTTCCCAACTTCTATACCCCCGATGACAAGCCAAGCAATTGTTTCATACTTAAATAATCTCAAACTTTTTCAACCTTCACACAATACATGAGCATCAGCCATGGATATAGCACTATGGGTGGAATAGAATATGATGATGGGGATTGTGTGGAGAAGACAAAAAAGGAGAAAGTCTCACATTGACGAGGCTAATCAACGGGCTATGGAGATGCCCATCAATTGATGTCAACATGAGGAGTAGAGATTGCCATGCAACGGATGCACTAGAGCTATGAATGCTCAACAAAAGAAACCTAGTGGGTGTGCATCCAACTTGCTTGCTCACGAAGACCTATGGCATTTTGAGGAAGCCCATCGTAGGAATATACAAGCCAAGTTCTATAATGAAAAATTCCCACTAGTATATGAAAGTGATAACACATGAGACTCACTACATGAAGAACATGGTGCTACTTTGAAGCACAATATATGAGACTCACTACATGAAGAACAAGGTGCTACTTTGAAGCACAATATATGAGACTCACTACATAAAGAACAAGGTGCTACTTTGAAGCACAAGTGTGGAAAAAGAGATAGTAGCATTGCCATTTTTATATATTTTTTTATTTTATTTTTTTGGGCCTTTCTTTTTTTTCTTTTTTGGCCTTTCTCTTTTTTTTGGGCAATGGTCTAATAATGATGATCATCACACTTCTATTGATTACAACACAAGGATTACAACTCGAAACTTAGAACAAGATATGACTCTATATGAATGCCTCCGGCGGTGTACCGGGATGGTGCAATGAATCAAGAGTGACATGTATGGAAAATAATGCAAGGTGGTTGTGCCACAAATACGATGTCAACTACATGATCAAGCAATGGCAATATGACAAAAGTAATGTATGTCATGATGATGATGATGGAAGTTGCATGGCAATATATCTCGGAATGGCTATGGAAATGCCATAATAGGTAGGTATGGTGGCTATTTTGAGGAAGATATAAGGTGGTTTATGTGTGATAGAGCATATCGTATCACGGGGTTTGGATGCATCGGCGAAGTTTGCACCAACTCTCAAGGTGAGAAAGGGCAATGCACGGTACCGAAGAGGCTAGCAATGGCGGAAAGGTGAGAGTGCGTATAATCCATGGACTCAACATTAGTCAAAAGAACTCATATACTTATTGCAAAAATTTAGAAGTCATCAAAAATCAAGTACTACGCGCATGCTCCTAGGGGGATAGATTGGTAGGAAAAGACCATCGCTCGTCCCCGACCGCCACTCATAAGGATGCACAAACCAGGTACACTTCATGTTTCAAATTTGTTACATAACTTTAACCATGCGTGCATGCTACGGGACTTGCAAACTTCAACACAAGTATTTCTCGAATTCATAATCACCCAACTAGCACGACTTTGATATTATCACCTCCATATCTCAAAACAATTATCAAGTATCAAACTTATCTTAGTATTCAATTCACTCAAAAGAAAGTTTCACATATCTTGAACACCAAGTATATTAACATTAAGCAAATTACCATGCTATTAAAGACTCTCAAAATAATCTAAGTGAAGCATGAGAGTTCATCTATTTCTTCCAAAATAAAAGTACCACCATGCTCTAAAAGATATAAGTGAAGCATTAGAGCAAAAATTACCACACTCAAAAGATATAAGTGAAGCACTATGAGCAAAACTATCAAGCTCAAAAGATATAAGTGAAGCACATAGAGTATTCTAACAAATTCCAATTCATGCATGGCTCTCTCTCAATAAATAATTTCAGATCTTTATATTGTATTCAAGCAGCAAGCAAAACAAAATAAAACTACAATGCAAGGATAGCACAACTCATGTGAAGAAGCAAAAACTTAGGCTCAACCGATACTAACCGATAGTTGTTGAAGAAGAAAGGTGGGATGCCTACCGGGGCATCCCCAAGCTTAGATGCTTGAGACTTCTTGAAATATTATCTTGGGGTGCCTTGGGCATCCCCAAGCTTGAACTTTTGTGTCTCCTTAATTCATCTCATATCATGGTTTCTCTTTTTTATCAAAAGCTTCATTCACAACAAACTCAACAAGAACTCGTGAGATAGGTTAGTATAAACCAATGCAAAACCTTATCATTTTATACTGTAACAAATCACTTAAATTATTATTCCACATTGAATACTAAATGCCTCTGTATTTTTAATACTCCTATCCTCAAATAGAATCATTAAACAAGCAAACATATGCAAACAATGTAACCATAACAGCAATCTGCCAAAACAGTACAGTCTGTAAAGAATGCAAGAGTATCAATACTTCCCTGACTCCAAAAATTATGAACTAAAATTCCCACTGTAATAAATTTGTCATAGCTCAATATGCAAAACGATTCAACGTTAGACCATGCTCTGACTTTTCTAGGGAATTTTTGCAACAGCGGTAAACTTTCTGTTTTCAAACAGCAACATGCAAACTAGCAAAATAAGCATGGCCAAGGCTATCCTTGACTTTTTTATTGAAACTAAAGATGCAAAATATTAACATAAACAACAGCAAGAAAAAACTAACAAAAGTAAATGACGCTCCAAGCAAAACACATATCATGTGGCGAATAAAAATATAGCTCCAAGTAAAGTTACCGATGAACGAAGACGAAAGAGGGGATGCCTTCCGGGGCATCCCGAAGCTTAGTTGCTTGGTTGTCCTTGAATATTACCTTGGGGTTCCTTGGGAATCCCCAAGATTAGGCTCTTTCTACTCCTTATTCCATAGTCCATCGAATCTTTACCCAAAACTTGAAAACTTCAACCACACAAAACTCAAAACAAAACTCGTAAGCTCCGTTAGTATAAGAAAATAAAACCACCACTTAGGTACTGCAATGAACTCATTCTAAATTCATATTTGTGTAATATATACTGTACTCCAACTTATCTATGGTTCATACAACTTAATACTACCCATAGATGCATCAAAATAAGCAAACAACACAATGAAAACAGAATCTGTCAAAACAGAACAGTCTGTAGTAATCTGTATCAAACGTATACTTATGGAACCCCAAAAATTATTAAATAACTTTATGGACCTTAGAAATTTGTCTATTAATCATTTGCAAAAATAATCAACCTAAAAGCACTCTCCAGTAAAAAATGGCAGCTAATCTCGTGAGCGCTAAAGTTTCTGTTTTTCACAGCAAGATCACATAAACTTCACCCAAGTCTTCCCAAAGGTTCTACTTGGTACTTTATTGAAACAAAAGCTATAAAACATCATTACTACAGTATCATAATCATCTGGACACACAAAAACAGTAAGGATAAATATTGGGTTGTCTCCCAACAAGCGCTTTTCTTTAATGCCTTTTAGCTAGGCATGATGATGGCAATGATGCTCACATAAAAGATAAGAATTGAAACATAACAGGAGCATCATGAAGCATATGACTAGAACATTTAAGCCTAACCCACTTCCTATGCATAGGGATTTTGTGAGCAAACAACTTATGGTAACAATAATCAACTAGCATAGGATGGCACAACAAGCATAGCTTCAAGAATTTAAGCACATAGAGAGGAAACTTGACATTATTGCAATTCCTACAAGCATATGTTCCTCCCTCATAATAATTTTCAGTAGCATCATGAATGAATTCAACAATATAACCAGCACCTAAAGCATTCTTTTCATGATCTACAAGCATAGAGAACTTCTTATTTATAGCATACATATCATCACAATAATCATCATAAATAGGAGGCATGCTTTCATCATAGTAAATTTGCTCATCAAAGCTTGGGGGACAAAAAATATCATCTTCATCAAACGTAGCTTCCCCAAGCTTGTGGCTTTGCATATAATTAGCATCATGGATATTCAAGGAATTCATACTAACAACATTGCAATCATGCTCATCATATAAAAACATTCTATAGATTTCTTCTTCTAGCACTTGAGCACAATTTTCTTTTCCATCATACTCACGAAAGATATTAAAAAGGTGAAGCGTATGAGACAAACTCAACTCCATTTTTTTGTAGTTTTCTTTTATAAAATAAACTAGTGCTAAAACAAGAAACAAAAATATTCAATTGCATGATCTAAAGATATACCTTCACTTACCTAGCCTCCCCGGCAATGGCGCCAGAAAAGAGCTTGATGGCTACTACACAACCTTCTTCTTGTAGACGTTGTTGGGCCTGCAAGTGCACAGGTTTGTAGGACAGTAGCAAATTTCCCTCAGGTGGATGACCTAAGGTTTATCAATCCTTAGGAGGCGTAGGATGAAGATGGTCTCTCTCAAACAACCCTGCAACCAAATAACAAAGAGTCTCTTGTTTCCCCAACACACCCAACACAATGGTAAATTGTATAGGTGCACTAGTTCGGCGAAGAGATGAAGATACAAGTGCAAAATAGATAATAGATATAGGTTTTTGTAATCTGAAATAATAAAAACATCAAGGTAGCAACTGGTAAAAGTGAGCGTAAACGGTATTGCAATGATAGGAAACAAGGCCTAGGGTTCATACTTTCACTAGTGTAAGTTCTCTCAACAATAATAACATAGATAGAACATATGACAAGCCCTCAACATGCAACAAAGAGTCACTCCAAAGACACTAATAGCGGATAACAAATGTAGAGATTATGGTAGGGTACGAAACCACCTCAAAGTTATTCTTTCGGATCAATCTATAAAAGAGTTCGTACTAGAATAACACCTTAAGATACAAATCAACCAAAACCCTAATGTCACCTAGATACTCCATTGTCACCTCAAGTATCCGTGGGCATGATTATACGATATGCATCACACAATCTCAGATTCATCCAACCAACATAAAAGTACTTCCAAGAGTGCCCCAAAGTTTCTACCGGAGAGTCAAGAACGTGTGCCAACCCCTATGCATAGGTTCCCTAGTGTCACAAAACCCGCAAGTTGATCACCAAAACATACATCAAGTGGATCAATAGAATAACCCATTGTCACCACGGTTATCCCACGCAAGACATACATCAAGTGTTCATAAAAGACTCAATCTGATAAGATAACTTCAAAAGGGGAAACTCAATTCATCACAAGAGAGTAGAGGTGGAGAAACATCATAAGATCCAACTACAATAGCAAAGCTCGGGATACATCAAGATCGTGCCATAGAGAGAACACGAGAGAGAACACAAGAGAGAGAGATCAAACACATAGCTACTGATACATACCCTTAGCTCCGAAGGTGAACTACTCCCTCCTCGTCATGGATAGCGCTGGGATGATGAAGATGGCCTCCGGTGATGGCATCCCCCTC
Source organism: Triticum dicoccoides (assembly GCF_002162155.2). NCBI lineage: Eukaryota > Viridiplantae > Streptophyta > Magnoliopsida > Poales > Poaceae > Triticum > Triticum dicoccoides. The sequence continues at coordinate 364,441,426 of NC_041383.1, forward strand.
CGGCAGGGTGCCGGAACAGGGTCCCGATTGGTTTTTGGTGGCTACAGAGGCTTGCGGCGGCGGAACTCCCGATCTATTTTCTGTTCTGGAAGTTTTAGGGTACGTAGGTATATATCGGTGCAGGGGGTACGTCGGTGGACCCCCTGGGCGCGCCCTCCACCCTCGTGGACAGCCCAGGACTCCCCTGGCGTGCACTCCAAGCCCATCAGGTTGGTTTCCTTCCAAAATTAACTTCTCTAGTTGATTTCGTTCCGTTTTGACTCCGTCTGATATTCCTTTTGCTCGAAACACTGAAATAGGCATAAAACATCAAATCTGGGCAGGGCCTCCGGTTAATAGGTTAGTCCCAAAAATAATATAAAAGTGGATAATAAAGCCCAATATTGCCTAAAACAGTAGATAAAGTAGCATGGAGAAATCAAAAATTATAGATACGTTGGAGACGTATCACCTCCGCCAAGACCATTGGATCAACTTTCTCCTCCTCGGAGCTTGGGAACAAAGGTATGTGGCGCCGACCGCCGCCACGATTTCTGCGCGGCGCTCTGGCGTCAGCATCTTGTAGTACGTGATCTTGCGGCACACCATGGCTTTCCTGCGAACTAGGGGATGCTTGATGCGGGCTAGGGGATCGAAAGGTGGGTGAATGGGCTGGAGAGGAGGTGTGGCTTTGGGGTAGTGGTTGGCGTAGGCCCAACAGCGAAGATTCTGGTGTCAATAGTGGTTCCGGTGATGACCGGTCAATCGGTTTTGAATGTACATTGCTCTTGTCGCGTTCGATTTCACCCCGGCATGCTGGACCCTCCACATCACTCACCGAATGGAACGCGCTTCGTCTGGCATTTTCGCACGCTTGTGGGACCACAGCTGAGAGCAAACCGACGTCCCTCCCCCTCCCCCACCCGTGTCCATTATACTACTACTACTACTACATCTGTCCTGGTTGATTGGCCTCCATTGTAATTTGTGCCAAATTTTGACCATAAGTTTAACTAACAAAATATTCATGCATGTGGGGACCCCGACTCATAAGTCGAGATCACCGAATGCACGTGTACAGTGATCCCAGAGAACAATGCTCACTGAACACACAGAAGCTGAATAACAAGAGTCTTACATCCATATATACCGTCTTACACAAATTATGAGCATTATGGTCAAGTCTTACGTTGATAAAGCCTTAAGGGTTGAACCTCATATGAAACATAAGCAGCGGAAATCTTCGTCGATAAGTAGAACCCATGCCATCTACCTTAACCCTACAGGCATTCTGACTGGGATTCATCCTAGTTCGCAAGTTAGTCACCAAAGAACTCTTCCTCGGACTCCTGCTCTTCCATGCCTGGCTAATTAAACAACCAATGGCAAGCCAATGAGTACTTTGAATGTACTCGCAAGCAACCCATGTTTTTGGATTAAGGTAACAATGCATGATGTAACAACAAGTAGGCAACATAGCATCAAGCTAGTTGGAGATTTAACGACATGTCTTATCAACTTGTAAAACATGCATGAATGGACTCTGGTAACCATGTGAACAGGTTACAGATATCAACATAAATAGAGTTCAGAACAACTCTAGCTTAATCAACACATCAAGTCTTTACTTGACCCATGCAACTTACACATACCAAGTTTGTAAAATTCTGGACATAGTTTAAGCAGCACCACCCAACTGTCCTTGACCGCGGACACGGCTATTCAAATAGTTTGACACTCTGCAGAGGTTGTACACTTTTCCCACAAGAATTGGGAAGCTTTCTTGTCATCCATGATCCCGCAGTACCTCAAGTACTCGGGGGAAGCACCAGATCACTATCTTTCCCTAGGCGACACTAACATAGGGTCCACTCGTTGGTTCACGGCCTTTGTGTATTAGCATCAAGATCTTGGGCCTCTACGCTTTTTCATTATAACACATACACGCAGGGACCAATGGTGTGTCCGGTGCCCTGTGAAAACAGTCATGGCCGCCTATCCAAGCATGACCCAGTCCCAAGAGTGACCTCATGTCACCCCCATCACTAGTAATGTGGGCACCATGCTAGTATCGGACTAGGTAATTAACAAGGGGTAAAAGTGGTTGCACATGTTTGGTTGGGACGGTATTCATACCTTAAATCTAATCCATCATTTTACACACACAAATGCTGGCTCTGGTGCACCACTTCTTCCTCAAGTGGTGACCTAGTTCAACATCTCCCACGGGCATTAGGGGCACCCGGTGTGGTTTTTGAAAGAATGCAACCCCAAGGGGATCATCGCACACATGAAACATCATGTGTTAATGCCAAGTGTTTTTCATTGCATCTCTAGCACATGGTAGAGATATGAAGATGCAAGTACCAATGGGCATGCATCAATGCAACGATCATATCAAGCTCATAATTAAAAACATCATCATGCATACGAAAAAACTTTTTTGATGAACAAGAGGGGTGTATCATGGTCAAATGGCTGCTTGCCTAGGTTGGCTTGGTCTTCAAAGTCTTCAAGTCCTTCTCCTTCTTCTTCTCCAACTACTTCATCAAATACGGGATCTATCTGTCGCAAAAGAAACAACGGGAAAATAAGGCAACATCAAAACAGAAAAACCAAAGTGCTTAGAAAAATGTCAACTTGCTTTTGTTAAATGCTAGGGTGAAAACTAAGAAGGGGAAATTCTTAGTTTTGGATTAGGGGCTAAAGGAACAGAGCAATGGATTTTTAAAGAAGGATTTAAATGCCCAAATTTGAATTTAAATTTGAATAGTATAGAAAAGTGTGATCGTTGTGTATGAAAGTTATATAAATAAATAGGTGGGATTGTTCTAAGATTTTAGGAGTTGGAATTATTGCATTTGGATAAATATTTTATCCTGTGGAATTTTTAGAAATAGAAAGAAAAAGAAAAAGGAAAATGGCACTGCGCTAGTGGACCAAAAAGGCCACTATGCAGCAGGGCGAGGCTGCCACGTCAAAGGCGTATCTGGGAAATACGCCTCCAGCTGACGCAGCGAACCGGTGCGCGCTCACGTTTTAAACCTGATGGATGGGCCCACCCGTCAGAGTGTGAGGCAGACCGATGGGCCCCACAGTCATCGTCATCAACCTCCAGCCAGATAGGGAGGGGAGCTCACCGGCATCGCTGCATGGCACGGCGAGGCAAGCGGATGGGACCAGCGTGCTCCGCGTCGATTCACCGATCTGGTGATGGTGGTTGCCGTTGCCGGAGTGGCCTGGTTTGGTGGCGGCGCGGTCACACGGCGGAGGCGCTCCGGGCGTTGATGGCTCCGGCCGTTTTCGGCTCCAAAAGAAGAGGGAAGGAGAGGGGAAATGGACAGTGGGCTGTGCTAATTCCAGATCGAGGCCAAACGGGGCAGGGGAGGCCTGTACCTCGCGAACTCTAGCGAGCCGAAGCGGCAGAGCTCGAGCTCGATCTCGAGCTCGGGTGCTCCTGGAGACGAACTGGGGGTGCAGGGGTGCATTGGGTCGTGCAGAGAGTGAGTGGTGAGGAGAGAATGGCACAGGGAGGCCTATAAATAGCCTGCCCGTGGCTCACCATGGACCAGTGCGCCAGCGAGGCTGTTGCCATCACGGTGGGTCATGGGGCTGAAATTGGCATGTCCGGGTCGTTTATGGAGGTGTTCTACGGCCAGGGGAAGGAAGAGAGAGAGCGGGGAAGTGCCAGGGTGCCGCGCGTGTGAGCGCGCTCATTGGAGCTCTGTGGTGGCCATGGCGCGCGTGCAAGGGAGGCAGCTGGATGGAGAAGGAAGAGAGGGACCAGCGTGTAGCATGCTGTGGACGCCGAGGCACATTGTCGGGCACGCTGGGGAGGCCCAAGGTGGTTGGCAGGGGGCGGCTACAGTGTGGGAGCATACTATAGCGCGCTCCAGAGCACGTGTAATGCCGCCATGGGCATTTTTTGGCAAGGTAGGCATGGCCAATTGTGTCTGGTAGCTCTAGGGAGGAGTAAAGAATGTGGAGGGGGCTTTGGATGCCATGGATGGCCACTAGAGTGAGGAGGGAGGCGAGAAAGAGAGAGAAGCTGCTATCCAGGGAGGTAAATGAGGGTGTTTCACCCGTCAATCATTGAGCAATGGCCAGGGGAGAGTTACTGGAGGTAGAAGAGGTCTAGGAGGGGCTGTGGAAAAAGCTTGAGCTCATGGAGATTAGTGGAAGAGTTCATAGTGGTGTTTTTCGAAAAATGGCAGAAGGAGTTTGTTGCTGGTTTGGGCAAGAAAATGAACTCCTCTTGTCATGAGGCCTGACAGGGTCAAATGGCATGAGAAAATAAGAGGTTCCACCAAGATTGAGTCCATTTGGGCAAAGTTGCACTACAAAAACAAGACACATCTATGACATTTTGGGCCGAACGAAAAAAAATTATGTCATACTTATGACACTTCTATGACGATAATTGTGACAAAAATTGGTACCATCATAGATGTGGTGCGATCCTACTCCTATGAAAAAAAACATGATAGAAAATGGGATTTTCATCCTGGGCGGGCCGGCGACGCAGCTGCATGACATTCTTTGGGTCGTCCATGATGGAAAAAACTATGGTAGAAGCGAGGGTGAGGAAAATTTCGAGGAGTTCCCAGTTACGGTGGGTTGTCAGGGGCCGAGCGATCCGCATTTCTCTCGTAAAAGTACGCATGTGGGTGCGAGGCGTTGCGCTCTAACTGAACCCGAGCAAGGCATTCACCTAACTGAAACCGAGCGATTGCATTGCAGGCTATGCGTTACTGAACCTGAGCGATCGAGCGATTCCTTCGCTACTAATGCTAACTGAAGCCGATCGATGCTGCCTCTGGATGAATAGTGAGCGTTGTTGGGGGGTTTGGATGAATAGTTCCCGGTGGGGGTTGGATGAACATGACCCCGTGGTGTTGCCGCTGGATGAACAGGACCCCGATCTATCGAGCCGGTTGGGCGTGGATGAATAGGACCCCGTGGAGGGCTGGATGAATAGGACCCCGTGGAGGGAAGGTTGAACAGTAGCCGATGGATGGCTGGATGAACAGTAGCCCATGGAGGGGTGGTTTAACAGGCCCCCGTGGAGAGGGCTGGTTGAACAGTAGCCAGTGGAGGAGCGCGCGGTGGAGGCTGGATGAACAGGACCCCGTGGATGAACAATCGTAGGTGGAGGCTGGAGGAGGTCGACGGTGGATGAACAGTAGCCCGTGGAGGCCGGAGGAGGTCGACGGTGGAGATGAACAGTATCCCGTGGAGTCCCGTTTTGCGGTATGCCACACCCCTGCCGATGAACAGGACCCCCGTTTCGACCGTAGCGCTCCAACACAAGTCTGTTTCCTCCGTTTTGTAGTACGCCACACCCCTCCTGATTAACAGGACCCCATTTCGACCATAGGAGGTCCAACAGAAGTCGGTTTCCTCCGTTTAGCAGTATGTTGGACCCCTCCCGATGAACAGGATCCCGTTTTGATCGCGGCCGGTCGAACGCAAGGCCGTTTCCTCTGTCCTGCGGTACGCCAGGCCTCGTTTCCATCGGATGTTCCGTCCAAGCCCTCCTATGAACACGATGACGCATTTCGCTTTGACTGAGCCGGTTGGCTCCCGATGATCACGACGACGACGCAGTTTCTCCATTCCGACCCAGCCATGTACACGAGCCCTGGCCATAGATATGCGCGAGATGGCATTCGAGACCCCGCCTATATGTATGTATATGGCTGTATTTACTTTCTTGCAGCCTGGCCGCTGTACGTACATGTATATGCTATGTGCGTTCCTCTACTACGACACGTGCGCGCCTCTACTATGACACGTGCGCGCCTCTACATCGACCAGTAGGTACGTACATGTTCACGACCAGAATGAAAACGCTATGTACGCTTCGACCAGGTGGGTCCCGACTGTTAGGCACTTCCTTGCGTGCGAAGATGTAGCTGGTGGGTCCCAAGACTCAGGGGACGAATCATGTTTTTTTGCCCATAATATGGACGCACTTCCTTGCGTGCGAAGATGTAGCTGGTGGCTCCCAGCAGTCAGAGGGGAACTTTTTTCACGAAATACAGTGGCCCGTCCAGTGGATCCCTACTGTCAGGTGGAGGAATAACTATTTTGCGTGTAATAAGGAGCCAATTCCTTGCGGCTGCCGTGGACCCAGCTGTCAGCCTCTCCACATATAGTACTCTTCTGATGGAAGTCGTTCCTTGACCTCATTGACCACGCCACACTGACAGCACCAAGGCAGTGGCCGACGGCGAGGCCTAGGAAGGGGACGACACAGAGCCGGGGAAGACATGGCAGTGGATGCCCATGCGGAGAGGAGTACGAGGGTTCACTGGTTGGCTGCGGTGTGAGTCTGTCGTTGACGCAGAATAACAGGGGGTGTGGGTGAGTAGAGGGTTGGCCTGGCCAGCGGTGGGAGTAGTAGGGGAGGTGAGTCCTCCGCGGCATCACAACTGGCCACGGGAGGCAGGAGCGCGCGGCATGACCAGCGCTAGTTTGGGCAGCTGGAGCAAGAAGACCAGAAGTTGAAGAAGCACTATGGTCGTTGGATGGACATCGTACGGTAACTGGAGCTAGAATCGTTCATATTGACTACGTTGACAAAGCCCTCCGTCCCCGTCAACTTAGTAGGCCCACAAGTTAGCCTCCCACTATGGTGGGTCCCAGCTAGCAGGGGGTATTCATTTTTTGTGCGTAATAAGGAGGCACTTCCTTGCGTGCGAAGATATAGCTGGTGGATCCAACCTGTCAGCCAGGGGAACATTTTTTCGTGAAATACAGAGGCACTTCCAGTGGGTCCTAGCTGTCAGGTGGAGGAATCATTATTTTGCATGCAATAAGGAGGCATTTCCTTGCGTGCGATCGTGGACCCAGCTGTTAGCCTCTCCACATACAATCCACTTCTGATGGATGTCATTCATTGACCACGTTGACCAGGAGCACCAAGAACACCAGGGCGGTGGACGACGGCGAGGCCTAGGAAGGGAACAACACGGAGCCAGGGAAGACTCGGCAGTTGTTTCCCACGCGGAAGGGAGTACGAGGGTTTACTGGTTCGTCTGCCGTCCCGGAGAATAACAGTAGGTGTGGGTGAGTAGAGGGATGGGTAGGCCAGCGATGGGAGTACGGCGGGGCGGTGAGGCCTACGCGGCAGCATAGCCGGCCACAGGAGGAGGGAGCAGGCAGTCCCGCCGGCACTTGTTTGAGTGGCTGGAGCAGGAAGAGCAGAGATTGAAGAAGCACGACGGCCGTTGGATAGACATCCAACAGTCATTGCTCTCGTGTGTTGACTAAGTTGACACGGCATTGCGTGTGCATCAACCTTTTTTTAGGAAGCATACGCGTCAACCTGTAGTAGGCACACAAGTCAGTCTCAAATCTGTGGAAAACAGCATACAACCCATCTGCCATTATTTATAATAATGTACAACCCATTTGCTAATTCTTAAGAATTTTATTGCAGCCCATCTTCTTTTTGTTAGCATTACACCCCATATTGTGGCCATGGTTAAAAATTATACGAAATTTTGCATATTTCGGTGCGGTCAACTATTTTTAATCCCAATATATTGATTCACATTCAAACTATTTTAAAACAATAATTTATATAAATACAAAATCCAAATAATTGTCCACGCATAAAAACAATGGAATGTAAAATCTTGTAATGAAAAAAATTTGAAACTAATTCCTGGTTTGATGTGTTTTAAAAATGTACAACCCATTTCTGGCAAACCGAATGAAACTCTCCTCGTCTTGAAAGATTTGCAGCCCAGCAGGGCTGATAAAGCAAATAGGCCTTGTTTGGGTATTTCTTTAAAAAAATAACTGGGCTAGCCATTTTCAGCAAGAAAAAAACACAACTGGGCTCATGATGTGGTAAACATAAATAAAACCCTGGCTAGACGGGCCACAACCCCCGTACATCCCCGTTGGAGTATAAATAACAACTGCTTGTTCCTCAAAAAAAAACTACGCGGTCTGCTGGGTCCCTGGTGTCGGCCGCTCATAGTGTAATTGTCTCGTTTATTGACTACATTAACAATGGCGTGAGCCCCAGATGTCCAACCATTAGGAGGAACCATTTTTTGTGCTTGTAATAATGAGGCACTTGCTTGCATACTGCCATGACGCTGGTGGGTCCTTACTGTCATCCTCTCCACATACAGTCATCTCCTTGTTCCTCTCGGTTATTGATGATGTTGACAACGCAAGAGGACGGCGCACCGCGCACGGCGAGCGAACCAAGGAGGAGGACGATGGTGAGGCCTCAGACTAAACGAATAGGAGTCGTGGAAGATGCGCCGGTCTAGTCACAGGCGGAGGGGAGTACGAGGGTTGACTGTTTTGGGTGCGGGTGCTTGTTGGGGCTGATGTCACTGGAGAATAACAGGACGTGTGGGGGGATAGAGGGAGGGACTAGCCAACATTGGAGGGTACGGTAGGGTGACGGAGGCGCAGCCAGCCATGGGAGGCGGGAGCAGGCAGAGCCGACAGGGTGGTTTGGTCTGGGCGGCTGGAGGAAGAAGAAGACAAGAGGTAGAAGATACACGACAGATGTTGGATGTCAATCTAACGGTTGGTAGGCAGAATCGTTTGTTTACTGGCTAGTAAGTTGACACCACCTTGGATAGGGTATTTCCTCGTGGATCCCAAATGTCAAAATCCAAATCTGTCACAATCATGCAGCCTTTCCTATGAAAATTTACAGCCCATTTGATGTGCTAGTTCGAAATAAGTTCGTGGGTGCAAGTGGGGGCTAATCACTTGGCTTCTGTAATGCACAGTGAGCTCAAGCAGCCGACGAGAGTGATGTTATTTCCCTTGGTTGGGATTTGTTACAATATTTCACTCTAAATTAAACGCATGGCAAGCCATTGCCTTGTTTCAAAGAAAATATGACTGTCACAGCCGAGTTGAAAAGGGCAAGAACATCTAACTCTAGCTTACAAACTATACAAAAGTAGGATGGTTAATTGTTCATCAGGTTTACACAAAACCCAGGTTGAAAAGGGCAACAACATCTAACTCCAGCACTGTTTTCGGTAGTCACAGTCAAATGGATCGGTCAGGACCATAGAATGAACATCCTGGGTCGTAAAATTTACTGGATTATGACCACAATATGTTGTAAATAGAAGCCCGGCACGTTCAGAAGCTCTATTGCCCACCTGAAACTCCTTTTTTTGCTCTTCGACATACCCATCCGTCAAAACCATGCTGCTGATAAACTTAAGCCTGATGGACAATAGTAACCTCGCATTCAGCAGGAAGAATGCGACAAATCTAGTGTTTGCACGGTTGGCTACATATCGTTCTAGCATTATTGTCTTCAATCGAATCTCATGAGAAGTGAGAAAATCCCGGTGCTTACGAATCCACCGATTGGTTATAACTTTCTTACCCCGTCCTGTTGCCTAAATAGACATGAAGTTTCAAAATAGTTCAGGTCTAAAAAAAGAGTGTCGAAAGGGCAACATCTGAACGGTTAATTCTAGTACACTATATGAGGGCTTCCAATGTGCGTGAAATTATCACCTTTATATACAACCTCTCCAAACATGAAAAGCATTGCAGCAAGCCAATAATCTTGGTCAGATCAAAACTATTCATTTGGATATATAAGATCTTGACAGAATCCAGCACCATTGATAGGCCATCCATGGAGAAACTCTTCATTGAGCATAGAACATAATATTAGTACAAAATGTGTACTCCAAGATGATATATAACTTATGCGCAGAAATTTAAAATGCAGCTTATGGTTACAAGTGTAGATGGTAATATAAAGTACCTAAAGAACTGTGGAGCCAAACAACATATTGAAATGAGCACACAGATCATGTATTACACCCAAGGTCTCCAGTTTAGGCGTAGAGAGGACGGTTATTTGCAACAATGAATAACTAGAATCAAGGATCAACCTTTGAAGTGAAGGGGCATCTTGGATGATGAGCTGCCTTCCGTCAAAAGAACTTCCAATTCTTACAAGGTTAGGCGACTTTATTTGGAGATAACCAACTCTAACTGTGAAAACAAGCACCAAGCACTCCAGGGCAGGGCAACTGGAGTGAATGATGTTGTTCAATGAGGCCCCCGATATACGAACCCGCATAAGTGAAAATTTGTTGAGAAATGGGAGTCGAAGGTTTAGTACCAAATTGTCTGGTAGGTAGCACATAGCAAAGGTGGTAGTGGAGAGAAGAGGAAAACCACGAGATGGACATGGGTGCTGAGGGCACAAGTACATGGCTTTCGGTATGTGGTAGGTGATTTCCAGGTAAATAGTAGAACTCAAGCAGCTATAGTTCTGTGAATTCAGGGGATTTCAGCCAGGCATCCACTATGTAGGACATGGTATGCTTGCTCAGGTAGCATGACGGGATGCAGAGGCTTTGAACGGAGCCCTGGTGGGAGGATATGATGGCTCTGGGGATTTCAAAAACATTGAAGAGAGATAGCTGACGATAGTCAAGATTAAGGGGCACGGTGCGCCATAGAGGGCGCCACCGAATTGAGAGGACTTGGGTGCGGCAAAAATCCTTGGTGGGGAGAAGTGAGATGATCTCCCCAAGGACGGTGTCCGGGAGATCATTGATGCGGTCCACCCGAGATTCTACGGATTCCTGGGATCCGGTGGTGGCGGGATTGTCGCTTCTCCCTGCGCTGTCGGGTGCGGGATCTACAATAGACGTCGCCGCTGGCGGGAGCCTCATCTTCTTGGCGCTGGGGTCAGCCGACTCCATTTTCCTCGAGGGCGTCGCGTCGCGCTCATGGATTTGAGCAAAGTAACGAATGACGAGCCTAGTTGTAGTGCGAGTGAAGAAGAAGGGGAGCTGGGATTTTTCTGTAGTAGTGAGGAAGAAGGGGAGCTGGGGTTTTATGTAGGAGTGAGGTGAGGAATTTGGGGGTACGAGTGGAGCGAGCTGACGTGAGGTGGGTGGGAGTGAGGAGGAAGAAGAGCACCCAGGTTTTTTTGGGGGCGATGTGCTGGGTGTGGGTAGCGCTTCTCATTAAGTAAATATACGGGCTTCTGAATTGATTTTACTATTTACTAGGGTGGATGGGCTCTTTTGTCTTGGGCCCAGAGAAACAATTACTACTAGTACAATGGATACACTCTACAGCTACCTAGAAAAACAATTACTACTAGTACAGTGGATACACTATCGCTTCTGGCTCCTCCTAGGTCATCGAAACGTCTCCCTCTACTGAAAGCCGTTATACTTTTGTTCACCGACATGCGAGCCATGCAGCGTGCGGACCCAAATGCCATCCACCAAATTAGAAGGCAGTATGCAGGCGGGGAGTCACCCCAGTCGTAGCACGGCAGTAATGAGCCATCGTATCACAAAACCCCACCTCCCCGCAGTCTAAGTTTGACGGACGAAGCAACCACCATTTCACTCTTTGCTAAATCCCCTTCTCTGTCACCGTCTTCAAGAAAGGCAACACTCGCATCTGCCACTGTTCTTCTCTCCCAATGAAGGGAAGGTAAGCGTATCCATAATGTTGGTATATTTTCGTTCAGAGAAAAAGAAAGAACTTTTGCAAAGCAGTAACCGATCCTCACTCTCTTTTTTGTTTCGTTGTCATTGCGATTGTGTTTTCCTTTCAGTGGTCTGCTAGTATTCATCAGTTTCATGATGGACCAAGGAGAACCAGGCAAAGATCTGTCGATATTGGAGCAGACGCATGAGGCTGATCCCCACGAGACAGAGAGCTCCAAGAAGATGGAGGCAGCCACCGAGCCGACCCTAGATACGCTCACGGCCACTACTAAGAACGCCCAGTTTGAGGCTACAGGACCCATGGCACTGCA
>NC_041383.1:364453441-364598133 GCF_002162155.2 Triticum dicoccoides
AAGGCGATTTTCTTCTTTGCCGATCTCGATTGTGGTTTTTTATCTAAGTATGTTGTGATGAATAATGCAAAATTTTATTAGCTTTGATACCATGCTATACATAGTGGTTTAATTAACTTGTCTTTCTTATACTGGAAAGTAATTCAGAATTTGTTTCTGTTTCAATTAGAGCCCTGATGCAGACAAGGATTGTGTGGTTGTACATGTCACTTGCTATGAGGCGGATGACCTGAATATACGCACTGGGAAAACAGAGTTCTTAGGCTGTTGGATCCTAGAAGCCATTTGCGCTTATACCAATGTCGAGTTGTATTCCAGCCTCACTGTTGTCAGGCGTGTTGTCCAGGGTGTACTGACACACAAGAATTTCAAAGCTACTCCTTCATTTGTGAGGCATATTGTTCTTGTCAAGCTTACGCAGGAAGATGACATGGCATGCCTCCACAAACAAGTTTATGAGTGGCGAGGCCACAAGGCTGTCTTCATGAAGGTTCACGGGATTGAGCTGCTGCAGGACGTCCTCGATGATGTTCCTGGCAAGGTCCGTCTTGTGTCCAGCCCAAATTAGATCGAGGCATGAAATAGTTGCCCCAGCTAGTGTTTAATAGTAGTTTGGATTGTGTCTAATTATCTGAACCTTGCCTGTTATCGAGCCCTCTGGGGCTAGTACTCTGTTTGAATCCGTCTATGGGAACTGCTGCTACTTTTGTGTGCTCGTGAATCATGTGAGAACCATCATAATTGTTGCCGAAAGAGATGCGTCCTCACTAGTTTTTTCATGAATAAGGCATGGTAAGACATAAGTTTTCACGGTTTATCATATGAGTAGTGTGTGTTTGCTGAAATAGAGTACTCGTTCGAGAACTGTGCACCGACATATACATAAGTACTTGTAAACACTGTTGGTGCTACCCAACTTGTAAGAAGTTGTGCAAAACACGACACATTGGCTCAGCTCGCTTCAACACTAGGCTATCGACCAGCTAACAATCAACGATCTATTGTGTGACATATAAGCAACTCTGTATCTTGTTACAGTGGTTCATGTAGTTAACTGAGGCCACAATATAAATTCCAAACGTTCACATGCTAGTCCAGCATTCATGTGGAACACTCACATTAAACTCGGCTTCATGAAAAACTTGAAAAGCATAAGTTAAGCAATTTTATACATCTCAATGATTCATAGAACATAACAAACATATACTAGTTCACAACAAAATACAAAGTTGTGAGAAGGTTTACAAATCAGGAAAAAACAAGGAAGGCTTCTCTAAGCAAACGTCCTCCCGGCAGGCTTAAATTTCCTGGAGTTCACTCTTGTTTTTTCTTGTTGCTACCATCCAGTGTTAGCTTCTCTCATTCCAGAATAACCAATTATAATTGTGGTCTCAGCTAGAATGCTGAACTGAACCATGCAGTGTACCGACCAGCTGAAATTCTTCTGCATTCCACTAAATTTAAGCACCGCTATTTGCCTAAATAAGCAGACCACAATGCCTCTTGTCCGTGCACCTGTCCAAAAAACCGCCGTGCAGCCGTGCTAGCTAGTCCTCGGTCCATGGATGAACTGGTAGAAAGTGCATTCCGACCTAGGATGCAGTTGTTTTCGCTCATCCCTGCACTGCAATCAGGAAGTAAAACATATGAATCAGCTTCTTTTAGGTTGCGTTGGTCATTCGACCTAGTTACTACCAATGTAGGAATACCTGGAACACTTCTGGTTAGAGGACAGCATCAAGGAATAGCCATCTCATTTTGTGTAGTTGTACTAAAACTGAGGAGTGTACTTTTGATTGCGCAGACAAGAAACGATATGGAGACAGACATCCCTGTTTGCGCAAATACAAAATACGGTTATTTAAACAGTAACTGATATTTGCAGTGGCGTATGATTAACAGCAGCATCTATTTTGTTATAATTGGCACTAGATTGACAGTATGAAAGTGCCCTTAAGTAAGTAGCATCACATCACATCAACACTGCCACTATATTAACATGCAGAACAATAGCATTAGTATTACTGTCATGAGAGTGGCACATGGTCAGTAAATATGCAATCAAATTTGTGCAGTTCCACTGGGATGAAGCAATGTTAGTGGTGTGAGATTTAAGTGTAACTCCAGAAACAAAATTCATGGGAAATAAAGCAAGACAGAAGCACTTCATAAAATGGTGGTGGCATTGCTTCAATTTATCGACGACACTAGACCATTACTTATAGTGACATTTTTCTTCACTGGTGACTGTAGGGAAAACCCCCCACAGCATTCAAACTTTATTTCAATAAAGTAGCATACAATATACAAAGATTACCAGGGGTAATCAGAAAAGAAAAACTAAAACTAAGTAGCTAAAGATACAAAACCTCAAGGAGGTAGAAAGGATATTCACCTAAGAAGCTCTTCCTTGTACCTAGCCTTAACTATGTGCTGCATTAGCAGAATATCGTGGATAAAAGCACTTCTCCACTTGTTGAAACTCTGCCTCTCATGCCTAAACACCTTTGCATTCCTGATTATCCATATGTTCCAGCAAGCAACAAATACAACTTCAGTGAAAAAGGCTTTGCAAAGTATTGTTTAGCTTACAAAACAATAGCAGACATGTCATTCCTAGGTGACCATGTGATTTGCAAATAATTCCATATTCTGACACTGAAGTTGCATTCAAAAAACAGATGATTCCTGGTCTCTCTAGTCCTCAAGTGGCAAAGGAGACAATTAAATCCATCATCCATATGCTAATGCCTTCTTTCCACCATGTCTTTGGTATTGAGCCTGTCCATGATTAACATCCAAGAAAACACTTTTATTTTCATTGTGCAGGAAGATTTCCATATCCACAGAAGGAGAGGGTGAAAGGACATGTTGGAATGCATAAGAGAGTAGAACAGCTTGGGCTTAAAAGCATTACATGTCCCCTACTAGAACCAAATATCCTTTGCCTCCATATCTCTACTACAAGAGACCATAAGATTTTGCATTGTCAAAAAATCCTGATATGCTTGTGCAGATAAAGGCAAATGAAACATATTAAACATATCCTGAGATTGGAAGGCTTCATAGATAGTGATCCATGGATCTTTCACATAGGGGAAAAGCCTAGGGAACCTAATCTGCAAAGGTTCAACTGAGTCACCAATCTTCCACTTGTCAGACCAGAACAGAGCAGTGTTCCCAGAATTAACTTGTACCCAAGTTGTGTTCCTATAATGATCCATCAACTTACAGATATCCTTCCACCAAAAAGAACCACAACTGTCAATCCCCTGGGGCACTGAAGAATGGTAGTATGTGTCCCAAATAAGAGAGACCCAAGGCAGATCCATCCTGTTTAAGAAATTGTGCAAATGCTTGAGCAAAAGTGCCATGTTCTGCACACCCAGGTTCAAAATTCCCAAACCACCTTTGTTCTTAGGCCTACAAATGAGATCCCAAGCTGCAAAGGATGGAGCTGGCTCATCCCTATGTTTTCTCCATAGGCACTGTCTCTGAATTCTCTCCAGTTGCTTTAAAATTCCAGCAGGAGTCAGCAAACTACCAAGATCGAATATTGGCATGGAGGACGGAGCAGAATTCAGGAACTGAAGTCTCTCCCCTTGATTAAGGAAAGAGGAACTAGTTGTCATCCTTCTCTCCATACAATCAACTAGTGGCATAAAATCCACCATTTTAGGCCTTGTAGTGCCAACAGGTAAGCCAAGATATGTGAAAGGCATTTTACCCACTTGACAACCAAAAGCAGCAGCTAACTCAATGATAGCATCCTCATCAACATTTATGGGCACCATTGAAGACTTGTGATAGTTAACAACTAGCCCTGTTGATCTGGAGAACACTTGCATCATGTCCTTCAAAGCCAAGAGTTGTATTTTATCTGCTGGTAAGATGATGAGAGTATCACCAGCATATTGCACAATGGGATAATTCTGGTCATGGCATGGAATTGGCAGTTTCAAACTCCCCCTCCTAAACATATCATTCACCACTGTTTGCAGAAGATCAGCAGCAATAACAAAGAGTAAAGGTGAGAGACAGTCTCCTTGTCTAACCCCCTTCTTACAAAGAAACTGCCTACCAGGTACACCATTTAAAAGGACTGATGATGTCCCAGTGGAAAGAAGCTGCTTGACCTAGAGAATCCATTTCTGATTGAAGCCTTTATATTTGAGAATCTGCAAAATGGTTTTATGCTCAATTGAGTCAAAAGCCTTTTCAAAATCCAACTTAAGAATCACTATAGGCCTCTTAGATTGGTGGCACTGATGCAAATATTCCAGGGACCAGCCAATACAGTCCTGAATAGTCCTGCTCTTTATAAAGCCATATTGATTTTTATGTATGCATACCATAATTATCTTTTGAAACCTATTTGCAGCCATCTTAGACAAAAACTTATGACCCATCCTAGTCAAGGAAATTGGCCTATAATCACCAATCCCTTCAGGGTTCAATTTCTTAGGGATCAGGGTGATATAAGAGCCATTGATATTTTCCAAATTTGCAGTGCCAGAATGAAAAGCCTCAGCCAACTCATAGAAATCTTGACAGATAATGTGCCAGCACTTCTTAAAGAACAATCCATTCAAACCATCAGGTCCAGGGGCTTTGTCTATGGGCATATGCTTGACTGTGTCATCCATTTCCTCCTTAGAGAAAGGTTCAGTAAGAAAATCAAACCCTTCAACTAGTTTAAGCAGCTTGCTGAGATCAAAGCCCATGACAATTCCATTTGAAAGTCTCATTCTATTCTTGAAACAGTTCCAAATAATGCCCTCCATCTGAGAGTGATTATAAACAATTGTCCCATCAGTGTCCTTCAAAGAGGTAATAGAATTTCTTCTATGCCTCTCAGTGGCCATAGCATGGAAAAATTTGGTGTTCTCACCAGCAAGCTTAATATATCTAATTGTGCACCTCTTTTTCCAATAAACAAACTGAAGATGTAAGAGCTGCTTCACATGCAATTTGACTACCTTCCTGAAGTTAAATTCAGGTCTACATAAAGGCCTTAGCTCCTCAAGACCATCAAGACACAAAATGACCTCATTGCATTTAGCTATCAATATTTTCAGTTTGGAAATATTCAATTGCCACTTCTTAAGAGCTCCTCTTAAACTCTTAAACTTATCAGCAATCCTAGCAGTGATATGAGATTTATGAGAGGTTTTCTGGCATGAATGTTGAACACATTCCATAAATCCATCAAGCTCAACCCAGAAGTTCTCAAACCTACAGATTTTAGATTTGGGGATAGAGGTTTTAATTGTGACTACACATGGCACAAGATCAGAGGCTGTTCTGGCCAGGGGCAAGACTTCATGTGATTTTACATTAACGGTAGCGATATGGGCGTAGGGACAGCAGGGGCATAAAGTGGTGAGGCAGATGTGGTTGTCGAGAGCGGCAAACACTCAGGCAGCATGTCTGCATTTGTCCCATTTTTTATCTCGGTGACATTTTCCTATTTGAGTACAGGAAATCTAGACCTACTCATTCTCATTTGCATTGTCCCCCAACACCCATCACTTTCTTTCCTTTTGCAACCAAGAGACGGGTCCACTTCCCCCCACCCTTCGCCATCCACCATGCTTTCTTCGCCTTTCAACTAAGAGACCGGTTGGGTTGCCAGTATCTACTACTTTTCGTTGTTTCCTCCTAGAACCAAGTCCTAGATTCATGCTACAGCTTTCCCACTTTCTTTCCTATTTGAACCAACTCTTAGAGTCAACTATACGAACTAGCTTTACCTCTAATATTAGTAAAAGTCTTGGTGGCTTTGGAACAGCGGACGAAAGTAGAAAAAGATCCACACAAAGCCAAGTGGGGAGCTAGGGCAGTAGAGCAAGGCAGGTTTTGAAGGAATATATACCTGAGGGTCGTCGGCATGAGGGAAAGATGGCGTCGGCAGGCCGCATCTTGGCCACAATACCACAGGGAGGAAGAAGGGGTTGGAGGCCCTCCCGAGCCGGCGCTCTCTCCGAGAGAACGACACGGCCGCCGATCGGGACGCGCAGGAAGCCGTTGGTCTCCTCCCTCACCACCAACGACAGCATGAACGATGCACCTAAACCCCTCCCCCGGTCGAGGTTGTCCAGCCAGATTTGTGACCAGCTGTGAGCAAAGAGAGAGTGTGGCGACCTATGTCTTGCTTAGATCTGGAGAGCATGAGAGAGTGAAAGAGAGGAACCCTAGTAAAGCAAGTGCTAAGGCTCCTGCTTATATATATATATAGTGGGGTAATTTTGTTGTATCAACTTCAAAAAAATGGGCTCCTACATGTACCTGTGAGTGGGTGTGAGCGAACTAGTGCGTGCGTGCACCACTTCTCTTCGTGAGAGTACAATATAGTATGCCCAAAGAACGTTTGCCATAAGAGTAATAGTATGTGTGTGACGTGTGAGCTAAAATAAAATGTGTGCGGCGTCTTTTGTTTTTTAGAAGTTCTGAGGGTAGGGTGTGAAGAGCATATATGTGTGTGATGTCTACCTGCAGATAGACGGTGGGTGCGAGAGGACTCGAGAGAGTCGTGACTCGTGAGGGTGCGTGTGTGCGTGAGAGAAAGGGGGCACGTATCAATGCAATTCATGTGTCCGTAAATCATTATCCAACAAACGTTCGCCACAAGCCTTTTACTGACGAACGTCGTAAGAACCGTTAGATCGGCATCCGGCAGTGTCAGTTTTGCCATGTCATTTAACAGAACAGCCACTCCTCCTACACACAAATCTTCCACGTGAGTGTTAGCAACTGTTGTATGCTCCCTCCGTTCCAAAATGCAGTGCATATAGCTTTACTGAAAATTCGAACCTCGCAAACTTTTACCGAGTTTTCGTGTACTAAATTGCACATATAAAATACCCAGTATATATCATTTCATTCACCTTTGAAAGGTAACTATAAAGATGGGGGAGGAGTCTACAAAGAAATATCATCGTATCACCTGCAGCAATTTCAACCATCCTTTGGTGTGGAGGAATATCATAGGAACTCTATATGATATGATTTTTCTAGGATTTTTCCTTTAGAGTCAATTGGTCATAGGAATAGATTCATATACTCCACATTTCAAAGGAAATAAACATGATATCATTTTTATAACTTTAGAGCCACTTGGTTCATATGAATGGATTCCTATACTCCCATAATTTTAAAGGAAAATAAACATTAGCGTATATTCAATAGAAAAGTTCCCATGATATGAACCAAATGACATCTCTTTTCTAATCCCTCCTCATAGGAATTGAGATACATGTCATCTCTAGATTCAATAGAAAAGTTCCTATGATGTGAACCAAATGACATCTCTTTTCCAATCCCTACTCATAGGAATTGAGATACTCCATGTCATCTCTTTCCCTACAACTTCCATGTATACATCTTCTATTCCTAAATAGCTAGTACAACCCACTAGTAGATTTTTTCCAAGACATGCAACTATGGCACAAGAACTATATAGTGTGCGAATAACTTTGAAAGATGGTCACTGGATGAAGCTAATCCGACAGTGTAGAGATGGCAAATCCGAGCACGACTAGCCGTTGCATATCATCAACATTCCACCAGATTCTGCCACATGTACAATTTAGAAGACTCCATGGTTGAACTTAAGCATAATGCACAAACCTCAAAACACAAATACTTCTCCTTTGTTCTAGAATCTTCTGTATCATAATTTCCCAAAAAAAATTCTAAATGAATTGCCATTATTTGTTTTTTACTTTATGCTTTACAATGCACAACCCCATGAATCTTAACATTTTTATAAAACTAATTGATTTTTAATGAGACGAACTATAAGAACTAAACAAACATCTACATCATGCATATATGACTCAAAGCTTTACATGCTATAATGTGTATTTATTCATAATTTGGTTTCCAAATCTCATGCATTCAATGCATGTGTACCTACTAGTTTTGAGTAGAGTAGCAAATTTCACGCGGCCGCGGGTATATCAAAATGTAGGGCCCATGCATCATTGCCTTTCGGTCGAACCTACGTCCACAACTTTTTGTACGTATATCTCCACTGGTCCCCCAACCCAAAATGATGCCTCGTTCCCGTAAAACTAAGCGGCCACACATATTTAAGGCGTCGACTCAAACTCAATCCCTCTCCGTTTACTATGATTTGGCCCCGAATGCCATAGTACTCATACAAACCCTAGGTAGGCACGCATTATCGGTTTTCTTTAAGAGGACGAGGGAGAAGCCGATTTGTAGTGGAGGCGCTTTCATAAAAAAGATTTGTAGTGGAGACCCGTACCCTAGGGTGCCCTAGGTAGCTGCCACACGCATCATTAGTTTTATATTTTCTTTATGCTCTTGCGCCCTAGAGTGAAATGATGGTTGTTTCGTCCGTCCAGCTTAATGTGGGAAAGGTGGGGCTTTGTGATTTGACCCCTCATTGCTCATTTTCTACTACTGCGGCGCTACGACCGTGGTGCCTCCAATTCCAACTGTTGCTCAGAACTTTAATTTGGTGCATCACACGTGGAACAAGATGGTGGATGAGCCACATGTCGGCCAAAGGGATCCTGTTAAGTGTGTCACCATTTCGTGTGTGGGCTGACCCTGCTTGAGTTGCTACGCCAACACGACAGGAGCAACCTACTACTTGGTTTTGCTCCTTGGTGAATCCTGATTATATTGATCTAAAAATATACGTATTGTACTACCCTCTTCGTCTTGGTTTTTTTAGGCGTCTCGGTTTATAGGGTGTGCACGTAGTTCTAGGTCATCCATTTGACTAACTAATATGAGTTACTATGTCACAAAAAGTATATCTTGGATTCTTAAGCGGATGTAGTTTCTAAACATATACTGTTCATCACATATATAGCCAGTTAAATTCTCAACCTAGAACGACGTGCATACCATGTAAACCGATACGGAGGAAGTAGTAAAAATGAGGTAATTTTACCAAGCGATGGGCGGGGGAGCATGGCATGTCATGCGGTCCCACGTGTCATGATGTACCAAGGCGATGCGCGTGTCCCTCTTGAGGCAGAAGCAATACTACGTGGTTTGAGATGATGGCGAACCGAAGTGTGAAATTATGGTTGCTTCGTCCGTCTGGGAAGGTGCGGCATTGTGATTTGACCTCTCATTGCTCATTACTACTACTGGGGCGGTAGGACTGGGGTGCATCCTCCCTGCTGTTCTGCACTGTTATTTGGTGCTTTACACGTCGACCCGGTTGCTATATGCCCCACATGTCGGCGAGAGGAAGTATAGAATTCATGAAAGCGAGCGTTGATGGAGGAGTACAAGACACGGCTTGGTTTTTGCTGCTCCGCGCGATCCATCCATACAAACGCGGACTAAAAAAGGCGAGGGCGGGTCTTTTCCCGCGCGGCAGGCAGGGGAGTATGGCATAGTCTGTTCGAGGCAAGGAAGTAGGAAGGGAAACAATCAAATAAAGGTTGAGCGGCTTAGTTTTTGGAAAATCTGATTTTACGGAGTACGTACCCACTAGGGTT
This sequence comes from Triticum dicoccoides, assembly GCF_002162155.2. NCBI lineage: Eukaryota > Viridiplantae > Streptophyta > Magnoliopsida > Poales > Poaceae > Triticum > Triticum dicoccoides. The sequence continues at coordinate 364,462,930 of NC_041383.1, forward strand.
TATAGGGCTCATCTAAAAAAATCGTTTTCTGTTTTATAAGTCTCAATTCTACTAGTAGTAGTAGTACCATCACATGTTGGATTTCGAGGTGCGTTAAATCACCCGATGCAAGCAGTGTCAAGAGAAAACTCAGCAATGCATGTAGAAGTTTATGGAAGTTTAGTGGTCATGCATGCATTCATTCTAATTAATGCCTCGGTAAACATAACTTCTTGAGAAAAACAAGCGTACTAATTACTTGTGCAAACTACGAAATTAATTCTACCACTCACCGTCTACCTTGGTTGGAGAGATTTTGAAATTGTGCCATAAACTGGAAAGGAGGGAGTAGTAACTTTTGTCTCGATTACTATTTGTGGCCTTGTATAGATGCAAAATCTATTTTTTTATAGTGGCCTTGTATAAGTAAATGGAGGGAGTAGTAAAGGACCTATATATTCCAAACAATATGATAACCTCTCCAACCAAGGTAGGGACGATGAGTAAACGGAGGGAGCAGTAAAATTTTCTCCTCGTCCTGCGAGCCACCGCGCGCGTGGGCGAGGGAGCTGGCGTAAGGCATACAGTACTAGTAAGCAAGCTTCACCTCATCCTGCGAGCCACCGTGCCCGTGGGCGGGGGAGACGGCATACTAAGCAAGCTTCTCCTCGTTCTACGAGTTGACGGGACACATCAAAAGTACTCCAGCGTATAGAGCCTTGCCTCTAAGGTAGGCCCCACATGGTTTGCCTCTTTTTTAACATAACGCGCCAAGTCGCAATTTGTTTGTTCACCCGTGGTAGACGATCATCCCTCCATCAAGTGGACAACCAGTACACCGGTCCAATTACCATGTGGGCTGCCTTTTCGTACAGAAATGAGCTCCACCGTGTACCCGCGCGGGTGTGGTAGGTAAAGAGACGGGAGTACGTGTGTCGTGCATGTACCTCTTCTCTTTGTGCGCGTCCCCCACCTATGTGGGTGTGTGTGAGAGAGATACAAACCTAGACATAATGCACCGTCCATCCCCATGCCTCCGCCCTGTCCAACCACCACTCACCACCATGCCCCACTCCTCCTCACCTTATCTCTCATATTTCTCCCTCCATTTTTATATACAGGGCCACTATCAAAATTACAATTTGCAGATATACAAGGCCACTAACACTAATTGATGCAATATTAATGGTGCTTGCCTTGTAGTACTAGCAAAGGAGGACATTAATTATCCCTTGCATTCATGCGGGAGTGTGAGCATTGGCTTGATGTGCATGAAACAGAAGAATACACATTAATTTACACGGCAAACAAGGAAACAAGGTGGCTTGCAACGTTGACTTAGAAGACATTAATTTTTGCCTTGGTACCTGTAATATGGGTTTGTGGCCTTGTATACAAAAATGGAGTCCAATAGCATTCTCAAGATACCATTTTTTCGATAAAATTCTCGAGATATCATTAGTTTTTACAAATGGGATTACTCCTGCATGGGTCAATCACAACAGGTGTTTTGTAAAAAAAATGCATCTTGATGTTCTGTGCAACGCACGGGCATCTTGCTAGTCCATGAAACAACAAATGGCAAAATTTCACAGCGAATGACGGATATGAATCTGCTGGGAGGGGCTGTTTGGATCTTGCCCGGGGTAGCCAAAATATTGGCGACCCTTTTGTCCACTGGTGCATTTGCCACCGATGAACGAGGAATGGCTCGGGTGCTCATGCATCCTCCAGCATGCATGTTGGAGACGAGCTTGCACGTGCTATGTTTTTTTCTCCCACCACGCTGCCCGAGCCGCCCGCAGACCGACCGGCGACCCGCAAATTACTCCATCCAACCGTAGCCACACACATTCTGACAACAACTCAACCAACTGGACGAAATTCATGCAAAAACAGCAATATTTCATATAAACAATGATGGAAATCATATAAGATATCGGATTTTCATACAAACATGACGGATTTCATTACATTCAAATGAACTACGCGGTGCTAGTTCTGGACAGCACAGGTATGTAATACCTGGCCTAAATGGTCGCCCGCCGATCCATTTGTGTTCCTCATGTCGGCAGCACGATCACCGGATTGCCGGGAGCCCCGGACGTATATGCTTCAGCGCAAAGGACGGCTCGCTCCCCACTGCCCAATTGATATCATTAGCTGATGCCGAAGATGATGGTAAAAGGGGGCTTCCCCGCTTCTGTGGAGCCCATGCAGGGTCAACGAAGGTCCTTGCAACAAAAGGATCCGGCAAGACACCTGTTGTTTACGCCGGCGTCGCCCCCGCGGTGGCCTTCATGGGACCCAAGCGGCGGCGGCCTCCCGTGTTCTACTTCTCCTCGATGATGGCAGCGGAGGCGGAGGCGCTGGCCACCAACTCGTCGCTCTCCGTGCACCCGGCTTCTGTCGCTGCTTGCGTGGCGCGGCTGCCGGTATGGGAGTCTCGGCCACAGAAACGGGAGACGCAGTCGCAGACATGGGAGGCGCAGTACGAGGCGGCGGCATGGACGGCAACAACGACGCCCATGCGCTGCTCCTCGTCGAGTTGATCGGGAGCGGCGAGTTGGTGAACCATGTGTCGTCTTGGGGCGGCAACTGGCTTCGTCAGGCGAGGGGAGGGAGGTGGATCAGCGAGCTGCATAGCTCATATCCGGCGGGCTCGGCGGGCCACCCAGTCGGCTTGGATGCGAGATAACTACTCTTCGTAAGACATTGTAAGAGTGGAAAAAATGGTCAAGGAGGAGATAGCGGAGTGCCGGAGGTGTGCGATTCTTGGCCGGTGTTTGGCCTCGTTTAAATAGGAGATTAAATAGACAGCAGACGGGAGGAGCTCGGCCGGTGTTGCGCTTAATGCCGTCTCGGTCATGAACGGATGTGTGTCTAGAGTGGGTTTCTCGGCTTCCACACGGGCGGGTTTCATGGAGGCGTTTGAGTGCATCAAGGAGGCGTGTTCAGTCGGGCGTGTATTGAGTGGCACCCTCAACTCTGATGTACGACACCACGCCGTTCTTCCACTGACGTGTGGGCTCTTTGGGTACATGGCCTGCATGTCAATGACCCAACGCAAGCAGCACACAACAGAGGAACTTTTTGTCGGCCAGGGCGGTCAGAGGCGGGCATTTCATAAGCCGATGATTGGTCATTGAGTGTGACGTCATCTATTTCATGTAGATAAGCCTACTATGTTGATAGCCCGTTCAATACGTTGTGATTCATAAAGACCGCTGCAAACATCAATGCTCTGCTTATCACAGATAAGATTGATTAATACCCGTAACAATCCATGTCCTTAACAAAGGGTGCATGCACATATAGGTTGAGCGTGTGTCTTGCATCATGTGTTGTGTGCATGCAGGCATGCAAGTGTTGCGTGTGTGCAAGGGTACATTTCAGTGTTGCATGCATGTGTCCGTACTTGTGTGTGTTCGTGAGTGCATGTGTACGTGTTAGTGTTGCACGCCTGCATGCGTGCGTGTGTTCGTTGTGTGTACGTGTCAGTGTTGCATGCCTACATGCGTGCGTGTGTTCATGCGAGTGTTGCATGCGTGCATGTGTACATGCAGGGTGAGGCTACACGTCAGTCGACTGACTTTTTCATCTCTGCTCATTGGATTTTCCAGTCGTTGGATACGAAATCAAGGGCCTGTAGTTTATCTTCACACTCCACCCCCCTATGCGGCCAGCCACCACCGGCCGAACAGCCAGCCCCCGCCGCCCGTTGCCGGCCCACGCCACCCCGCCGCCCCGAAACCACTCCCCATCTCCGGTCCTCCGTTGCACCGGCTATCCCTCTAGCACCCCCCCCACGCGTCGAGCTTTTTCTCCGGCAATCCCCACGCCACCGCCCAATCACCGCGCACCCACCACCGGCGACTGCCAACCAGAGGTCTCACGACTCGGAATACCCACCAACCACTAATTTATTACCATTTTTGTCCTTCATATACGCGCTGACGGGTGGGCCCTATGCTAATGTGTGCTGCTGAATGTGGACCGTTTGACTGGTCAATTGATCGTGTCATCAACAAATTACCGAGCTGTATGGTGAACCAGTGACCGCATGATCACCCTAAAATGTATTTTATTAACACAATACAGACTCAAACTACCATATCTTTCTTTCATATACGGGCTGACAGGTGGGCCCCACGGTTACGCGCCCCAATGGTGCAACACTAGTTGCGCCATGTGGAACATTTAACTTGTCAATTGATTGTATCATCAACAAAATATGGAGTTGTACGGGTGAGCCAGTGACCGTATAATCACGACATGTATTTTTTTAACATGGTACAGACGCAAGGGCTAATATATACGTGCAAGCACTCACCGCTATAAGTGCACACACGCAGACCCTACCCCTATGAGCACCTTCGAGAGAGTGATCCAACATCTGATCTTGATATTTTACGAAGTCACCGTAGGTGCCTCGTAGTCGAGTGGAACGTCTCCTCCCACACAACGCACATCGCCGGAAAATACTAAAATTAACCAAGGATAAATGCGTGTTGGGGAACGTAGCAGAAATTCACAAAAATTCCTACATGTCACCAAGATCTATCTATGGAGAAACCAGCAACGAGGGGAAGGAGAGTGGATCTACATACCCTTGTAGATCGCTAAGCGGAAGCATTCAAGAGAACGAGGTTGAAGGAGTCATACTCGTCGTGATCCAAATCACCGGAGATCCTAGTGCCGAACGGACGGCACCTCTGCGTTCAACACACGTATAGCCCGGTGACGTCTCCCACGCCTTGATCCAGCAAGGAGAGAGGGAGAGGTTGAGGAAGACTCCTTCCAGCAGTAGCACAATGGCGTGGTGGTGGTGGAGGAGCGTGGCAATCCTGCAGGGCTTCGCCAAGCACCGCGGGAGAGGAGGAGTAAGAGAGGTAGGGCTGCGCCAATGAAGAGAGAAACTCATCTTTTGGGCAGCCCCCAGACCTCATGTATTTATAGGGGGAGGGGAGGGGGCTGCGCCCCCTCTAGGGTTCCCTCCACAGGGGTGGCGGCAGCCCCCAGATGCCATCTGGGTGGCGGCCAGAGGGGAAGAGAGGGGGAGGCGCACCCAGGGTGGGCCTTAAGGCCCATCTGCCCTAGGGTTTGCCCCCTTCCCACTCTTCCTACGCCTTGGGCCCCTTGTGGGGGGCGCACCAGCCCACCTGGGCCTGGTCCCCTCCCACACTTGGCCCATGCAGCCCTCCGGGGTTGGTGGCCCCACTTGGTGGACCCCCAGGACCCTCCCGGTGGTCCCGGTACGTTACCGAAAAAACCCGAAACCTTTCCGGTGACCAAAACAGGACTTCCCATATATAAATCTTTACCTCTGGACCATTCCGGAACTGCTCGTGACGTCCGGGATCTCATCCAGGACTCCGAACAACATTCGGTAACCACATACAAACTTCCTTTATAACCCTAGCGTCATCGAACCTTAAGTGTGTAGACCCTACGGGTTTGGGAACCATGCAGACATGACCGAGACGTTCTCCGGTCAATAACCAACAGCGGGATCTGGATACCCATGTTGGCTCCCACATGTTCCACGATGATCTCATCGGATGAACCACAATGTCAAGGACTCAATCAATCCGTATACAATTCCCTTTGTCTGACGGTATTGTACTTGCCCGAGATTCGATCGTCGGTATACCGATACCTTGTTCAATCTCGTTACCGCCAAGTCTATTTACTCATTCCGTAACACATCATCCTGTGATCACCCCCTTGGTCACATTGTGCACATTATGATGATGTCCTATCGAGTGGGCCCAGAGATACCTCTCCGTTTACACGGAGTGACAAATCCCAGTCTCGAATCGTGCCAACCCAACAGACACTTTCGGAGATACCTGTAGTGCACCTTTATAGCCACCCAGTTACGTTGTGACGTTTGGTACACCCAAAGCATTCCTACGGTATCCGGGAGTTGCACAATCTCATGGTCTAAGGAAATGATACTTGACATTACAAAAGCTTTAGCATACGAACTACATGATCTTTGTGCTAGGCTTAGGATTGGGTCTTGTCCATCACATCATTCTTGTAATGATGTGATCCCGTTATCAATGACATCCAATGTCCATGGTCAGGAAACCGTAACCATATATTGATCAACGAGCTAGTCAACTAGAGGCTTGCTAGGGACATGGTGTTGTCTATGTATCCACACATGTATCTGAGTTTCCTATCAATACAATTATAGCATGGATAATAAACGATTATCATGAACAAGGAAATATAATAATAACTAATTTATTATTGCCTCTAGGGCATATTTCCAATGGTCTCCCACTTGCACTAGAGTCAATAATCTAGTTCACATCGCCATGTGATTAACACTCACACGTCACATCGCCATGTGACCAACATCCAAAGAGTTTACTAGTGTCATTAAACTAGTTCACATCATCATGTGATTAAGACTCAATGAGTTCTGGGGTTTGATCATGTTTTGCTTGTGAGAGAAGTTTTAGTCAACGGGTCTGCAACATTCAGATCCGTATGTACTTCACAAATCTCTAGGTCATATTGTAAATGCTGCTTCCATGTTCCACTTGGAGCTATTCCAAATGGTTGCTCCACTATACGTATTCGGTTTGCTACTCAGAGTCATTCGGATAGGTGTTAAAGCTTGCATCGTCGTAACCCTTTACGTCGAACTCTTTATCACCTCCATAATCGAGAAACAAATCCTTATTCCTCTAAGGATAATTTTGACCGCTATCTGGTGATCCACTCCTTGATCACCTTTGTACCCTCTTGCCAGACATGTGGCAAGGCACACATTAGGTGCAGTACTTAGCATAGCATACTGTAGAGCCTACGTCTGAAGCATAGGGGACGACATTCATCCTTTCTCTCTCTTCTGCCGTGGTTGAGCTTTAACTCTTAACTTCATACCTTACAACTCAGGCAAGAACTCCTTCTTTGATAGATCCATCTTGAACACCTTCAAGATCATGTCAAGGTATGTGCTCATTTGAAAGTATTATTAAGCATTTTGATCTATCTTATAGATCTTGACGCTTATTGTTCAAGTAGCCTAATCCAGGTTTTCCATTGAAAAACACTTTTCAAATAACCCTATATGCTTTCTAGAAACTCTACATCATTTCTGATCAACAATATGTTTACAACATATACTTATCAGAAATTCTATAGTGCTCCCACTCACTTCTTTGGAAATACAAGTTTCTCATAAACTTTGTATAAACCAAAAATCTTTGATCATCTTATCAAAGTGCATATTCCAACTCCGAGATGCTTACTCCAGTCCATGGAAGGATCGCTGGAGCTAGCATACCTTTTAGCATCCTTAGGATCGACAAAACCTTTCTGATTGTATCACATACAACCTTTCCTTATGAAAACTGGTAAGGAAACTCGTTTTGACATCCATCTGCCAGATTTCATAAATGCAGCTAATGCTAACATGATTCCGACGGACTTAAGCATCGCTACGGACGAGAAAATTTCATCGTAGTCAACTCCTTGAACTTGTGAAAAACTCTTCGCCACAAGTCGAGCTTCATGGACGGTGAAATTACCGTCCACGTTCATCTTCTTCTTAAAGATCCATTTATCTCAATGGCTTGCCGATCATCGGGCAAGTCCACCAAAGTTCATGCTTTGTTCTGATACATGGATCCTATCTCAGATTTCATGGCTTCTAACCATTTGTTGGAATTTGGGCCCACCATCGCATCTCCATAGCTCAAGGTTCATTGTTGTCTAGCAACATGACCTTCAAGACAGGATTACTGTACCACTCTGAAGTAGTACGCATCCTTGTCACCCTACGAGGTACGGTAGTGACTTGATCCAAAACTTCATGATCACTATCATAAGCTTCTACTTCAATTGGTGTAGGCGCCACAGGAACAACTTCCTGTGCCCTGCTACACACTTGTTGAAGTGACAGTTCAATAACCTCATCAAGTCTCCACCATCCTCCCACTCAATTCTCGAGACAAACCTTTCTTTGAGAAAGGACCCGATTCAAGAAACAATCCCTATTGCTTTCGGATATGAATTAGGAGGTATACCCAACTATTTTGGGTGTCCTATGAAGATGCATTTTATCCGCTTTGGGTTCGAGCTTATCAACCTGAAACTTTTTCACATAAGCGTCGCAGCCCCAAACTTTTAAGAAACGACAACTTAGGTTTCTCCAAACCATAGTTCAAACGGTGTCATCTCAACGGAATTGCATGGTGCCCTATTAAAGTGAGTGCGGTTGTCTCTAATGCCTAACCCATGAACGATAGTGGTAATTTGATAAGAGACATCATGGTACGCACCATATCCAATAGGGCGCAACTATGATGTTCGGACACACCATCACACTATGGTGTTCCAGGCGGTATTAATTGTGAAACAATTTCCACAATGTCTTAATTGCGTGCCAAAGCTTGTAACTCACATACTCATCTCTATGATCATATCATAGACATTTTATCCTCTTGTCACAATGATCTTCAACTTCACTCTGAAATTACTTGAACCATTCAATAATTCAGACTTGTGTCTCATCAAGTAAATATACTCGACATCTACTCGAATCATCTGTGAAGTAAGAACATAACGATATTCACTTCATGCCTTAGCACTCATTGGACCGCACACATCAAAATGTGTTACTTCCAACAAGTTGCTATCTTGTTCCATCTTACTGAAAACGAGGCTTTTTAGTCATCTTGCCCATGTGGTATGATTTGCATTTCTCAAGTGATTCAAAATCAAGTGAGTCCAAATGATCCATCTGCATGGAGTTTCTTCATGCATATACACCAATAGACATGGTTCGCATGTCTCAAACTTTTAAAAAACGAGTGAGTCCAAAGATCCATCAACATGGAGCTTCTTCATGCGTTTATACCAATATGACTTACATGGCAGTGCCACAAGTAAGTGGTACTACCATTACTATCTTATATCTTTTGGCATGAAAATGTGTATCACTACGATCGAGATTCCATAAACCATTCCCTTAGGTGCAAGACCATTGAAGGTATTATTCAAATAAATAGAGCAACCATTATTCTCCTTAAATGAATAACCGTATTGCGATAGACATAATCGAATCATGTCTATGCTCAACGCAAACACCAAATGACAATTATTCAGGTTTAATACTAATCTTGATGGTAGAGGGAGCGTGCGATGTTTGATCACATCAAACTTGGAAACACTTCCAACACATATCGTCAGCTCACCTTTAGCTAGTCTCCGTTTATTCCGTAGCTCTTTTATTTCGAGTTACTAACACTTAGCAACCGAACCGGTATCTTAATACCCTGGTGCTACTAGGAGTACTAGTAAAGTACACATTAACATAATGTATATCCAATATACTTCTATTGACCTTGCCAGCCTTCTCATCTACCAAGTATCTAGGGTAATTCTGCTCCAGTGGTTGTTCCCCTTATTATAGAAGCACTTAGTCTCGGGTTTAGGTTCAACCTTGGGTTTCTTCACTGGAGCAGCAGCTGATTTGCCGTTTCATGAAGTATCCCTTCTGGCCCTTGCCCTTCTTGAAACTAGTGGTTTCACCAACTATCAACAATTGATGCTCCTTCTTGATTTCTACTTTCGTGGTGTCAAACATCGGGAATACCTCAAGGATCATCATATCTATGCCTGATATGCTATAGTTCATCACGAAGCTCTAGCAGCTTGGTGGCAATGACTTTGGAGAAACATCACTATCTCATCTGGAAGATCAACTCCCACTCGATTCAAGTGATTGTTGCACTCAGACAATCTGAGCACAAGCTCAACGATTGAGCTTTTCTCCCTTAGTTTGCCCGCTAAGAAAATCGTCGGAGGTCTTATACCTCTTGACGTGGGCACGAGCCTAAAATCCCAATTTCAGCCCTCGAAACATCTCATATGTTCCGCGACGTTTCGAAAAACGTCTTTGGTGCCTCAACTCTAAACCGTTTAACTGAACTATCACGTAGTTATCAAAACGTGTATGTCCGATGTTTGCAACATCCACAGACGACGTTTGGGGTTCAGCACACTGAGCGGTGCATTAAGGACATAAGCTTTCTTCTGTCCGCATAATTGCTACTGTCAACTTTCAACTATATTTTCTCTAGGAACATATCTAAACAGTGGAACTAAAGCGCGAGCTAACGACATAATTTGCAAAGATCTTTTGACTATGTTCAGGATAATTAAGTTCATCTTATGAACTCCCACTCAGATAGACATCCCTCTTGTCATCTAAGTGATTACATGATCCGAGTCAACTAGGCCGTGTCCGATCATCACGTGAGACGGACTAGTCATCATCGGTGAACATCTTCATGTTGCTCGTATCTACTATACGACTCATGCTCGACCTTTCGGTCTCTTGTGTTCCGAGGCCATGTCTATACATGCTAGGCTCGTCAAGTCAACCTAAGTGTTTTGCGTGTGTAAATCTGGCTTACACCCGTTGTATGTGAACGTAAGAATCCATCACACCCGATCATCACGTGGTGCTTAGAAACGACGAACTTTCGCAACGGTGCACAGTTAGGGGGAACACTTTCTTGAAATTTTAATGAGGGATCATCTTATTTACTACCGTCGTTCTAAGCAAATAAGATGCATAAACATGATAAACATCACATGCAATCAAATAGTGACATGATATGACCAATATCATTTTGCTCCTTTTGATCTCCATCTCCGGGGCTACATGATCATCATCATCACCGGCATGACACCATGATCTCTGTCATCGTGTCTTCATGAAGTTGTCTCGCCAACTATTACTTCTACTACTATGGCTACCGGTTAGAAATAATGTAAAGTAATTACATGGCGTTGTTTAATGACACGCAGGTCATACAATAAATTAAGACAACTCCTATGGCTCCTGCCGGCTGTCATACTCATCGACATGCAAGTCGTGATTCCTATTACAAGAACATGATCAATCTCATACATCACATATTATTCATCACATTCTTCTTGGCCATATTACATCACATAGCATACCCTGCAAAAACAAGTTAGACGTCCTCTAATTGTTGTTTGCATGTTTTACGTGGCTGCTGTGGGTTTCTAGCAAGAACGTTTCTTACGTACGCAAAAACCACAACGTGATATGTCAATTGATACTTACCCTTCATAAGGACCCTTTTCATCGAATCCGTTCCGACTAAAGTGGGAGAGACTGGCACCCGCTAGCCACCTTATGCACCAAGTGCATGTCAGTCGGTGGAACCTGTCTCACGTAAGTGTACGTGTAAGGTCGGTCCAGGCCGCTTCATCCCACAATACCGTCGAAACAAGATTGGACTAGTAACGGTAAGCATATTGAACAAAATCAAGGCCCACAACTACTTTGTGTTCTACTCGTGCAAAGAATCTACGCAATAGACCTAGCTCATGATGCCACTGTTGGAGAATGTAGCAGAAATTCAAAAAAATTCCTACGTGTCACCAAGATCTATCTATGGAGAAACCAGCAACGAGGGGAAGGAGAGTGGATCTACATACCCTTGTAGATCGCTAAGCGGAAGCGTTCAAGAGAACGAGGTTGAAGGAGTCGTACTCGTCGTGATCCAAATCACCGGAGATCCTAGTGCCGAACGGACGGCACCTCCGCGTTGAACACACGTACAGCCCGGTGACGTCTCCCACGCCTTGATCCAGCAAGGAGAGAGGGAGAGGTTGAGGAAGACTCCGTCCAGCAGTAGCACAACGGCGTGGTGGTGGTGGAGGAGCGTGGCAATCCTGCAGGGCTTCGCCAAGCACCGCGGGAGAGGAGGAGTAAGAGAGGTAGGGCTGCACCAATGAAGAGAGAAACTCATCTTTTGGGCAGCCCCCTGACCTCATGTATTTATAGGGGGAGGGGAGGGGGCTGCGCCCCCTCTAGGGTTCCCTCCCCAGGGGTGGCGGCAGCCCCCAGATGCCATCTGGGTGGCGGCCAGAGGGGAAGAGAGGGGGAGGCGCACCCAGGGTGGGCCTTAAGGCCCATCTGCCCTAGGGTTTGCCCCCTTCCCACTCTTCCTGCACCTTGGGCCCCTTGTGGGGGGCGCACCAGCCCACCTGGGGCTGGTCCCCTCCCACACTTGGCCCATGCAGCCCTCCGGGGTTGGTGGCCCCACTTGGTGGACCCCCGGGACCCTCCCGGTGGTCCCGGTACGTTACCGAAAAACCCGAAACCTTTCCGGTGACCAAAACAGGACTTCCCATATATAAATCTTTACCTCCGGACCATTCCGGAACTCCTCGTGACGTCCGGGATCTCACCCAGGACACCGAACAACATTCGGTAACCACATACAAACTTCCTTTATAACCCTAGCGTCATCGAACCTTAAGTGTGTAGACCCTACGGGTTTGGGAACCATGCAGACATGACCGAGACGTTCTCCGGTCAATAACCAACAGCGGGATCTGGATACCCATGTTGGCTCCCACATGTTCCATGACGATCTCATCGGATGAACCACAATGTTAAGGACTCAATCAATCCCGTATACAATTCCCTTTGTCTGACGGTATTGAACTTGCCCGAGATTCGATCGTCGGTATACTGATACCTTGTTCAATCTCGTTACCGGCAAGTCTCTTTACTCGTTCCGTAACACATCATCCCGTGATCAACCCCTTGGTCACATTGTGCACATTATGATGATGTCCTACCGAGTGGGCCCAGAGATACCTCTCTGTTTACACGGAGTGACAAATCCCAGTCTCGATTCGTGCCAACCCAACAGACAATTTTGGAGATACCTGTAGTGCACCTTTATAGCCACCCAGTTACGTTGTGACGTTTGGTACACCCAAAGCATTCCTACGGTATCCGGGAGTTGCACAATCTCATGGTCTAAGGAAATGATACTTGACATTAGAAAATCTTTAGCATACGAACTACATGATCTTTGTGCTAGGCTTAGGATTGGGTCTTGTCCATCACATCATTCTTCTAATGATGTGATCCCGTTATCAATTACATCCAATGTCCATGGTCAGGAAACCGTAACCATCTATTGATCAACGAGCTAGTCAACTAGAGGCTTACTAGGGACATGGTGTTGTCTATGTATCCACACATGTATCTGAGTTTCCTATCAATACAACTATAGCATGGATAATAAACAATTATCATGAACAAGGAAATATAATAATAACTAATTTATTATTGCCTCTAGGGCATATTTCCAACAATGCGAGCACCGGGACTTTAACCCTGGTGGGCTTGAGAAACCACTGTCCTCCTAACCATCCAACCACATGTTGGCTAGCACGACAAAATGTATGTGGTGTCCGTGATGAGCTTATTCTAAAGTCCAGTGACCATATCATGCTTTTGCTTCAAATACAATGACCACAAGTGTCGTCTACAAAATATGGAGCATGCATCAAATGCAAAGTCCGTTAGTGTCATCAAGAAAATACGGAGATGTATCGTGAGCGAGATACCGTATGATCACCACGAGAATCTATACGGTGACCGTAATGAGCATATTCTGAAGTCCAGCGACCGTATAGTGCTTTAGCTTCAAATAGAGTGACCGTCACGCGTGAATGTATCGTGGGCATGCATACTTTTAGAGGGCCGAGAGATAGTTTGTGTGCGTACATGAAAGTGGTGTAGAAAGAGGGGGTCTCTGGTGGAGACAAGGAGAGATATGCCCTTTGTTTCTCTTTCCCATGACTAATATTTTAGGAGAATATATAAACATTCACAATGCAGAAAAAATATTTTTGGATGCACCATGCAATTAACTTTCATGTATAACAATGTACTATTGTATATGCTTATTTTCTTAGTGGCCGATTGCGTGTGTGGTTTGGTGCGCACATCATTTCTAGTTGTGGTGGGTCAACATGAGGACTCATGGGTCAGTTCCATCCTGCGCCACATAGGTTGGACCGAGACGCATTATACAAAGACCCATGTGGAGGATTCGGCATACAACACGAAGCTACCAGAGTCGTGGACTCTATCCCCACTGGTGATAGGCCGACTATATATGATTTGTAACCCTAGGCCCCAAGTATGTTATAGAAGCTTGGGGGCTAGTTCGTCGATAGTATACACACACGCGCACAATGCCTGGTATTCACGTGTACTTTGCACACACCCCTATCACTAATATACAGTACCAAGAGTAGGCTTTTTCCTCAACTACAAGGGTCCGAACTAGGGTAAAACTTTGCCTCGTATTACCATCCAGCCTAATAGTCAGGGATATCCTACCGAATGATATGATGGAATCATATCTTCCAACTACTAAGAGAGAGGTGTGTCTGGGGGGGCAATCTGTGCGAGAGAGGCCTAAAGATAATGTGCATGCGGGAGACATGTAGGCACATATATGTGTGTATAGAGGGCTAGTAGAGACCGTGCGTGTGTCTATATGCATGTGAGAGAAATAGTGTTTTCCAACTGAGATGAGTGAAAAGAGTGGTACATAGTAGTCAGAAAGAGAGAGAGAGATATATAGAGAGAGAGCATGTGCGTGAGACACCCCGACACCCCGGGAGAGATTGTGAGCACGTGTGAAAGAGAAATGTCGATGCATATAAAGTGTGTGCACTTATGCGTTAGATAGAGAGATATATAGCACGTATGTGAGAATGGGCCGAGGCATAGTGCATCTACGTGTAAAAGGCGGTTCTACGCATTAAATTAAAATATAAATGGCATTATTATTTTTGGATGAGGTCATGAATTTTGCAAATTGCATATGGACAAAAATCGGTCTATCAAACACTCATACTCTATTGAGCTATTGGATGTGCATGTGTTTATTTCATATTATCGATCCATAGAGTGGGAGCGGTTTGAAACACAGGCAATGGATTGCTTTTGCAATTCATATATAAACATTAATTAGTGCACTCCATGTTGTTAGTGTGAAGCACTTTATATATTTGTCACTTGCATGGATACATTCCAAATTGCTAGCTACGAAATAGAATACGTGTTGAATTCTACATAAAGGGGGTTTCGAAGATTCGAATTCATAGGAAGTGCATTCATCTATTTGAACCCGAGATAATGGCATTTGTAAATCAGATCTAAAAGGGGCATGAATCTTTGTTGTGCGTCTGAACATGCTACATATTCATACGCATGTCTAACTTTTTTTTTGCAACCAAGGAGATTATATCTAGAAACATGCATGAAGTGAGGTAAGTTGCATAATTTTTAATATATACTCGTGTACAATGTATATTCAAATGTACCCTCTCCATTCCAAAATAATCGTAGCTTTAGGATTTTCAATAGTAAAGATTTGTGAAGTTTGACAAATCCTGAAAGTTCAATTCAAGAGAATCGAAAAGGTTAATGCTTCTGCTCCCAAATATTAAACGAAGCGCCAAATAAGCCTCTGGTCACCCGAAACCGCGCGAGACTAATGTTTGGTGGTAGGAAATTACTATCCAGACTCTGGCCCGTGTAGCCTATCAACCCGATGTCCAAAGGTCTAAACCGGGGTAGGTTTGTAACTTCACCAAGACGCTAGTCTCAACCGCCTCCGAGAAGCATTCATATGCCCCGGGTGCCTAAACACCCATGCGCTCGGCCGAAATCTATCCCGCCCACATTTGGGAGACCTGAGATTACTGTCCTACCCCCAATCCGCAATATGTCCAAAATTTTAGACAGGGACAAAGTTTGTAAATTTCCCCAATTCAAACAAGCGAGTCCCAAACAGAAACATTGTTCCCCCTTAGTTCCCCCCTCCCTCCGTTTCCCCATTCATACTCCATGGGCGCCAAAACGCCCTCTCCACCAGCCGCGAAACCCCAGCCTCTCCATCCTCCACCCCGTAGCGCCCAATCCACCACTGCCCTCCTCCATCACGCCGGAGCCGGTACCCCGACATTGTCACCCAACACAATCGCAACCACAACGCCCTCAAGTACTTAGCAGCTCAAGCTGAGGCAGAGCTGCCTCCATGACACCGACGCCGACATGCGCCATACCAGAACCACTTCGACTACATGGTCCTGCGCCTCATCGCTGCCACTCCACTGTCGCAACTGTCCACCGCATTGGAATTGTTCCCGCTACGTCGTCGTTCGCTGATACGTCTCCAGCGTATCTATAATTTTTTATTGTTCCATGCTATTATACTATCCCTTTTGGATGTTTATGGGCTTTATTTTACATATTTATATCATTTTTGGGACTAACCTACTAACCGGAGGCCCAGCCCGTATTGCTATTTTTTTGCCTATTTCAGTATTTCGAAGAAAAGAAATATCAAACGGAGTCCAAACGGAATGAAACCTTCGGGAGCGTGATTTTTGGAACGAACGTGATCCGGAAAACTTGGAGTGCAAGTCAAGAAGCTTGCCAGGCGTCCAGGAGACAGGAGGGCGCGCCCACCCCCTCTAGGTGCGCCCCTCTATCTCCTGGGCCCCACAGGCGGCCACCGACGTACTTCTTCCTCCTATATATACCTGCGTACCCCGAAAACATCCAGGGAGCCAGCGAAACACAATTTACACCACCGTAACCTTCTGTATCCGTTAGATCCCATCTTGGAGCCTTCATGGGCGCTCCGCCGGAGGGGGAATCGATCATGGAGGGCTTCTACATCAACACCATAGCCCCTCCGATGAGTTTTGAGTAGTTTACCGCAGATCTTCGGGTCCATAGTTATTAGCTAGATGGCTTCTTCTCTCTTTTTGGATCTCAATACAATGTTCTCCCCCTCTCTTGTGGAGATCTATTCGATGTAAACTCTTTTGGCGGTGTGTTTGTCGAGATCCGATGAATTGTGGGTTCATGATCATGGCTAGATAATCTCATAATTATTCGCTTTTCTATCAATTGCGCGACAGTAATTTGTTCACCCACCGTAATACTTATGCTATCTTGAGAGAAGTCACTAGTGAAACCTATGGCCCCCGGGTCTATCTTTTATCATATAAGCTTTCAATCTACTTTTATTTGCATCTTTACTTTTTGCATCTATATTATAAAATACCAAAAATATATTTATCGTATCATATTATCTCTATCAGATCTCACTTTCGCAAGTGGCCGTGAAGGGATTGACAACCCCTTTATTGCGTTGGTTGCGAGTTCTTTGTTTGTTTGTGTAGGTGTGTGGGACTTTTGAGGAGCCCCCTACTGGATTGATACCTTGGTTCTCAAAAACTGAGGGAAATACTTATGCTACTATTGCTGCATCACCCTTTCCTCTTCAAGGAAAACCAACGCAAGCTCAAGATGTAGCAAGAAGGATTTCTGGCGCCGTTGCCGGGGAGGTCTTCGCTCAAGTCAAGACATACCAAGTACCCATCACAAACTCATCTCCCTCGCATTTACATTATTTGCCATTTGCCTCTCGTTTTCCTCTCCCCCACTTCACCCTTGCCGTTTTATTTGCCCTCTCTTTCCCAATCTTCTCTCTCTTTCGCTTGTCTTTTTCCGTTTGCTCATGTGTTAGATCGTTTACCTTGTCGTTATGGCTAGTCCTCCTATCCTTGTTATTACTCCCGAACATGAAATTCTCAATTTTAAGCAAAGGGAGGGATAAAATTTAAAAGATGCTTGGTATAGAATTTGCAATGCTCAAAATAAATCTACTAGGAAGCTTTCTACTTCCGTACTTCTTCGCAATTTTTATGTAGGCATTACTCCTTGGAATAGATGTGTTCTTGATACCGTTGCTGGAGGGGATTTATTGAGTAGCAATACGTTTGATGCTTATAATGCTATGTTAGATTTGTTTGGCCCACCACCTCTTTTGGTCAATGGAACTATTTTAACTTTAGAGCATGTCATGCAACGGCTTGATATTATTGAAAATAAACTTGCTACTCTTGAGTTGATTGAAAATTCGGATAAAAAGATTCATAATCACATTACCCAATATGGATCTAGGGTTGGAGTTACCTTGAAAAATCTTAAGAGAAAGAACCTATAGTTAATGAAAAAATAGATCTAGATTCTGCAAGAATCGGTAAACTTGAGGATATCATTACCAACTTAGGTTCCGCATTTTCTTCCATGAAAAACACTCCAAAAACCCCTACCAAAACTACCAAGTTTATTTATGTTCCTAAAAATAAGGGTGAATCCTCTAGTGAGGGAGAAGCAGATCTCAAATCCATAAGTGTTCATCCCAATTGTCTCTCTATCGTTAAGGAACCTTTTGCTACAAACGAATTTCTTGAATTTTTGCCCAAGGTATAATCATTGCTAAAAAGTAGTAGATGACCATTGAGTTTAAGTGGTACAACTGAAAGAACCAAATGTACGAAAAGATGAGAGTTGTAAAAACTTGGCAAAATAATTCAGCCACCCATAAGGACCCGCTAGAAGACTATCAACTCATATGCTTCTCCCCCTTTTGTCAGTTATGACCAAAAAGGTTTGAAGACATAGAGCATCTACTCATTCCCAGAAGGAGCAAATGGTGGAGCAGGGTTGACGTTGGAGTTTGGTGGTGCAGAAGGGCCTGGTGCAGAGTCGAGATGCAGTGTAGCCATGGTCGGTGAAGTGGCGTCGTCTTCTTCATCGACGACATTCGCAACAACAGTTGGAGCCGAAGATGAATACTCACAATCTTCAAGTGAGGGAGTGTGTGGCTAGCTTGCATTTGGTGGAGGTCTGGAATCAAACTTGAAGCTTTCGGTGAATCCATCTACTCGAAGATAATCTTCAGACCACATGAGAGTGAGGCTCTTCCAGGACCGCCACACATTGTGATGGGCAACAAATGAGTTCTTGGTGGCCAGATTGCGAATGTGATTGACATCCACCAAGAGACTATGCATCTGACGCTTCAGCCAGTCGTGGTGCTTGTCCTGCTTTTGATGTAAGGCCACAAGTAGCTCTTGGTCATTGAGTACACGAGAACACTTCCGAGGCCTTTGAGCAATTATAATGGCAGTGGCTTCGGTATTTGCTCGATGAGGCATACGCATATTGCCAGCCAGTGGATAAGCAGGAACAACAGCATTTGGAACACGAACTCCTTCTATGGGCTGTGTGAAGCTTTGATGATCAGCATTGTGAAGATATATCGGCTCCTTGGCAGGCTCGGGGTAGATGGCTTCAACTGATAGATCAACCTCGGGCAAAAAGATGAGATGGTTGCATGCTGAAGGCTGATAGTTGACAGTAGAATGAAGTTTGATCAGGCGCATTACCCATGGAGCATAAAACTTCAGTCCAAACAGATCAATCCCAGATGTAGCAATTGTCTGATGAAGAAATCCTGGGAGTTGAATCTGATGCCATTGACAATATAGAATACCAAAGTCTTCATAGTGCCTTCAAGTTTGGCTTCATAAGAATGTCCCTTGATAGGCCATAGAGTACGCCTCAGTATATGGTAGACTGTGTGGGGCAAGTACTTGAGGTCCTGGATAAAGAATTCCTTGGGATATTCTGCATCTTGAGGCAATGGCTTCATCATGCTGAGCATCTAACTCATATTGGGTTCAGGCCTCTAAAAAATGCTCTGCAGTCCTTCTCTGTGACGCTGACAACCAGGCTCATATAATTCACCTGGAGTGGGCAGGGAGGTAAGCTCGATGATGTCTTGAGCTTTAGCTTCATGGTGCACATTTCTACCTCTTGAGCACTGCGTTGGATTTCCCCGAAGAGGAGAGGATGATGCAACAAAGTAGCGTAAGTATTTCCCTCAATTTTTGAGAACCAAGGTATCAATCCAGTAGGAGACCACGCACAAGTCCCTCGTACCTACACAAAACGATAGCTCCTCGCAACCAACGCGATTAGGGGTTGTCAATCACTTCAGGGTCACTTACGAGAGTGAGATGTGATAGAGATGATAAATAATATTTTTGGTATTTTTGGTATAGAGATGCAAAGTGAAAAGTAAAAGGCAAAGTAAAAACAAAGCAAGTAATAAAGTAATGGAGATTCATATGATGAGAATAGACCCGGGGGCCATAGGTTTCACTAGTGGCTTCTCTCAAGAGCATAGATATTCCACGGTGGGTGAACAAATTACTGTTGAGCAATTGACAGAATTGAGCATAGTTATGAGTATATCTAGGTATGATCATGTATATAGGCATCACGTCCAAGACAAGTAGATCGAAACGATTCTGCATCTACTACTATTACTCCACTCATCGACCGCTATCCAGCATGCATCTAGAGTATTAAGTTAAAAACAGAGTAACGCCTTAAGCAAGATGACATGATGTAGAGGGATAAATTCATGCAATATGATAAAAAAAACATATTGTTATCCTCGATGGCAACAATACAATACATGCCTTGCTTCCCCTTCTGTCACTGGGAAAGGACACCACAAGATTGAAACCAAAGCTAAGCACTTCTCCCATTGCAAGAACTACCAATATAGTTGGCCAAACCAAACAGATAATTCGAAGAGACTTGCAAAGATAACTCAATCATACATAAAAGAATTTAGAGAAGATTCAAATATTATTCATAGATAAGCTGGATCATAAACCCACAATTCATTGGTCTCAACTAACACACCGCAAAAAGAAGATTACATCGAATAGATCTCCACGAGAGAGGGGGAGAACATTGTATTGAGATCCAAAAAGAGAGAAGAAGCCATCTAGCTAGTAGCTATGGACCCGAAGGTCTAAAGTAAACTACTCACACATCATCGGAGGGGCTATGGTGTTGATGTAGAAGCCCACCATGGTGGATGCCCCCTCCGGCGGAGCTCCGGAACAGACCCCAAGATGGGATCTCGTGGATACAGAAGGTTGCGGCGGTGGAATTAGGTTTTTGGCTCATGTTCTGATCGTTTGGGGATACGTAGGTATATATAGGAGGAAGGAGTACGTCGGTTGAGCAACAGGGGGGCCACAAGGCAGGGAGGCGCGCCCTAGGGGGGGCACGCCCCCCACCCTCGTGACCGACTCTGTTATTCCTTGGAGCAGGGTCCAAGTCTCCTGGATCACGTTCGGTGAGAAAATCACGTTCCCGAAGGTTTCATTCTGTTTGGACTCCATTTGATATTCCGTTTCTTCGAAACACTGAAATAGGCAAAAAACGGCAATTCTAGGCTAGGCCTCCGGTTGATAGGTTAGTCCCAAAAATAATATAAAAGTGGAAAATAAAGACCAATATAGTCCAAAACAGTTGATAAAGTAGCATGGAGCAATCAAAAATTATAGATATGTTGGAGACGTATCAGGCATCCCCAAGCTTAATTCCTGCTCGTCCTCGAGTAGGTAAATGATAAAAAGAATTTTTGATGCTGAGTGATACTTTGGCATAATTTCAATGTAAATCTTCTTAATTGTGGCATGAATATTCGGATCCGAAAGATTCAAGACAAAAGTTCATATTGATATAAAAAATAATAATACGTCAAGCATACTAATCAAAGCAATCATGTTTTCTCAAAATAGCATGGGAAAAGAAAGTTCATCCCTACAAAATCATATAGTTAGGCTATGCTTCATTTTCGTCACACAAAGATGTTCCCAACTTCTATACCCCCGATGACAAGCCAAGCAATTGTTTCATACTTAAGTAATCTCAAACTTTTTCAACCTTCACGCAATACATGAGCATGAGCCATGGATATAACACTATGGGTGGAATAGAATATGATGATGGGGGTTGTGTGGAGAAGACAAAAAAGGAGAAAGTCTCACATTGATGAGGATAATCAACAGGCTATGGAGATGCCCATTAATTGATGTCAACATGAGGAGTAGGGATTGCCATGCAACGGATGCGCTAGAGCTATGAATGCTCAACACAATAAAACAGGTGGGTGTGCATCCAACTCGCTTGCTCATGAAGACCTAGGGCATTTGAGGAAGCCCATCGTAGGAATATACAAGCCAAGTTCTATAATGAAAAAATCCCACTAGTATAAAAAGACAACTTATGAGACTCACTACATGAAGAACAAGGTGCTACTTTGAAGCACAATATATGAGACTCACTACATGAAGAACAAGGTGCTACTTTGAAGCACAAGTGTGGAAAAAGAGATAGTAGCATTGCCTTTTTTATTTATTTTCTTTTTTGTGGGCCTTTCTTTTTTTCCTTTGGCCTTTCTCTTTTTTTGGGCAATGCTCTAATAATGATGATCATCACACTTCTACTGATTACAACATAAGGATTACAACTCGAAACTTAGAACAAGATATGACTCTATATGAATGCCTCCGGCCGTGTACCGGGATGGTGCAATGGTGGCTTTTCCACAAATATGATGCCAACTACATGATCATGCAATGGCAATATGACAAAAGTAATGTATGGCATGATGATGATGATGGAAGTTGCATGGCAATATATCTCGGAATGGCTATGAAAATGCCATGATAGGTAGGTATGGTGGCTGTTTTGAGGAAGATATAAGGAGGTTTATGTGTGATAGAGCGTATCGTATCACTGGGTTTGGATGCACCGGCGAAGTTTGCACCAATTCTCAAGGGGAGAAAGGGCAATGCTCGGTACCGAAGAGGCTAGCAAAGGCGGAAAGGTAAAAGTGCGTATAATCCATGGACTCAACATTAGTCAAAAGAACTCATATACTTATTGCAAAAATTTAGAAGTCATCAAAAATCAAGTACTACGTGCATGCTCCTAGGGGGATAGTTTGGTAGAAAAAGACCATTGCTCGTCCCCGACCGCCACTCATAAGGATGCACAAGCCAGGCACACTTCATGTTTCAAATTTGTTACACAACTTTAACCATACGTGCATGCTACGGGACTTGCAAACTTCAACACAAGCATTTCTCAAATTCACAATTACTCAACTAGCACGACTTTGATATTATCACCTCCATATCTCAAAACAATTATCAAGCATCAAACTTATCTTAGTATTCAATGCACTCAAAAGAAAGTTTCACATATCTTGAATACCAAGTATATTAGTATTAAGCAAATTACCATGCTATTAACGACTCTCAAAATAATCTAAGTGAAGCATGAGAGATCAATAGTTTCTTTAAAACAAATCCACCACCGTGCTCTAAAAGATCTAAGTGAAGTACTAGAGCAAAAGTTATCACACTCAAAAGATATAAGTGAAGCACTATGAGCAAAACTATCAAGCTCAAAAGATATAAGTGAAGCACATAGAGTATTCTAACAAATTCCACTTTATGTATGGCTCTCTCAAAAGGTGTGTGCAGCAAGGATGATTGTGGTAGACTAACAAGCAAAGACGCAAATAATACAAGACGCTCCAAGCAAAACACATATCATGTGGTGAATAAAAATATAGCTCCTAGTAAATTACCGATGAAAGTAGACAAAAGAGGGGATGCCTTCCGGGGCATCCCCAAGATTTGACTTTTTGGTGTCCTTGGATTATCTTGGGGGTGCCATGGGCATCCACAAGCTTAGGCTCTTGCCACTCCTTGTTCCATAATCCATCAAAAGAATTCACCCAAAACTTGAAAACTTCACAACACAAAACTCAATAGAAATCTCGTGAGCTCCGTTAGAGAAAGAAAACAAAAGACTACTTTAAGGTACTGTAATGAACTCATTATTTATTTATAGTGGTGTTAAACCTACTATATTCCAACTTATCTATGGATTATAAACTATTTTACTAGCCATAGATTCATCAAAATAAGCAAACAACACACGCAAAACAGAATCTGTCAAAAATAGAACAGTCTGTAGTTATCTGTAACTAACACAAACTTCTGGAACTCTAAAAATCCTACCAAAATAGGAAGTCCTGGAAAATTTGTTTATTGAAGAGAATCAAAAATAATCAACGCAAAAGCACGTTCCTGTGATTTAACAAAATTATATTCGTGCGTGCAAAGTTTCTGTTTTTCAGCAGAATCAAATCAACTATCATGGTAGGTTATCCTATAGGTTCCACTTGGCACAAACACTAATTAAAAGATAAAACCACATCTAAACAGAGGCTAGATGGATTATTTATTCCTAAACATAAGCAAAAAAAAAAATTGGGTTGCCTCCCAACAAGCGCTATCGTATAACGCCCCTAGCTAGGCATAAAAACAAGGATAGATCTAGGTATTGCCATCTTTGGTAGGGAATCCGTAAGTGGCTCTCATGATGGATTCATATGGTAATTTTATTTTCTTTCTAGGGAAGTGTTCCATGCCCTTCTTTAAGGGAAATTGAAATCTAACATTCCCTTCCTTCGTATCAATAATTGCAATCTATATGAAGGAAAGGTCTACCAAGAATAATAGGACATGAAGGATTGCAATCTATATGAAGAATGATAAAATCTATGGGCACATAATTCCTATTTGCAACATTAATTCTTCCCATAGGTTTTTTAATAGTGGAATCCGCAAGATGCAAGTTTAGAGAGCAATCATCAAAGTCACGGAAATCTAGCAAATCACACAAAGTTTTGGGAATAGTAGAGACACTAGCACCCAAATCACACAAAGCATGAAACTCATAATCTTTAATTTTAATTTTAATAGTAGGTTGTGACGCCCGTATATTTAAGCTACAGTAACCCTCTACTAATGATGCCACGTCACCATGGTTACTGTTGATAAGCTCGCGTTGATTCAAACCAAGTTCAAATTCAAATTTAAAATTAAGTCAAATAAAATATTTCTTCAAACTGCAAAACTAAATAGTTCATATTTTTGCAAATATTCCATAGTCATTTGTGATTAGGAAAACAACATAACTAAAATGCCCAAATTGACCCTAGCAACCAAAACAACACCATTTAAATCATTCATATTTAAGTAAAATTAAAATGAAAACATCTTACTCCCAAACTTTTGTGGCAGTACTATATACTACATAGTATTTGTTTTGACCAGTGGCACTTTTAACAAAATTGGTTTGCTAGCAGAAATAAATAGAAAGCAATGGTGAAATAAAGAAAACAGAAAAACCAAAAGGAAAGAAATAAAAAGACCCCTAGGCCACTTGGTCCAAATGGCCAAGGCAACCCGCCAGGTCCGATCAGCCCAACCCGGTGCCCCTCATATGACCTAGCCCACACCCCCACGATCCCCACTCCACCATCTCTTCCCTCGCTCCCCTCCTGGCGCCGCCACCCTCCCACTAACGCAAGACGTGCGCCGTACAGGAGGCGCTTGCCCCTCGCGCTAACCGCCGACCGCTGCTGCCAGGAGCCCCCCTCGTCGGAACCACCTCGCCGCCCTCCCCGCCGGACTCCCTCTGCCTCCTCTCGATCTGGATCGAGGGGATCCGCCCCGACTCCACCGCCGCACATCGCCATGGCCGCCGTCGACCTCGCCCACCCGCGCACTCACCCTGCGGCCTGGGATCTCGCTGGGAGGACCGTCGTCGACCCCTGCTTCGTCTACGCCACTGGACCAAGGCCGAGAGGCCACCACATCGACGTACGCATCATCGCCACCGTCTACCTCGATCCCCTTCGTCGGACGACGCCGCTACCTCGTCATCGATCCTCTCGACTCCGGCACCCCTGGCTCTCCTAAGCCCCCTGCCGGCCCTCTGTGAGCCCCCACATCCTTTCCTCTTCCCTTGAGCTCTAGCTCCCCCACTAGCTAGCCCCGCTACCGCGTCCGAGAACTCGTCGCCGTCGCTTGACTCTCCATCGTGGCCACAGCCTGCAGGGCTCGCGACTGAGCTTTGCCTCGTGTTCCTGGACTCCCCAGGAACCATTTGATACCCTTTGGTCGCCTCGCCATATGCTGCAACCTTGAAACCGAGCTCACCGAGATCCGGCCATCACCACTGCTCGTCGTCGGCGTCGCTTGGGACCTCCCTCACTCCCACCCCTAGCACCGTTGGACGCAGGACTTCACGCGCGTTAGAATGCGACCAGCGACGCCCGTTTTGGTGGCCTGTAACCGATTTTCGGTGACATCCCGTGCGTTGTCGCTGTGTTTTGGTCGCCGGCGACTAAACGTCGACGCTGCTGACGTGTCCTCTTAACCCAGCCGCTTATGATGCCAGTACCACTGACTGCTGGGACCCGCCTTCTAATTAATCACAACTTAAGTAAACTGGCTAATTAACTAACCTAAATACTCCCTGACACGTGGGGACCAGCCCCCAGAACGTAAAAAAAGAAGAAAAATAAATAATAAATATAATAATTAAAATATTAATTAATTAATTAACTTAATTAAATCGGATTAGATTAACCTAATCATTTAGTTAAAGCTAATTAACCTTGTTTAATTATTGTGAGTCAATGACATGCGGGACCCACCGTCAGATTGACCTAGTCAACACCTGTTGACTGCTGATGTCAGCATGACATCATGCTGATGTCATAAATCCCATTTTGAATTAAAATAATTAGATAAATGCTAAAAATGATTTAAATCTTTTAAAATCAATATAAAATAAACCATAGCTCGGATGGTAAAACTTTGTACATGAAAGTTGCTCAGAACGACGAGATGAATCCGAATATGCAGTCCGTTCATCCGCCACATATCCCTAGCATAGCAAACGTGCAACAATCCCCCTCCGGTTCGTTTGTCCGAAAACGTCAAACACCGGGAATACTTTCCCGGATGTTTTCCCCCTTCGTCAGTAGCACCTACTACTACGTTAGGTCACCCCTAGCATCGCGTATTGCCATGTTATATTTTGTGATGATTTGATTGCTCTATTATTTATTATGTTCCCCCTCCGTTACTTCTTTCCGGTAGACCTCGAGACTGCCGGCGACCCCCAGTTCGACTACGGTGTTGACGACCCTTCCTTCTTGCCAGAGCAACCAGGCAAGCCCCCCCCCCTTGATCACCAGATATCGCCTATTCTCCTCTATACTGCTTGCATTAGAGTAGTGTAGCATGTTACCGCTTTCCGTTAATCCTATTCTGATGCATAGCCTAACATTGTTGCTACATCTGTTGATACCTTACATGCAATCCTAAATACTTAGTATAGGATGCTAGTTTATCATCATTGGACCTACATTCTTGTCAGTCTACCTTGCTATACTATTGGGCCGTCATCACTCGGGAGGTGATCACGGGTATATACTATACTATACATACATACTATACAGATGGTGACTAAAGTCGGGTCAGCTCGATGAGTACCCGCAAGTGATTCTGATGAGGGGGCTGAAAGGACAGGTGGCTCCATCCCGGTAGAGGTGGGCCTGGGTTCCCGACGGCCCCCGACTGTTACTTTGTGGCAGAGCGACAGGGCAGGTTGAGACCACCTAGGAGACAGGTGGGCCTGGCCCTGTTCGACGTTTGCGGATACTTAACACGCTTAACGAGATCTTGGTATTTGATCTGAGTCTTGCCACTGGCCTATACGCACTAACCAACTACGTGGGAAAGATATGGGCACTCGATGTCGTGGTATCAGCCGAAGCCTTCTAGACGTCAGCGACTGAGCGGCGTGCGCCGGATTGGAACGTAAGCCTGCTCTTGTATTAAGGGGGCTAGTTCTGCTTTCGGCCGCCCACGCAACGTGCAGGTGTGCAATGGGCGATGGGCCCAGACCCCTGCGCCATAGGAGTTAGACCGGCATGCTGACCTCTCTGTTAGGCCTAGGTGGGGCTGCGACGTGTTGATCTTCCGAGGCCGGGCATGACCCAGGAAAGTGTGTCCGGCCAAATGGGATCGAGCGTGTTGGGTTATGTGGTGCACCCCTGCAGGGAAGTTAATCTATTCGAATAGCCGTGATCTTCGGTAACAGGACGACTTGGAGTTGTACCTTGACCTTATGACAACTAGAACCGGATACTTAAGAAAACACACCCAGACAAGTTCCACAGACAACCCGGTGATCGCTTTTCCACAGGGCGACGAGGGGAGGATCGCCGGGTAGGATTATGCTATGCTATGCTACTTGGAGATGCTACTTGGAGGACTTCAGTCTACTCTCTTCTACATGCTGCAAGACGGAGGCTGCCAGAAGCGTAGTCTTCGACAGGATTAGCTATCCCCCTCTTATTCTGGCATTCTGCAGTTCAGTCCACCGATATGGCCCTTTACACATATACCCATGCATATGTAGTGTAGCTCCTTGCTTGCGAGTACTTTGGATGAGTACTCACGGTTGCTTTTCTCCCTCTTTTCCCCTTTCCCTTCTACCTGGTTGTCGCAACTAGATGCTGGAGCCCTGGAGCCAGACGCTACCGTCGACGACGACTACTACACTAGAGGTGCCTACTACTACGTGCAGGCTGCTGACGACGACCATGAGTAGTTTAGGAGGATCCCAGGCAGGAGGCCTGCGCCTCTTTCGACCTATGTCCCAGTTTGTGCTAGCCTTCTTAAGGCAAACTTGTTTAACTTATGTCTGTACTCAGATATTGTTGCTTCCGCTGACTCGTCTATGATCGAGCACTTGTATTCGAGCCCTCGAGGCCCCTGGCTTGAATTATGATGCTTGTATGACTTATTTTTATTTGTAGAGTTGTGTTGTGATATCTTCCCGTGAGTCCCTGATCTTGATCGTACACGTTTGCGTGTATGATTAGTGTACGATTGAATCGGGGGCATCACAAGTTGGTATCAGAGCCGACTGCCTGTAGGAATCCCCCTTCCAACTCCTTGGCCGAAGTCGAGTCTAGACTTTACAAAACTTTTACTAACATGGCTGTGTGGCCCATGGGCCCACGTCGCCATTGGGTGGTACTAGGATCTTTTACTCCTCGACCTTTACTCTGGGACTCTGAACTCTCTTCTACTCGGGTTAAAAGATTTTTACTAACTCTGACTCTAGGTTCTCGATAATACTTTCTCCCGGAGAGCCTCTTCAGTCCGGATGATTACTTGGTGCACTGAAGGATTCTGAAGATACCTTCCGATATTCTCTTGAGACCTTGTGCCAATCGCGTTTGCAATTCCCCTTCCACCGTCAACCTTTATGGATAACTACTTGCAGTTGTTATTCTTACATTCATCCCCAGTTGGTCTTGTTATTACAAGATACCTCAAAATTCTCTCTAATGTTCCGAGAATACTCTGTGCTTACTGCGTTGCAGTTCTTTGCTACATGAATACCCCTATGGATAATTTCTCGCACTTACCGAGTATCCACTCATCCCCAGTTGTTCATGTGTTTCACAAAAATCCTCGAAATACCATTCAATTTTCTGGAAATCCTAAGCAGCCTATTGCTCTTGAATTTCTTGCTTGCTTGCATTATGGTTAATCCCATAAGTCTCGTAATCTGTTTGACATCACTTGTCATTATCATTTATAGCCTATTGATTCGATATGTTGCGGATGCTTGCAATCCTAAGGATTTATCCTTCTGGCTCAGACATCATTTTAAACATGAGCTGGTTCTCGACCATTCGGATTGCCATCAATTGTACCCCTAAGCCTATGCAACTTATCCATTCTTAATCAGAGTGTTTGCTTCTAGTCCCTTGGAGAGAAATCATAATTTCTTTACATTTGAGATTTGAATTAGTCAGTTGTTTCTATACTCCAATGCCTTTGCATTGTTTCTTCTTCTGATTATGTGCCGATGCTCACATCAGCTTTGTTGTGGACCGTCAGTTCCTTTGTTGGGTTTTATCCGACAACGTCCTTCCTATTCAATCACTTTGGAAATTATTTTCCTGATATATAATGCCTTTGGTAAATTGTTTCATCTGCTTTTGAACAATGCTCTACTTTCGAGCTTATATTATTTACTCTAAAGTTTGTGGTATATGTTTCTAAGATGCCCCGATGGGTTGAACCTATACTTTCTCTACAATCGTGTGAACCCGAAAGTTTTCACGAGTCATACTCTTCTGGTACTTCGCCAGATAAAATTTCAACACTACAACTTCTTCGAAGACGAGAAGTGAATGGAAGGTTATACATTGAAGAAGTGGGAGTCAACCTTGAACTTGTGTTCATGCCCATGGACACGATGTAGATCCTACCATAGAAGCTTCTTGTAATAATAACTATTTCGTTGATATAATATCATCTGGTGTCGGTGAATTGATCCTATGCAATCGTGGTTCCGACCCTGATTATTCTCCTTTGATTCCATTTCTTGGACAAGTTTAAGTGCTTGCCTTCTGCAAATGATTTCCCTTGTCCAACCTCTATCCCGCTCTACCCTTGAGTATACCCTCTGGTACCGCGAGAATATCATGGAACTACATAACTTCTTATGGGTTCTTCATCAACTGTTATTTCTCATCGATTCCAATTTTCCTGGGTTCTGGGTTGTCGTCAACCGAGAACGCTGATAAGTGAATCAATTTCCGCACTTCGACTCAATAACTCTAAGTATTCTTCATTTGCTTATGAGTTCATTAATCCTTCAAGTCATTGCTAGCCTGATCGGCTATATCATTCTCGTGCAACTTTTTAACTGTGCTACCTGGCCCCTCTTTCTGGAGCACAGATTTAGATGGTAAGCTAATCTTCCGTGATCTTCCTCGTCATATCATTTCTCCTTGAACAAACTTGATTTTGAGTTTGTGTCGTACCCATGGTTCCAATAACCTTTCGCTTCAGCATTCCTTTGACTCGATGTCGTTGCTGATTGATTACATCTTGATGAAATCTCTCGACAAATGTGTCGTGATCACCATCAACCTTATGAGCTCTTCCAGGATATCAATCGGATTCATGAAGAGAAATACCATCCTTGCCCTCGATGAGTCGTGTTATCATCGGCCACCTTATTGTCTTCCCTCCGACACAAACTTGTTCGTGTTTTGTATTATACCTTGAGTTCCTTGCTACCCAGCATTGTTCTTATTTACCTTGGAATATTACGACCTTTTATGTCAAGAATGTCGTGGGAATTTCACCACCTCTTAAGAATTCTTGGTATGGTGATACTTCTCACCATCACCATTGTTTCCTGGGTCCTCGTGTTGATTCCAACCAGGGTATCAACAAGTGAGCAGTGCTGTTTGGATTCCACCCTTCTAGCAACCCTATTGCTTTGAAGTTAATGGTCGGCCGTTCATTCTTAGACTATTGATTATTGAATCACCATTCCAATGTTGGCCGTGCTACCTAGGCCCATATTTCGGGTGCACCTTTCAACCAATGTTTAATTGGGTATGTTCCCTCTAGCATACCTCATTGTATCATTTAATCTGACAATTGTTATCTCCTTGTTCACCTAATCGTGGAGATCCATCTTTTTGAAATCTCCATGAATTGTCGCTGAGTTCATCAACCACCCCTTCATACTCTCCTTGGTTAAATGGTGAACTCATGAATCTTATGACGACTTCTTGTCAATTCGTGTCACACCTTTTTATCTCAGGATCCTGAGTCTAAGGTATCCTGACACAATTAAGATCCAAATGTCGGGTCAGATATGATGGTTTGAACATATTTCCAGGAGTTTTAACATTGGTCTTTATATGACCCGGTAAGGTGATGTCATGCCTAGCACACCTGGCTGGGGAACCCATTGTTATAATACCCCCTCTTTTCAGTAAGGATTAGCCATTCTTCCATAAGGAAATTGTAAGACTAAAGATGTTCCTGATGGATCCTTTGTGAATACAAAGTCTGACCTTTGCTTGCAAACCATGTCAGTGCTATCTTGAAGCATGTCCATGGTACTCCGATTTTTAACAAAAACATGTGAAGCCCAATGCTAAATGATTCCTGCTCGATTATCCAAACACCGCTGTATGGGTATGGTCATCAAATTCCTCTCCCCTTACCTAAATGGTTATCCACTCTATATCCTGTCATGGATATCTTGCTCTGCTTGTCCTTGGGAAGGATATGCCCCCGAAATGTGTTTAAACACATTTTTCCTTTCCATTGTTTTGTTTAACCTGATGATCACATTTTCCTTTTCATTGGTTTGTCTGACCTTTCTTGTGATCTATATAAACTAAGCAGTAATAATTCACTGCTTATGTAAACACCTCGGTGTACACCTCTATCAGTGAGACCCTGTTTCTATTGTTGATGACATTCCGGTAACCACCGATGGATGAGAACTTTGCCTATTGGTCCGCCTCGTTCAACGAGCAGGAAAAATGGTTCTCTTCGTCCCTCGCCCTTGGTACCGACATTGGTACCAACATAACTGACAGGCTACCCTCTGACATGCCTTACTTACATGATCGTGCAAGGCGTCACCGCCCTTCCTACTTTTATCCCACCTGGTGGGCCCATAACCCACAGTTCCACAGGATCGAAACCCGACTCTCCTATACACCCCCTGTTCCCAAAGTTATTCCTCCTGCGTGGACTCGTATGTAATTCATGAGCCACCTTCCGATGAGATCGTCAATTCTAGCATCGGACACAATAATTATTTCGTAGCTTGAAACCCCTTTCACCTTATGACTAGGCATTGAACGATTGCCTGGCTACTTGAAACTTCTTATTGTACCTTCCAACTTTACTCTCGACGTGTTTTATTTGTTCAACTCGAGAGGTACTCATATGCTCATTCATGGGTTAATCCCAGATTATTACCCTTATAGCATTTTGTCGTTGCCGATCTGCCCCGTTACCTATTCGTAAATACGATGAAGATCCCATAGAAAGGATGCCGACTTCATCATGATGACCTGAAGCAGAGAAATGAAGACATCAACATAATGGATCGACCACTTCGAGAGGAGCAACCAAGACTGAGAAGATTCGTTAGAATTTCGTAACCAAACCTTTCCCCCTTAGACCCTCTCTTAAATCTCGGGACGAGATTTCTTGTAGTGGAGGAGAATTGTGACGCCCGTATATTTAAGCTACAGTAACCCTCTACTAATGATGCCACGTCACCATGGTTACTGTTGGTAAGCTTGCGTTGATTCAAACCAAGTTCAAATTCAAATTTAAAATTAAGTCAAATAAAATATTTCTTCAAACTGCAAAACTAAATAGTTCATATTTTTGCAAATATTCCATAGTCATTTGTGATTAGGAAAACAACATAACTAAAATGCCCAAATTGACCCTAGCAACCAAAACAACACCGTTTAAATCATTCATATTTAAGTAAAATTAAAATGAAATCATCTTACTCCCAAACTTTTGTGGCAGTACTATATACTACATAGTATTTGATAGAGGCGAGGGTCCCGATCTTTCGATGAGATGATAAGTATCAATTTGGTGGAGACGACTTTGACGATCCGACTACAAACATGCACGACATTGCGCCTTAGCAATCGCTAAACCAATCTCCTGAGGTTACTGATGATGCTGGAAGCACGGTCAGCCTGACCACGAAGGTCTATTCCTGCAAGCAATCGAAGAACGAGCAAGAATATGATAAAGCAATCTGAATATTGCAAATATATATGAAGTATTGATAATGGTGGGGATCCGTAAGCGGTCTTGGTCTGGTCGTTGGACACAAACGAAGTACACGAAGTTGCAATGGCTAACTTTTAACTAAACAAATCCCAAGCAAAAAGCTACTAGATGGATCTACTTATATAGGAGCAAGGGGTGGCGTCCAAGGAGGTGGGAGGACGTCCCAAGGCAGCCTAAAACTAACCCTAGGTCGTATAAGGCTCATGGGCCCAAGTGGAGATGATGCAACACCTTTGGGCTTGTAGTTTGACTCGGATTCTGCTGCAACGTCAGATTCTTTCGTCCGTAACTCAACTCTCCAGACGAATTTGAAGGTGAATCCAATTGGGATGGAAAGAGCACGAAATCTAGTTTCCAACAAAAAAAGAATCACCCAATTCGGAGTCCGTATGAAAAAGTTGTTGGCGTTTTGAGTCAGGTATGTCTGTGCAGTCCGAATCTGAATCCAGAACGTGAGAGACTTGGACTCTAACTTCTCTTGGCCCAAAAGTGACGTGAGAGGACTTCTTGAACACAACCTAAACATATCCTTTTCCCTTATCTTCATATGTGGATTGTACAAATGTCCCATACACCTGCAATTAGACAAAACACAAAAGTGTGTGAAGTATTTTTGTTCTGGATAACATAAATAGACTATTGAATAGTTTGCATTAGAAATCACCTGACAAATATGCATGTATGCAATATTTTTGGTCGTATCCAAGGTAGTCATGTCCTCATCATCCTCCCTTTTTGAAAACAAAGCCGTCCTCGGCATTGCTTAATCTGAAATGTGGCTAACAAAAGAGACATGGTGTACATGTTGTATATGTATATGTCATCCATTTTAACTTCCCTTGATTTTTGCACATATGTCACATGTATACATGAGTAACTTTCATTGTTCATAAAATCTAAAGCCAAAAAATTATCACAAGAAGTAGAAGGCATGAAAATATTGCAACTCAGTTTGCACATATAAGTGAAGCTCTTATTCACTTCAAAAGATTGGCAATGTTCATCATTAAACCATCCTAACTTCGATGAATAAACCTTAATTGCATCAAATTTACATGCTACAACATGCTTAAATAAGCAAACATGCAATAAGTCATTGGACACAGAATCATCATCAAGATTAAAGGTCATATCAAAATGATTAAACATTGGTTCTTTTGCATCAACAGTTAATTCAATGGGTGCACTCAAAATTGTTGATATTTCAGTTGTTTGATCATATGATGCATTCATGACAGTAAAAAGAGTCTCTAAAATAGGTGGTGTGCTCAAATCAACAGGTAACTCAACACATGATGCCTTCAAGTTAACTAGGCATGCTTCATTCTCATGTGAAGTTATATCATCAAGACCTTTACTGTTACCTCACAGAGATGTAGCTGATGTAGGTACAGACGTTGACAATGTACCATACTCTTGAGATGATATCGCGCTCACAATCCGAGGTGGGGCTGCTCTAGTAGGTGCAATAGTGGAGTAACCAACCGGCGGTGGTGAGCATGAACTGGAATAGTAGTTGTTGTAGTCACCCAATGCATCCTCCTGTATTTGTCTCTCAAAGGTACAAGCACGGACATACATACCAGTAATGCAACGAGGAATATACTGAAATCTTGCCTGAATATCATGGTTCAAACCACCAAAAAATCTATTCATTGTATCATCCTCAGATTCTTCTATGTCACAATGATGCATATAAGATTTGAACTCTTGGTAGTAAGCATGAACAGTGTTACTGCCTTGTTTTAATTGCTCCAATTTGCGACGCAATTCACGACGATAGTAAGGAGGAAAAAATTGTTGTCTCATTACAGCTTTCAAAACTTTCCAAGTTGTGGGTTGATTATCAATGTTTTTCTTACAATGTACACTCCACCAAACAGAAGCAAAACCAGTAAATGCTCTAATGGTAGCTCGTACTCTCTCAAGTTCAGAAAAATCATGGTGACTAAAAACTTGTTCTACTTCAAGCTCCCAAGCTAGATAAATAGCAGGATTAAATCTACCCTCAAATGATGGTAAAGAGATAACCTGACCATATGCTTGTGTGTGTTGTCCCAACTCTCGTGATGGTGAAGATGTGTCCGTCATCCAAGAACTTCTATCTCTAGAACCTGTCATGATTAGTAGAAACAAGAACCAAAATTCGAGAATAATGTTCCTATGAACTACTAGGATGTGGTTGTAAAGTGCTCACAGTAAAGCAAATATCAATATCTTACAAGGTCTTACCATGCGGCAGGTGGTGACAGGCAACCAGCGGTGTCAAATAACTCCGAAGATTGTGTAAAACGATTGCCAGGGGAACTTACGTATGCACGGTGTAGAAATATGTGGAGCTGGGTTGGCTATATATGGTAGCAAAAGATTAGCAATAATCAATTCAGAGATGCAATGTTGAATAAACGCTCAACGACGGTACTGTGCTGGTCCTAGGCTAGACCAAACTAGAGACGCGAGCCTAGAACACTAATGAGGTCACGTCGTAGCACAAGTAGCATCAATAAAGGATATGAAGTAGCTCTGGACAGCAAGATATAAGTGAAGATCACAATAGCAGTAGACCTATTTAGAAGCTGATGTTGAGGTGCCAAATACTGAACTAGCTTCTGCAACTATTTAGATGAGGCTCGTCGCTAGCTTTCATTTGAGTACTCGCGGAGCCAAAACAGACTTCATATGAGGAAGTTATGCCTGTTTTACTCAACAGTGCACAAAACAGATTCCAATCCGAATTCAACTACGAGATTGAGTCTAGATAGATCCGAATTTTGTTTTTTTTTCTCCTCTCTTTTTTTTCTCACACTTTTTTTCTCTTTTCCTTTCTTTTTTTTTTCTCTGACTTTTTTTTCCTTTTTTTTCTCTCTTTTTTTTCTCTATCTTTTTTTTCTCTCTCCCTCTTTCCAAAACAAACTAGATAAGATGTAGATTGGATCAAGCGAAGATGGGAACGATCTCAACTATGATTATGACAATGAACGGTGGGTAGCACGTGGAGGAAATTGATGGATGGGTGGTGGACAGCGGAAGGGATAATGATGCAGCGGTGACGTGACTAATGTGAACAGAACTCGAAACTCTAAACGACCTAGACACTAAGACCAGCAACTCGACACGACGATGCAACCGATAATTCAACTATGCAAGCAATGAAAAGAAAATTGCAAAGGCTCAGACTGGCTTGGACAAAGGATGAATAGATCTAACTCTTTTCTGTGGATTTTTCTTGGACAATAGGTAAGAAAATAAATCTAATCTAGGAAAACTGAAAATTCTCACCGAGCAACCTGAAAACTGATACCACTTGATAGAGGCGAGGGTCCTGATCTTTCGATGAGATGATAACTATCGATTTGGTGGAGACGACTTTGACGATCCGACTACAAACGTGCACGACATTGCGCCTTAGCAATCGCTAAACCAATCTCCTGAGGTTACTGACGATGCTGGAAGCATGGTCAGTCTGACCACGAAGGTCTATTCCTGCAAGCAATCGAAGAACGAGCAAGAATATGATAAAGCAATCTGAATATTGCAAATATATATGAAGTATTGATAATGGTGGGGATCCGTAAGCGGTCTTGGTCTGGTCGTTGGACACAAACGAAGTACACGAAGTTGCAATGGCTAACTTTTAACTAAACAAATCCCAAGCAAAAAGCTACTAGATGGATCTACTTATATAGGAGAAAGGGGTGGCGTCCAAGGAGGTTGGAGGACGTCCCAAGGCAGCCTAAAACTAACCCTAGGTCGTATAAGGCTCATGGGCCCAAGTGGAGATGATGCAACACCTTTGGGCTTGTAGTTTGACTCGGATTCTGCTGCAACGTCAGATTGTTTCGTCCGTAACTCAACGCTCCAGACGAATTTGAAGGTGAATCCAATTGGGATGGAAAGAGCACGAAATCTAGTTTCCAACAAAAAAAGAATCACCCAATTCGGAGTCCGTATGAAAAAGTTGTTGGCGTTTTGAGTCAGGTAGGTCTGTGCAGTCCGAATCTGAATCCAGAACATGAGAGACTTGGACTCTATCTTCTCTTGGCCCAAAAGTGACGTGAGAGGACTTTTTGAACACAATCTAAACATCTCCTTTTCCCTTATCTTCATATGTGGATTGTACAAATGTCCCATACACCTGCAATTAGACAAAACACAAAAGTGTGTGAAGTATTTTTGTTCTGGATAACATAAATAGACTATTGAATAGTTTCCATTAGAAATCACCTGACAAATATGCATGTATGCAATATTTTTGGTCGTATCCAAGGTAGTCATGTCCTCATCAGTATTTGTTTTGACCAGTGGCACTTTTAAAAAAATTGGTTTGCTAGCAGAAATAAAATGAAAGCAATGGTGAAATAAAGAAAACAGAAAAACCAAAAGGAAAGAAATAAAAAGACCCCTAGGCCACTTGGTCCAAATGGCCAAGGCAACCCGCCAGGTCCGATCGGCCCAACCCGGTGCCCCTCATATGACCTAGCGCACACCCCCACAATCCCCACTCCACCCATCTCTTCCCTCGCTCCCCTCCTGGTGCCGCCACCCTCCCACTAACGCACGACGTGCGTCGTACAGGAGGCGCTTGCCCCTCGCGCTACCCGCCGACCACTGCTGCCAGGAGCCCCGTCGTCGGAACCACCTCGCCGCCCTCCCCGCCGGACTCCCTCTGCCTCCTCTTGATCTGGATCGAGGGGATCCGCCCCGACTCCACTGCCGCACATCGCCATGGCCGCCGTCGACCTCACCCACCCGCGCACTCACCCTGCCGCCTGGGATCTCGCTGGGAGGACTGTCGTCGACCCCTGCTTCGTCTACGCCGCTGGACCAAGGCCGGGAGGCCACCACATCGACGTACGCATCATCGCCACTGTCTGCCTCGATCCCCTTCGTCGGACGACGCTGCTACCTCGTCGTCGATCCTCTCGACTCCGGCACCCCCTGGCTCCACTGAGCCCCCTGCCGGCCCTCTGTGAGCCCCCCACATCCTTTCCTCTTTCCTTGAGCTCTGGCTCCCCCACTAGCTAGCCCCGCTACCGCGTCTGAGAACTAGTCGCCGTCGCTTGACTCTCCATCGTGTCCACAGCCTGCAGGACTCGCGACCGAGCTTTGCCTCGTGTTCCTGGACTCCCCAGGAACCATCTGATACCCTTTGGTCGCCTCGCCATATGTTGCAACCTTGAAACCAAGCTCGCCGAGATCCGGCCATCACCATTTCTCGTCACCGGCGTCGCTTGGGACCTCCCTCACTCCCACCCCTAGCACCGTTGGACGCAGGACTTCACGCGCGTTCGAATGCGAGCAGCGACGCCCGTTTTGGTGGCCTGTAACCGATTTTCGGTGACATCCCATGCGTCGTCGCTGTGTTTTGGTCGCCGGCGACTAAATGTCGGCGCTGCTGACGTGTCCTCTTAACCCAGCCGCTTATGACGCCAGTACCACTGACTGCTGGGACCCGCCTTCTAATTAATCACAACTTAAGTAAACTGGCTAATTAACTAACCTAAATACTCCCTGACACATGGGGACCAGCCCCCAGAACGTAAAAAAAAAGAAGAAAAATAAATAATAAATATAATAATTAAAATATTAATTAATTAATTAACGTAATTAAATCGGATTAGATTAACCTAATCATTTAGTTAAAGCTAATTAACCTTGTTTAATTATTGTGAGTCAATGACATGCGGGACCCACCGTCAGATTGACCTAGTCAACACCTGTTGACTGCTGACGTCAGCATGACATCATGCTGATGTCATAAATCCCATTTTGAATTAAAATAATTAGATAAATGCTAAAAATGATTTAAATCTTTTAAAATCAATATAAAATAAACCATAGCTCGGATGGTAAAACTTTGTACATGAAAGTTGCTCAGAATGACGAGACGAATCCGAATATGCAGTCTGTTCGTCCGCCACATATCCCTAGCAGAGCAAACATGCAACAATCCCCCTTCGGTTCGTTTGTCCGAAAACGTCAAACACCGGGAATACTTTCCCGGATGTTTTCCCCCTTCGTCAGTAGCACCTACTACTACGTTAGGTCACCCCTAGCATCGCGTATTGCCATGTTATATTTTGTGATGCTTTGATTGCTCTGTTATTTATTATGTTCCCCCTCCGTTACTTCTTTCCGGTAGACCTCGAGACTGCCGGCAACCCCCAGTTCGACTACGGTGTTGACGACCCTTCCTTCTTGCCAGAGCAACCAGGCAAAGCCCCCCCTTGATCACCAGATATCGCCTATTCTCCTCTATACTGCTTGCATTAGAGTAGTGTAGCATGTTACTGGTTTCCGTTAATCCTATCCTGACGCATAGCCTGACATTGTTGCTACATCTGTTGATACCTTACCTGCAATCCTAAATACTTAGTATAGGATGCTAGTTTATCATCATTGGCCCTACATTCTTCTCAGTCTGCCTTGCTATACTATTGGGCCGTGATCACTCGGGAGGTGATCACGGGTATATACTATACATACATACATACTATACAGATGGTGACTAAAGTCGGGTCAGCTTAATGAGTACCCGCAAGTGATTCTGATGAGGAGGCTGAAAGGACAGGTGGCTCCATCCCGGTAGAGGTGGGCCTGGGTTCCCGACGGCCCCCGACTGTTACTTTGTGGCGGAGCGACAGGGCAGGTTGAGACCACCTAGGAGACAGGTGGGCCTGGCCCTGTTCGACGTTCGCGGATACTTAACACGCTTAACGAGATCTTGGTATTTGATCTGAGTCTGGCCACTGGCCTATACGCACTAACCAACTACGTGGGAAAGATATGGGCACTCGACATCGTGGTATCAGCCGAAGCCTGCTAGACGTCAGCGACTGAGCGGCGCGCGCCGGATTGGAACGTAAGCCTGCTCTGGTATTAAGGGGGCTAGTTCTGCTTTCGGCCGCCCACGCAACGTGCAGGTGTGCAATGGGAGATGGGCCCAGACCCCTGCGCCATAGGAGTTAGACCGGCGTGCTGACCTCTCTGTTCGGCCTAGGTGGGGCTGCGACGTGTTGATCTTCCGAGGCCGGGCATGACCCAGGAATGTGTGTCCAGCCAAATGGGATCGAGCGTGTTTGGTTATGTGGTGCACCCCTGCAGGGAAGTTAATCTATTCGAATAGCCGTGATCTTCGGTAACAGGACGACTTGGAGTTGTACCTTGACCTTATGACAACTAGAACCGGATACTTAATAAAACACACCCAAACAAGTTCCACAGACAACCCGGTGATCGCTTTTCCACAGGGCGATGAGGGGAGGATCGCCGGGTAGGATTATGCTATGCTATGCTACTTGGAGATGCTACTTGGAGGACTTCAGTCTACTCTCTTCTACATGCTGCAAGACGGAGGCTGCCAGAAGCGTAGTCTTCGACAGGATTAGCTATCCCCCTCTTATTCTGGCATTCTGCAGTTCAGTCCACCGATATGGCCCTTTACACATATACCCATGCATATGTAGTGTAGCTCCTTGCTTGCGAGTACTTTGGATGAGTACTCACGGTTGCTTTTCTCCCTCTTTTCCCCTTTCCCTTCTACCTGGTTGTCGCAACCAGATGCTGGAGCCCTGGAGCCAGACGCCACCGTCGACGACGACTACTACACTGGAGGTGCCTACTACTACGTGCAGGCTGCTGACGACGACCATGAGTAGTTTAGGAGGATCCCAGGCAGGAGGCCTGCGCCTCTTTCGACCTGTGTCCCAGTTTGTGCTAGCCTTCTTAAGGCAAACTTGTTTAACTTATGTCTGTACTCAGATATTGTTGCTTCCGCTAACTCGTCTATGATCGAGCACTTGTATTTGAGCCCTCGAGGCCCCTGGCTTGTATTATGATGCTTGTATGACTTATTTTTATTTGTAGAGTTGTGTTGTGATATCTTCCCGTGAGTCCCTGATCTTGATCGTACACGTTTGCATGTATGATTAGTGTACGATTGAATCGGGGGTGTCACATAGGTTCCCACTCATCATAGAGTTTCTACTGATATAAACTTTCAACTCAAGTGTTTCTTCATAAGATTGCATCAAGGCATCAACAATGTGTTCGGTAAAGGCCTTATTTTGACCATAAGCATGAGGAGAATCTAGCACGGATTTCAACAAGGAATTACAACCAATTAAAGAGAAATTTTCATAATTAAATTCCTTGAGATCCAAAATAGTGGGTTTAGCAACATCTAGGTTTTTATTTCTTTCAATCCCACTTTTATCAATTTCATCATCAAGATCTAGAAACTCCAAATTCTTAGAATGTCTTCTAGGTAAAGGAAGATCATATTCAGTTTCATCAAGATTCATATTGCAAAACAAAGATTTAATGGGGGACACATCAATAACTTTTAGATCTTCATCTTGATTTTCATAGGAATTCGGTTTAGCGGCCATCTTATTGACTAAGGTAGCTTGCATATCCGAAATTTCGGCGGTCATCTTTTCAAGACGAGCAATTTGGGCTCTTATACCATCAAATTCATTAGACATATCATCGAGTTCTTTATTAATATAACTTATAAAACTTTTTTGTTCCTTAAGATCGTTTCTAAAGAAATTATTATGCTCAAATTGCAAAACCATAAACTTTCTTACGTTGCTTTCGATCTCCTCTAGCCTTTTAAGGTGAAGGTCACCAAATCTAGGTAGAGCCATAGTGACAAGCAAGCAATTGACATGCGAGCAAACGGACGGACGAGGAAAAAGGCAAACGGGGAAATAGGAGGAGATTGGGAAAGAGAGGGCGAACAAAACGAGAAGGGTGAAGTGGGGGAGAGGAAAACGAGAGGCAAATGGCAAATAATTTAATGCGAGAGATAGGGATTGTGATGGGTACTTGGTATGGTTGACTTGCTCTTGCGTGAGCCTCCCCGGCAAAGGCGCCAAAAATTCTTCTTGCTACCTCAGTTTTTCCCTCAGTTTTTGAGAACCAAGGTATCAATCCAGTAGGAGACCACGCACAAGTCCCTCGTGCCTACACAAAACGATAGCTCCTCACAACCAACGCGATTAGGGGTTGTCAATCCCTTCATGGTCACTTACGAGAGTGAGATGTGATAGAGATGATAAATAATATTTTTGGTATTTTTGGTATAGAGATGCAAAGTGAAAAGTAAAAGGCAAAGTAAAAACAAAGCAAGTAATAAAGTAATGGAGATTGATATGATGAAAATAGACCCGGGGCCCATAGGTTTCACTAGTGGCTTCTCTCAAGAGCATAGATATTCCATGGTGGGTGAACAAATTACTGTTGAGCAATTGACAGAATTGAGCATAGTTATGAGTATATCTAGGTATGATCATGTATATAGGCATCACGTCCAAGACAAGTAGATCGAAACGATTCTGCATCTACTACTATTACTCCACTCATCGACCGCTATCCAGCATGCATCTAGAGTATTAAGTTAAAAACCGAGTAATGCCTTAAGCAAGATGACATGATGTAGAGGGATAAATTCATGCAATATGATAAATACCCCATCTTGTTATCCTCGATGGCAACAATACAATACGTGCCTGGCTGCCCCTTCTGTCACTGGGAAAGGACACCGCAAGATTGAACCCAAAGCTAAGCACTTCTCCCATTGCAAGAACTACCAATCTAATTAGCCAAACCAAACGGATAATTCGAAGAGACTTGCCAAGATAAGTCAATCCTACATAAAAGAAGTCAGAGAAGATTCAAATATTATTCATAGATAAGCTGGATCATAAACTCACAATTCATCGGTCTCAACAAATACACCGCAAAAAGAAGATTACATCGAATAGATCTCCATGAGAGAGGGGGAGAACATTGTATTGAGATCCAAAAAGAGAGAAGAAGCCATCTAGCTACTAGCTATGGACCCGAAGGTCTTAAGTAAACTACTCACACTTCATCGGAGGGGCTATGGTGTTGATGTAGAAGCCCTCCGTGGTGGATGCCCCCTCCGGCGGAGTTCCGAAACAGGCCCCAAGATGGGATCTCGTGGATACAGAAGGTTGCGGCGGTGGAATTAGGTTTTTGGCTCCTGTTCTGATCGTTTGGGGATACGTAGGTATATATAGGAGGAAGGAGTACGTTGGTGGAGCAACAGGGGGGCCATGAGGCAGGGGGAGCGCCCCCACCCTCGTGACTGACTCTTTTGTTCCTTCAAGCAGGGTCCAAGTCTCCTGGATCACGTTCGATGAGAAAATCACGTTCCTGAAGGTTTCATTCCGTTTGGACTCCGTTTGATATTCCATTTCTTTGAAACACTGAAATAGGCAAAAAACAACAATTCTGGGCTGGGCCTCCGGTTAATAGGTTAGTCCCAAAAATAATATAAAAGTGGAAAATAAAGCCCAATATAGTCCAAAACAGTAGATAAAGTAGCATGGAGCAATCAAAAATTATAGATACGGTGGAGACGTATCACACATCACCTGTCATCCACTCGAGGATCCATGTCTTCGGATCCCGGTTGTAGCCACGAATGTGAAGAGTAGCATAGAAATGCAACAGAAGCTCTTCATTCATGTGCTCTTTGGCTGTAGCAAATTCCAAAAGACCAGCATCCCGAAAGCAGTCCAGAGGTTCTTCAAGGTAGGGGAGCCCAGCCATAGCTTCACAATCAAGGTGCGTGTCAGGAAAGATTCTCTCTTGATTGTAGAGGACACATGAGTAATAGTTGCGGTGTTGATGGCTCCAGAAGCGATCTGAAGAGATCTTTGGCTTCGAGTATGGATTCTTGTCACTGTCAAAGAAGGTGTTGTGTGCTCTGAAGCTGTTGACACTAAAAGATCCTGGTGATGTAGCAGCACCTAGAAACCTTGGCAGTCTTGGCTTAGGCTCCTGTACTTGTGGTCGCTGCTACACATGATAATCATATTGCGGTCTGGGACCAGTGGGAGGAACCAGGA
The DNA here is from genome assembly GCF_002162155.2 of Triticum dicoccoides. Lineage (NCBI taxonomy): Eukaryota > Viridiplantae > Streptophyta > Magnoliopsida > Poales > Poaceae > Triticum > Triticum dicoccoides. Next base: position 364,506,945 of record NC_041383.1, read on the forward strand.
TTGGCCAGCGAAATGTGACCAACTCCCCATCACGGTTGTAAGCCGTTTCCGTAGTGTTAGGCCTTGGGGGAGGAACAACACTGTCAGTGGAGACTGGTGTCACAGAAGCTTCAGGATTCTCATTGGCTTCAGGCACAACATTACCTTCACGCTCCACATGATCTTCAGCCAAGACAGGGTCATTGGCTTCAGCAGTGTTTGTGGCAGCCTCAGTGTTCTCAACCTCCATATGGTCAACGACCGAAGGGTCTTGCACAATCACATTCTCCTCGAGAATGACTTGATTTGGGGCAGGGGGTGTGGCAACTCTCTCTTCTCTTCTTTCTCTTTCTTCTTCATCGGCTGATGTAGCCGGAATGTCTTCAGCAACTTTGGCTTCAGACTCAGGAACCGTCACGAAAGGATTTTCTTCAGGGAACACTTGACGTGCCACTGAACTGGATTGGTGTGAATCTTCTTCTGGGATGGTTGACATGGAGAATGATGGCTGATACCTTTGAGAAGCTGTTGGAACACGGGCGACGCCTTTGGTGATGGAGTGGTCTCCATGTAGTTGTCGTCATTCGCCACTGGGTTGGTGACTTGCGCTAGTGGAGTGCGGGGTGTTTCATCATGAACTGGTGTCTCTTCTTGCGGGTGCTCGGCCCATGAATCATCTTGAGCAATTGGCGTCAATGGACAACCAATGCTAATGTATTCGCTGCTCGTTGGAGCAGGCCATGATACCAAGTGGTGCTCAAGTTGAGGAAGGACTTCATCATCAAAAACATTGTCTTCATGACCAATTTCTTCAGCTGCATTGGGGTCAACAACTGGAATTTGTTCTTCTTCATGAGCCTCTATGGAAGTAGGCTGGTCGAGCACAACTCGTCGTTCTTGATTTGTGGCAGCAGGAGGAGCTACTCAGATAGGTTCAACAATGAGTGGCTGAGAGGCCGCAGCACGTGCGCTCTTTCTTTGAAGACATAGTTCCCTTAGTCTTCAGCTTCTTCTTGGAAGGAGCATCGTCAAATACGTCCTTGTTCTTGCGCTTCTTGGCTTCAACTTTAGCCGCCCTCGTTTTCTTCAGCTTTGAAGCTGCTGATGGGACCTTAGGTTTCGAGCCTGTCATACTGGCAGGGAAGACAATGCGAGGTTCTTCCTGCCTTGGTGCAGTTTGGGTCTCAGCAGGCTTCTTCTTCTTGGCAGCCATCCTGGGATCGATGCCAGGACACCCAAGAGCTTTTTGCTTCTCAGCTTCATTGTGGTCTTGAACGCATTTCTCAGCGAGATACTTCATGCGCTCGCGTGAGCCTTTAGCTTCAGTGCGCTTCTTGTGGAACTCCTCCTTGAGGTCATGCAACATCTTCTTGAAGATTTGAACATCTGCCACGGTGAGCTTGGCCATGTTCTTCTTGAAGTGAGCCTTCTCATAATCAATCTTGTTTTCAGCTCAACAATCTTCTGAGCTAAGGCCAATTCACCAGCAATGGCGCCATGGAAGGTGACACTAATGTCCACAGGGAGTTGAAGATCATCAATACTGTTGTCCTAGTTATCGAACCACTCATCGATGAAGTTATTCAGAATATCAACATCAAAGAGGGGCAGATCGTTGAAGATTTTTGCCTCTTGCTTGCTCTTGATAAGCATTTCTAGAGCATCATCACCAAGATCTTCATCACTGGACAGATCAATGGCTTCATCTTCATTGCGCAGAACAACAAACGAAGTCAGAGGTTGCCCGGTGGCCTTCTTGGGCAATGGCTTCTTGGTCCTCTTAGACACACGAGATATGTCTTCAGACTGCACACTGGATTCAGGCGGTGCAGTCTTTAGAGTCTTCCTTGTTGAAGCTTTTGGTGAAGAAGATGGCTTTGAAGCTTTTGACTTCTTCTTCTTTTTCTCCTTTGGAGGTGAGGGAGCATCATCATAATCAACTTCTCCCGCAGATTGCTCCACAGCTGCCCTCTGGGCAGCAATGTGAGATAGAAGCCCATCAAAATTGGCGAAGGGGCCAATTCTGTTCTCATTAGCTTCACGTGTCCCATCAGATCTTGGAGCGGAGGGGCCAGGGTTGAAGTTGAGGCAGAACTCCTTGTGGTTCTTGGCAGCTGAATCTTTAGCAAACTGATAGTTGCACTTGAACAGATTGTCGTTACGACACCATAACAGAGAAGATGGGTCAGCGGATTTAGGCTGTGGTCCTCTGACCATGCACGGATAGAATTTCTGCTCAATGGCTTCAGCCTTGCTCTTTGGCACCAAGCCACGATAGAGGCAGTCACCCCATGGTCGCTTGATGGCATTCTTTTCAGCATATTCAAGCGTGATGAACCTGTACTTGAACCATTCCTCAGCCCAATATCTTCGGATCCACTAAATCCGGTTCTTGCGCTGATTGTAGTTTTCTTCAGGGACTGACTTGTACTGCTCATACAAGTCAGGAGGCAGATCAAGTGTAGTGTTGCCACGGTGTTGACTGCCACCCTTGCGTGCAGACTTCTCTAAAGCCATGATATTCAAACTGATTGGCTTCATCACAGTGAATGGCTTCAGTCTGCTGGTCAGACAAGAACTGGAATCAGGTGATTCAATGTGACGCTGTAAGTATTCGGCAAATGAATGCATACTATGATAACCAAGGGATTCTCCCACGGACAGGTACCTGTGACAACATTAGAGATGCGAGAGAAGGGGAAGAGGTCATATGCATTCCTAGAAGATTTTGAAGATAAATCAGTTTAGAAGACATTGACCTCATAGTGCAAAGACATTCACTTATTTGGAGAGAGTTGGTTCCAGATTTGTACGAATCCATGAATAAGTACAAGTGAGGAATCTAACTAGTTATGCAGCATAGGTGAATATACTTGGCATGGTATGAGATGCAAAAGAGAACAAATCAAGATTTGGAAGTGAAGAAACCACTTTTGGTTGAAGTGGACAGATTTGACAGATCTAAAAGGCAGTAAAAAGTATGATTTAATTACCGGGACAAACTGCTAGACGGGTTGGAAGAGAAGCCGAGCAATTCAATCTCCCGCGCCCTAACTTGGCGGCGGAAGACACCTACGGCGGCGGCGGAGAGGACGAGGTCTGTGGCCGGCGTGAGAACGGCGTCGAAGAAGTTGCGATAGCTAAGCGCTTCGTCTCTGGCGTCGACGCGAGCTAGCGGAGGCGCTAGAGTTTGTGCGAAGTGGTGAGGTGGAAGAACAGATATTGAGCTCTTGGGTGAGTACTTATAAGAAGGAGGAGGGCAGCGCAGCGCAATTACACAGGTGCCCCTGGCGGTTCACATCTGAGAGACACGTGGCATGCATGCAACTCATTGAAACTTGTTCCATGTTCCCACGCACACCTGGATTCTCGAGTGGTCGTTCCGGCTTCTCCAGTTTTCAGGCAATAAGGATGCATCATTAAAATAGATTAAATGTTTGTCAAATTGTCCTCTACTGACAAGGACTCAAAGAAGACAATCGACAAGTTTCAATAGAATTCATATGATTTGGACAGATAGAATTGAGGTAGAAGCACAGAATAGATTAGGATCCAATCATATTCACTTAGATCAATAAAGATTTAAGAATGAAGACATAGCTATAAGCGAATGTTGTAGAGGACAGAACACACACACACACACACACACACACACACACACACACATATATATATATATAGGGACCAACCCAACATTGTTAAGATAAACCATGAAGACAAAACAATGTTGAAGACAAACCAAATGCGAAGACTATGCAACCATAATGCCAAGAGAAACACTTCAATAAGAATTTGGTGGTGGCGTTAACCACCGTATAGGAAGTATTAAATCCAGACACGGCGCACAATTATCGTGGCACTCTGAAGTCAAATTCCACATTAATGTATTCACACTCAGAGGGTAAGTCTTCATTGATTGAAGATATACGTTACTTCGTGTGTTGCACATCTAAGTCATCAACATGCATAAGCATTAGGATGTGTGTCCAATTACAGGACATTTGAGGATTCTAAGATATTTAGCTCACATCACAACTTGCAAAACCCTTTCTCATCCAAGGCTTAGTGAAGATATCTGCCAATTGCTCTTCAGTGTTGATGTGAATAATACTAATATCTTCCTTGTTGACATGATCTCTTAGAAAGTGATGACGGATCTGAATGTGCTTTGTCTTCGAGTGCTGAACAGGATTCTTGGAAAGCTAGATGGCGCTTTCATTGTCGTACAAGAGTGGTACATTCTTCGTGTTGATGCCATAGTCCTTGAGAGTTTGCTTCATCCATAGAAGCTGAGCACAGCACAACCTAGCAGCAATGTATTTAGATTCAGCACTGGAGAGTGATACACACTTCTGCTTCTTTGAAGACCAACAGACAAGTGATCGACCGAGAAAGTGACATGTTCCTGAAGTGGACTTGTGATCCACCTTGTCACCAGCATAATCAGCATCAGAATACCAAATTAGATCAAATGTTGAGCCCTTTGGATACCATAATCATATCGTTGGTGTAAGCCAAATATCGAAGTATTCGCTTCACCGCTAGGTGATGCGACTCCTTTGGTGCTGCTTGGAATCGGGCACACGCGCAAATGTTAAGCATTGCCACGGGAGCAAATGTTTCATTGAAGTCAATTCCTTCTACTTGAGTGTAACCTTGAGCAACTAGACGAGCCTTGTTTCTAACAACTTGACCATGTTCCACTTGTTTGTTGCGATAGATCCATTTGGTGCCAATGATATTGTGCTTGTGAGGATCAGGACGCTTGACCAGTTCCCATACATTGTTCGTCTCGAACTGATGAAGCTCTTCTTGCATAGCTTGAATCCATTCAGGTTCCATAAAGTCTTCAGCAACTTTCTTGGCTTCAGATATAGAGACAAATCCAAAGTGCCCACAGAAATTTGCTAGTTGTGTTGCTCTTGAATGAGTGAGTGGACCAGGTGCATTGATGCTATCAATTATCTTCTCAATATGTACTTCTACAACACGGGGATGAACTGGACTACGATTTTGCCCTTGCAGATCATTGTCTTCAGCTTCAGCATTGACTTCAGGCTGATCATTGTCTTCAGGTTGACTTCGTGCAATGATGAGTTCGTCTTCATCCCGAGCTTCTAAAGGTATGATTTCTCCAGTACCCATGAGCTTGATAGATTCACTAGGAGGAACTTCATCTAGCACATTTGGCAGGTGCTCTATTTGCGAGCCGTTAGTCTCATCGAGCCGCACATCCACAATTTCAACCACATTATAGTGAAACAGGTTGAATACTTTGTAGGAGTGCGAATCCTTTCCGTATCCAAGCATAAAACCTTCATGTGCTTTCGGTGCAAATTTTGAACTGTGATGTGGATCCTTGATCCAGCACCTAGCACCAAATACTCTGAAGTAACTGACATTTGGCTTCTTAGCAGTTAGCAGCTCATATGATGTCTTCTTTAGAAGCTTGTGAAGATAAACACGGTTGATGACATGGCATGCAGTATCAATGGCTTCAGGCCAGAACTTCCTTGGAGTCTTGTACTCATCAAGCATCGTCCGAGCCATCTCAATGAGGGTTCTGTTCTTGCGCTCCACGATGCCATTCTGCTGAGGTGTCTAAGGAGCTGAAAACTCATGAGTGATGCCCAGTGTATCAAGATAAGTGTCAAGGCCGGTGTTCTTGAATTCTGTGCCGTTGTCACTTCTGATGTGCTTGATCTTGATGCCATAGTTCATCATGGCACGATTGGCCAATCATCTGAAGACATCCTGCAATTCAGTCTTGTAGAGAATTATATGCACCCACGTATATCTTGAGTAATCATCAACAATGATGAAGCCATAGAGACATGCAGTGGTACTAAGAGTAGAGTAGTGAGTAGGGCCGAATAAGTCCATGTGAAGCAGCTCAAATGGTTGTGATGTCATCGTGATTGTCTTCGAGGGATGCTTGGCCCTAGTCATCTTCCCAGCTTCACGGCCACCACATAGATGATCCTTCTTAAACTTGACGCACTCGATGCCCACGACATGCTTCTTCTTCGCGAGAGTGTACAAGTTCCTCATACCAGCATGTCCTAGCCTCTGATGCCAGAGCCAGCACTCTGAAGCTTTTGCTAGAAGACATACCACTAATTGTCGTCCTGCTGAGAAATCTACCGTATACATATCATCTTTTCGATACCCTTCAAATACTAGAGATTTGTCATATTCCATAAGGACAAGGCAACGATATTTTCCAAATATCACAATCATGTTCAAATCACATAGCATTGACACAGACATTAAGTTGAAACCAAGGGATTCAAAGCATCACTTTATCCATGTGTTGATCCTTTGAGATTGCAACTCTACCAAGACCCAGTACCTTGCTTTTACCAGTGTCAGCAAATGTGATGTCACTTTTATTAGACAGGCCTAGGGTTGAATCCATCAGAAGACTTTGGTCACCAGTACGTGATTGGTGCAGCCACTATCCATAATCCATTCTGAAGCCTTTGGTGTCATATCCTATAGTACAGTTTTGGGGCATAGGCTTCACCAAGAGAGTTGTGAAGCAGAAACATTTGACAAACAAGCGGAACATGAAAGTTCAGATCTTGGTTAGGATAAATAGGATGATTGTCAAGGAATCCCAGGACGAAATACATAGTAAGACCATTTGGACATTTTATCTTGCGTCCCACAAGACGTTTAAGGTCCCCAGCATAAGCATCAGACGCCTTTGATTTCCGGCTGGAGACCTTTCCCTAAAAAAGGGAGTTAAGTTTTCTTAACCACCCACATCTTCAGGGGTGGCTTAGAAGCAATGAGTCTAAGTGCAGCATCTGAGAACTTCGACTTTGTAGCCCAGCAAATAGCCTTGCAGGAGGTGAATAGTACTCATAAGAATAAGCAGAAAAGTTCTTAGACTTATGAACATAGCGGTTTGACGAAACACGCTCATATTCAAAAGTCTGAGTATGGTTTCCCTGCAAAACATTAGCGTTAGGGTCACTCAGGTGAGTCTTGTGTCTGTATGAAGCCTTTGGACCATATGAAGCCTTTGGTTCGGGATTCGTCTTCTTCTTCCTGGGTGGTGTCATGATGACATTCACGGGAAGACTTTCAAGACAACTTTTGGGTACCCAGATCTTCTTAAGAGGTGGTCCATTCCTGCAGTTAGTACCAATATACCTGGCAAACACTTCACCATTTTCATTCCTGAACAGTTTATAGTTTGCATCAAAGGATTCATCAATGATAATTGGGTTAGCACTAGTGAAGCCAGATAAGGTAGATGGGTCCACTGAAGGTTCCTTAGTAGCAACCCATGTGATTTTGTGGTACTGCTCAAGCATCTAGTAAGAACCATCAACATTTATTTTCCTCTCGAACCCAACACCCTCTTTCCTAGGGTTTTGGTTCAGAATCGGCTTTTGAGGACATCACATAGTGTTTGATGCCCCTTGAAACTTTTGTACATTATTGTCTCAGGGAATGACTTCAATCTGGCATTCTCATCAGCAATAGTAGTGGTATCCTCAGCAGAGGGGTCAGTTACCACATTAGCAGTTGAAGGTATTGCAACAGTAGCAACAGTTGAACATTCAGCAACAGAGACAGCATTACCACGCTCAAGACATTTTAGACATGGTGGTTCAAATCCTTCCTGAGCGGAACTGATCTGTTGAGCACGAAGTGACTCGTTCTCCTTTTGAAGATCTTCATGAGCCGATCTCAATTTCTCAAGCTCTTGCTTCCTTTGAAGATAATCATAGGAGAGCTTTTCATGAGAAGTTGAGAGTGTTTCATGACGACTTTCAAGTTCCTTGTACTTAACATGAAGATTTTTAATGTCTTCAATTAAGGACTAAGTTCGAGTCATTTCCGCATCCAACAGGTCATCGCTTTTGTCTAACAACTTTTGAATATGTTCCATGGCATTCTGTTGTTTAGTTCCAATTTTAGCAAGCGTTTTGTAGCTAGGTTTAAATTCACATTTAGAGTCATCTTCACTTGATGTTTGAAAGTAAGCATCGCGCGAGTTTACCTTGGCACCACGTGCCATGAAGCAGTAGGTGGGAGAAGAGTCATCCTCATCCTTGGTATCAGCGTTGGTGACGAGGCCATTGTCTTTAGTGTTGAAGATGGACTTGGCGACATATGCAGAAGCTAGAGCCAAGCTTGCTACTCCAGAATTAGATTCCTCTTCAGACTCCACCTCTGCCTCCTTAGATGAAGACTCCTCCTCTGAATCCATCTCCTTGCCAACAAATGCACGAGCCTTGCTTGATGAGCTCTTCTAGTGTGATGAAGACTTCGATGAAGACTTGGAAGAAGACTTTGAGGATTTATTCTTCTTCTTGCCATCAGAATCATATTCCTTGCTCTTCTTCTTCTTCTTTGTCTCATTGTCCCATTGTGGACACTCAGAGATGTAGTGCCCAGGTTTCTTGCACTTGTGGCAGGTTCTCTTCTTGTGATCACGAGAGGAAGCTTCATCATTCCTTGAGCTGGATCTTGAAGATTTTCTGAAGTCTTTCTTCTTGGTGAACTTCTGGAACTTCTTCACAAGCATACCAAGCTGCATGCCAATATCTTTAGGATCCCCAATACTGCAGTCAGATTCTTCTTCAGATGAGGAAACAACCTTTTCCTTCAAAGCACGAGTGCGGCCATAGTTAGAACCATAGATATCTCTTTTCTCATATAGCTGGAACTCAGGTGTGTTGAGGCTCTCAAGTATGTGAGACGGATCGAGAGTCTTGAAGTCAGGGCGCTCTTGAACCATCAGGGCCAGGGTGTCAAATGAGCTGTCAGGAGATCTCAGAAGTGTCTTGACGATTTCGTGTTTGGTGATCTCAGTGGCGCTGAGTGCATGAAGCTCATTTGTGATGTAAGTGAGGCGATCAAATGTGAGCTGGACATTCTCATTGTCATTTCTCTTGAAACGGTTGAAGAGATTGTGAAGAACACTGATCCTTGAATCTCTCTGTGTTGAGACGCCTTCATTGACCTTGGAGAGCCAGTCCCAGACTAACTTTGCAGTTTCCACAGCACTCACATGACCATACTGCCCTTTGCTTACATGACCACAAATGATGTTCTTGGTAGTTGAGTCCAGTTGGATGGACTTCTTGACATTAGCAGCAGTAACTGAAAGTGCTAGTTGTCGACTAGAGGGGTGGGGTGAATAGGCGATTTTTATCAAAGTCTTCAAAATGTGGAAGTTTCGAAGACAAACAATAGAAATGACCTAATTGATATGCAGCGGAAGATAAACTACACCAAGCAAGCCATAGTCAAGTATGCAATAGTGTTAACGTACGAAGACTAATAGCAGCTAGGTAGTAAGGATCAGGATGGAAGATAGTATGAAGCCAATCAACAATAGTAGTCAAGCAATGAAGTCAAACAGATAAGACAGATAAGCAATGACTTCACAAAGACAAACTCAAAGTAAAGGAGGGAAGGGATAGAACCAGTCACTTGTTGAAGACACGGGATTTGTTGGACCAGTTCCAGTTGCTGTGACAACTGTACGTCTGGTTAGGGAGGCTGAGATTCAACTCCGCGTCTTCACCTTATTCCCCTTGAGCTAAGGACACACAGTCCTTGCCCAATAACTCTGGTAAGTCTTCAAGGTAGACTTCCGAACCTTCACAGACTTTGTTCACCAGCAATCCACAATGACTCTTGGATGCTCAGAACGTGACGCCTAACCGGCTGGAGGATACACAGTCCTCAAGTGTAATAAGTCTTCAGGTCACACAGACAGAAAGACTTCAGTGATGCCTAACACTCTTTGGCTCTGGGTGTTTGGCCTTTGTCCTCGCAAGGATTTCTCTCTCAAAGGCTTCAAGGTGGGTTGCTCTCAAAACGACAAAAGCCGTAAACTAACTCTGAGCAGCCACCAATTTATGGTGTAGGGGGTGGACTATTTATAGCCACAAGGCAACCCGACCTGATATGTCCGAAATGACCCTGGGTCACTAAGGAACTGACACGTGTTCCAACGGTCAGATTTCAAACACACACGGCAACTTTACTTGGGCTACAAGCAAAGCTGACTCATCCAGCTCTGGATAAGATTTGCTCTCATTATCTTCGCTCGAAGACATAGGATTTGGGTTGAGCATCACTTCAGTCACTCTGACTTAGTTCACTTGGACCCCACTTAACAGTACGGTGGTTCCTATGACTCAACAAAGAATAAAGGAAACAATGAAACAACTCAGTCTTCGCGCTCCATAGTCTTCACTCAATGTCTTCTCATGTCATAGACTTCAGTGTGAATATCTTCACACACCACCATTGTCTTCAATGTCTTCATACATTTTTAGGGGTCATCTCCGGTAGGTAAACCGAATCAATGAGGGACACTTCCTGTGTTATCCTGCAATTCTCACAAACGCATTAGTCCCTCAACCAACTTTGTCGTCAATACTCCAAAACCAACTAGGGGTGGCACTAGATGCACTTACAATCTCCCCCTTTTTGGTGATTGATGACAAACTGGTTGAAGTTTTCAACAGGAAAGAAGTATGTGAAATTGTAAAGGATAGCGTATTGTCTTCATAAGTGGCAAGGGCTCCCCCTGAAGATGTGCATATAAATAATTTGCTTTTGGAATGCAAATGCACATGGCAGGTTGTACTTGTGGAGATCCTCTTCAACTTATGAAGATAATTTATCATGCATGAAATGATATAGCTAAGAGAATGACATGCATAATGAAAAATGGACGTCTGCAGAATGATCTAAGTGTGGAAGTTATCATCGCACGTGGAAACGCAAATAAGTAGCAGACGACCATCAAGTTTAAGTGTTACAACTCAAAGAACGAAGTGTATCAAAAGCGAGAGTTGTAAACACTAGGCAAAAATATAAAGCAACCACCCTTATGAACCCGCTTGAAGACTATCAACTCATATGCTTCTCCCCCTTTTGTCAGTAATGACCAAAAAGGTTTGAAGAGATAGAGCATCTACTCGTCTTCTTGAGGAGTAGGTGAAGCAGCAGGGTTGTTGTTGTTGGTTGGCGGTGCAGACGAACTTGGTGCAGTGTCGATGCGTGCAGAAGTAGGGGCGGTGAAGTTGCATCGTCTTCATCATCGATCACATTGGCATTTACAGTTGTCGTGGAGGAAGAATAGTCAGAGTCTTCCATAGATGGAGTTCTTTGTAGGACAGCATTCCGTGGAGGAGTGGAGTCAAACTTGAATCTTTCAGTGAAGCCATCATCTTGAAGATCCGCTTCAGCACTGAGCAGGGTCAAACTCTTCCATGATCGCCCACAAGTTTCGTGAGTGACAAAAGCATTCTTGGTGGCAAGGTTTCGAATGCGATTTACATCCACCAAGAGGCTTTGCATCTGATGCTTGAGCCAAAAATGATGCTTATCTTGCTTCTGATGCAGGGCCACAAGAAGTTCTTGGTCAGTAAGGACCCGAGAGCGCTTCCGAGGCCTTTGAGCAATTGTGCTCGCAGTGGCTTCAGTTGATGCACGATGAGGTAGACGAATGTTTCCAGCCATCGGATAGACACGCATGACAGCTTGGACTCCTTCCATAGGCTGAGTGAAGCTTTGATGTTCAGCATTCTGAAGACAAAGAGGCTTCTTGGCAGGGTCAGGGTATATGGCTTCAACTGACATATCAACCTCTGGTAGGAAGATCACATGATTGCGAGCAGATGGTTGATAGTTGACAGCAGAGTGTTGCTTGATGAGGCGCATGACCCATGGAGCATAGAACTTCAGTCTGAAAAGGTCAGATCCAGATGCAGCCAGTTGCCTGATGAAGAAATCTTGCGCATTGAAGTTGATGCCATTGAGGATGTAAAAGACCAATGTCTTCATGGCTCCTTCAAGTTTTGCAGCTGATGAATGTCCTTTGATCGGCCATAGAGTCCACCCGATGATATGATATATGGTGCGCGGCAGATACTCAAGGTCATCAACAAAGAACTCCTTTGGATATTCAGCATCACGTGGCAAAAGGCTTCATCATGCTCAACATCTGGCTCATATTGGGTTCAGGCTTATGGAAGATGCTCTTCAGTGCATTGCGGTGGTTTTGACAACCAGGTTCATATAGCTCTACGGGAGTGGATAGGCCTGTAAGCTCAATGATGTCAAGAGCTTTGGCTTCATGATGAACATTTCCTGTCATCCACTCGAGAACCCATGTCTTCGTATCTCTGTTATAACCGTGAATGTGGAGCGTAGCATAGAATTGAAACAATAGCTCTTCATTCCAATGTTCTTTGTCTGTCACAAAGCTGAGCAGACCAGCATCACGAAAGCAGTCAAGTGCTTCTTCTAAGCATGGTAGTCCAGCAATGGCTTCAGTGTCGAGGTGCATATGAGGGAAAATGCGCCCTTGATCATACAGAACACAGAAGTAATAGCTTCGCTGCTGATGACTCCAGAAACGATCTGATGATATTCTTGGCTCTGTGTAGGGGTTCTTTGAGTTGTCAAAGAATGTGTTCTGGCTCTTGAAGCCATTTGCATTGAAAGACCCGACAGATGTGGCAGTACCTGGAAACCTTGCCAGTCTTGGCTTTGGCTTCTGGACCTGAGGCCTATGCTCAATGTGATAGTCAAATTGAGGACCAGAGACAATAGGCGGAGGGACCAGAACGGGCCATCTTACTTTGATTAGCTCACCATGGTTGTATGCTTGCTCAATTGTATAGGGCCTTGGTGGCGGAACAGGAGTAGTGGCAGCAACAGTGGCTTCGGGCTGCACAACAGAAGCTTCAGGAGCATTTTCAGCATTGACAGTGCTTGGGACAGGCTCCACATTAGCTTCAGCCATGACTATGTCATTGGCTTCATTGGTGTTGGTGGTGGCAGCCTCAAGGTTTTCAACCTCCACTTGCTGAGCTGGAGGGTCAGGCACAGACATGTTCACTTCATGAACAACTTCTTCAGGAATTGGGGGAGTAGAGACACGATTGTCTTGATGTTCGTCATCGGCTGATGCAGCCGGATTGTCTTTAGTAGCTGGTGCTTCAGACTCGGAGACATTCACAGCAGGAGTGGCTTCTGAAAACACTTGTCGTGCAACAGGTTGATGGTGCACTTCTCCTTCTGGAACGCTCGGAAGATGGACTTGAGGCCTTGGTCCTTTGCGAAGCCTTTGTAGTACAGGCGACACCTTTGGAGATGGAGTGGGCAGGTCCTCATCCTCTTCAACTTGCACGGATGGTGTGGCTTGTTGTTGTTGGGGAGTACTGGGGGAGTCTTGTTGTTGCAGGCTATCACCCCATGAAGCATCCTGAGCAATTGGCGTCAGAGGACGACCAATGCTGATGATTTCGCTGTTCGTACGAACAGGCGATGATACCACATTGTATTCAATTTGAGGAAGAACTTCATCATCTTCAACATTGTCATGATGACCAATGTCTTCAGCAGTGATGGGATCAACTGCTGGAATCTCTTCAGCTTCAGGAGCCTCTGTGGAAGGAGGCTCATGAACAGTCATTCGAAGTTCTTGGGTTGCAGATGTAGGACGAACCACTAAGATGGGTTCAACAACAAGGGGCTCTGCGAGAGCAGCCCGATTTTTCTTGGTCTTGCGCTTCTTCTTGGAGGGAGCAGCATCAGAGGCTTCTGAGGTTTTCCTTTTTCAGGCTTCAGCCTCTGCAGCCCTCGTTTTCTTCTGTTCTGAAGCGGTAGACGTGACCTTTGGCTTCGAGCCAGTCATGCTGCTTGGGAAGACAATGCAAGGTTCATCTTGCCTTGAAGGTGCAGGTTGGATAGTCGATTTCTTCTTCTTCTTTGCAGCCGTCCTGGGGTCGATGCCAGGACGACCAAGAGCCTTGCGCTTTTCAGCCTCATTGTAGGCAAGCACACACTTGTCAGCCAGACTCTTCATGCGCTCTCTGGAGCCTCGAGCTTCTTCACGCTTCTTGTGAAAAGGCTTCTTTGAGCTCGTGCAGCATGATCTTGAAGTTCTTGACATCTTGCACGTTGAGCATGGCCACATGCTTCTTGAACTGAGCCTTTTCATAGTCAATCGTGTGCTTCAGTTCAACGATGCGCTGAGCAATAGCTAGCTCAGAAGCAATGGCGCCATTTAAGGCGATGCTGAGGCCAATTGGAAGTTGCAGATCATCAAAGCTGAGATTTGGTGTGTCAAACCACTCATCAATGAAGTTATGGATGATTGCCACGTCAAAGAGAGGCAAGTTGTTGAAGATCTCTACTTCTTCCTTGCTCTTGATCAGTTGCTCAAGAGCATCATCTGCAAGATCGTCATCACTAGACAGATCAATGTGCTCTTCACGCAGAATAGCAGCAGGAGTCAAAGCCTGATCAGTACTCTTGACGAGTTTCATTTTCTTCTCCGTCTTCTTGGAGATGCGTGAAAGATCTTCGAACTGCACACTGTCTTCAGGAGGTGCAGTGACCAGTGGCTTCACACGAGAAGCTTTTGGAGGTGCAGTTGATGATGAAGCCTTAACCTTCTTTGGCTTCTGCGGCCTTGGAGGAGGAGCTGGGGCTTCATTAGAATCAACATCATTGTCAGAATGATCCACTTTAGCACCTTGTACCAATACGTATGAGATGAGGCCATCAAGGTTTGCAAAGGGGCCAATTCTATTTTCTTCAGCTTCACGTGTGCCATCATCAAGGGGAGCAGAGGGACCAGGATTGAAGTCTAATCCCCATGACTTCTTGTTTTCCTTTGTCGAAGCCTTAGCATACTGAAAGTTGTGCTTGAAGAGATTGTCGTCACGACACCAGAGCAATGATGATGGGTCGGCTTCTTCAGGCTGTGGTCCATGGACCATGCAAGGATAGAATTCTTGCGCAATGGCTTCATCTTTGTTCTTGGGGGGAAGGCCTCAATAGAGAATATCACCCCAAGGACTCTTGATAGCATTCTTCTCAGCGTACTCCTGGGTCACGAACTTGTACTTGAACCATTGTTCAGCCCAATAGCGTCGAATCCATTGGATTCGTGTCTTGCGTTGATTATAATCCTCTTCAGGATCTGTTTTGTAGACTTCTGCAAGATCATCAGGCAGATCCTTTGAAGTTCCCCCACGACGCTGTCTGCCACCCTTCCTTACTGATTTCTCTGCAGCCATGAACTTCAAACTGAATGGTTTCAATAGGTTCAAAGGCTTCAAAGGCTTTTTCTTGCTCGTCAGACAGGAACTAGCTTCGGGAGATTCAATGTGTTGCTGTAAGAATTCTGCAAACGAATGCAGACTATGAGAACCTAGGGACTCTCCCACGGACATGTACCTATGACAGCATTAGAGATGCGAGGGAAGGGGAAGAGGTCATATGCATTCTCAGAAGATTTTGAAGATAAATCAGTTTGAAGACATTGACCTCATGTTGCGAAGACATTCACTTATATGTTGAGAGCCGGTTCCAGATTTGTACGAATCCGTGAATAAGTACAAGTGAGGAATCTAACTAGATGTGAAGCTTAAGTGAATATACTAGGCAGTATGAGATGCAGACAGAATAGATCTAACTTTGTATAGACAGAAACCAATTTTGGTAAATTGGATGAATCATTTAGGATCAAAAAGCTGGTAAAAATAGAGTTATATTTACCACACGAAGAACATCTAGATGGGATGAATAGGAGACCGAGCAGTTCAATCCACCGTGCCCTAACTTGGCGATGGAGGACACCTACGGTGGCGGCGGAGAGGACGATGCCCGCGGCCGGCGTGAGGACGGCGTCGGAGAGGTCGCGGCAGCTAAGCGCTTTGTCGCCGGCGTCGTCGAGAGCTAGCGGTGGCGCTAGGGTTTTGATGAGGTGGAGAGGTGGAAGAAGGTTTTATTAACCGCAGGGGACACGTATTTATAAGTAGGTGTGCGGCACAGCGCAATTACATAGGTGCCCCTGTCTGTTCACATTTGTGGGACACGTGGCAAGCATGCAACATACTCAGAGTTGTCCCACATTCCCATGGCTGCCAAGTTTGTCGGATGGTTGTTCCGGCTTCTCTGGATATCGACAATAAAGATGAATCATTTAAAGAGGACTTGATGTTTGTCTATGTGTCTTCTTCTGACAAGGATGCAGAGAAGACATTCGACGGTTTCAACAGAATGCATATGATTTGGACAGATAGAGTTTGAGATAGTAAGCATAGAGAGATTAGGGTCCGATCACATTCACTTAGTTCAAAAGATTCAACAATGAAGACATAGCTATAAGTGAATGCTGTAGAGGACAGAATACTAGTGTATATATATATGAGAAAGCAATCAACTCAACATAGTGAAGTAAATCATGAAGATAAGTTGAAAGTTGAAGACAAATCAATATGCGAAGATATTCAACAATAACGCCATGAGTGAAACACTTCAAACCAAGAAATTTGGTGGTGGCGTTACCCACCATATAGGAAGTATTAGACCCAGACATGGCGCACAATTATCGTGGCGCTCCGAAGTCAAATTCCACTTTAATGTATTCACACTCAGAATGTAAGTCTTCATTGATTGAAGATATACTTTACTTCGTGTGTTGCACATCTAAGTCATCAACATGCATAAGTGGTAGGATGTGTGCCTGATCACAGGACATTTGAGTATTCCAAGATATTTAGCTCACACCGTAACTTGCAAAACCTTTTCTCATCCAAGGGCTTTGTGAAGATATCTGCCAGCTGCTCTTCAGTGTTGACGTGAATGATGACAATATCTTTCTTCATGACATGATCTCTGAGAAAATGACAACGAATTTCAATGTGCTTTGTCTTCGAGTGCTGAACTGGATTGTTGGCAATCTTGATGGCGCTTTCGTTGTCGCAGAAGAGAGGTACTTGCTTCAGATTGATGCCATAGTCCTTGAGAGTTTGCTTCATCCACAGAAGCTGAGCACAACAAGATCCAGCAGTAATGTATTCAGATTAAGCAGTTGAGAGTGATACACAGTTTTGCTTCTTTGAAGACCAACAGAGAAGTGATCGTCCCAGAAAGTGACATGTTCCTGATGTTGACTTGCGATCCACCTTGTCACCAGCATAATCAGCATCCGAGAATCCAACTAGATCAAATCTTGAGCCCTTTGGATACCATAATCCGAGTGTTGGGGTGTAAGCCAAATATCTAAGAATTCGCTTCACAGCTAAGTGATGCGATTCCTTTGGTGTCGCTTGGAATCGAGCACACATGCAAACACTAAGCATAATATCTGGCCTAGATGCACATAGATAAAGTAAAGAACCAATCATGGAGCGGTATACCTTTTGATCGAACTCTTTACCATTGTCATCGGGACCAAGATGATGTTTGGCTAGCATTGGCGTCGTGTTACCTTTGCAATCTTGCATGCCGAACTTCTTCAGACAGTCTTTGAGATATTTTTCTTGAGATATGAAGATGCCATTTCTTTGCTGACGAATTTGAAGACCAAGGAAGAACTTCAGCTCACCCATCATGGACATCTGATATTGCTCTTGCATCATGTATCCAAGCTCATCACTATACTTCTGATTGGTGCAGCCGAAGATTATGTCATCCACATATACTTGGCATACAAACAGTTCACCATCATATGTCTTCGTGAAGAGTGTGGGATCGAGGGATCCTGGTATGAAGCCTTTGCTCTTCAGGAAGTCTTTGATTGTATCATACCAAGCGCGAGGAGCTTGTTTGAGGCCATACAGTGCTTTGTTTAGTTTGTACACCATATCAGGATGTTTTGGATCTTCAAATCCAGGTGGTTGAGCAACATACACTTCTTCTTCAATCTTGCCATTGAGGAAAGCGCTTTTCACATCCATTTGATATAGCAAGATGTTGTGGTGATTAGCATAGGCTAGCAGTATGTGAATAGCTTCAAGCCTAGCCAAAGGAGCAAATGTTTCATCGAAGTCGATTCCTTCAACTTGAGTATATCCTTGAGCCACAAGACGTGCTTTGTTTGTGACGACTTGACCATGCTCATCTTGCTTGTTTCGATATATCCATTTAGTGCCAATAATGTTATGCTTGCGAGGGTCAGGGCGCTTGACAAGTTCCCAAACATTATTCAGCTTGAACTGTTGAAGTTCTTCTTGCATGGCTTGAATCCATTCAGGTTCCTTAAAGGCTTCAGCAACTTTCTTGGGTTCAGATATTGATACAAATGAAAAATGCCCACAGAAATTTGCTAGCTGCGTCGCCCTTGAGCAAGTAAGTGGACCAGGTGCGTTGATGCTATCAATTATCTTCTCAATTTGTACTTCATTTGCAACACGAGGATGAAATGGACGAAGACCTTGCTCATGCTGATCATTGTCATCATTGGAAGGATTGTCTTCGGTCTGAGCATTGTCTTCAGATTGGTTTGGTGCTGAAATGATAAGTTCCTCTTCAGGCTGTGCCTCAGAGGGCATGATTTCACCAGTTCCCATTAGCTTGATAGATTCACTGGAAGGAGCTTCATCTAGTGTGCTTGGTAGGAGTTCTCGTTGTGAACCATTGGTTTCATCAAATCGCACGTCCACAGTTTCAATGATTTTGTAGTGAAAGAGGTTGAAGAATATGTAAGAGTGTGAATCCTTTCGATAACCGAGCATGAAGCCTTCGTGTGCTTTAGGCTCAAATTTTGACTTGTGATGGGGATCCTTGATCCAGCATCTAGCACCAAAAACTCTGAAGTAGCTGACATTTGGCTTCTTGCCAGTAATGAGCTCATAGGATGTTTTGCCCAGAAGCTTATGGATGTAGACACGGTTGATGATGTGACAGGCTGTATCAATAGCTTCAGGCCAGAATTTTCTTGGTGTCTTGTACTCGTCGAGCATTGTTCGAGCCATCTCAATGAGGGTTCTGTTCTTGCGCTCAACAATGCCATTTTGCTGAGGTGTGTATGGAGCAGAAAATTCATGAGTGATTCCCATTGTATGCAGATAAAGATCGAGCCCGGTGTTCTTGAATTTAGTGCCATTATCACTTCTGATATGCTTGATCTTGACTCCATAGTTGTTCATTGCTTGATTGGCGAATCGTCTGAAGACATCTTGTACTTCAGTCTTGTAGAGAATTATGTGCACCCATGTATATCTTGAGTAGTCATCAACAATGATGAAGCCATTGAGACACGTCGTTGTTGTGAGGGTAGAGTAGTGAGTAGGGCCAAATAAGTCCATGTGCAACAGCTTGAAGGGTTGAGATATTGTCATGATTGTCTTCCCAGCTTCCCAGCTTCCCAGCTTCGCAAGCACCACACAAGTGATCTTTCTTGAACTTGACACCTTCGATGCCTATGACATGCTTCTTCTTGACAAGAGTGTGTAAGTTCCTCATGCCAGCATGTCCCAGCCTCCGATGCCAAAGCCAGCATTCTGAAGCTTTTGCAAGAAGACATACGGCAAGCTGTGGACCTGCTGAGAAATCTACCATGTATAGATCACCTTTCCTATACCCTTCAAAGACTAGATACTTGTCAGATTCCATTAGTACAAGGCAAAGATATTTTCCGAATATCACAATCATGTTTAAGTCACAAAGCATTGACACAGACATTAAGTTGAATCCAAGGGATTCAACAAGCATCACTTTATCCATGTGTTGATCATTTGAGATTGCAACTCTACCTAGACCCAATACCTTGCCTTTACCAGTGTCAGCAAATGTGATTTGACTCTTGTCGGATGGACGTAAGGTTGAGTCCATGAGAAGACTTCGATCACCAGTCATATGATTAGTGCATCCGCTGTCCATAATCCATTCTGAAGCACGAGGTGTCATACCCTACAGTGCAGTTAGGAGGATAGGCTTCACAAGGTATGTTGTGAAGCATAAGCATTTGACGCACACTTGGATTATCACAGCTTAGATGAAAGTTAGCACATAGTATGACAGGTAAGCTATTCATATGGGGAATACATAGTAAGTCATTTTATCATGTGTCCCTTTGTGTTTTAGGTCCCCAGCAATAATATCGGACGCCTTCGATTGCTGGCTGGAGACCATGTTCTGCAAAAGAGAGTTAGTTCTTCTTCACCACCCACATCTTTAGGGGTGGCTTAGAAGCAATGAGTCTAAGTGCAGCATCTGAGAATTTTGGCTTTGGAGCCCTAGCAAGTAGCCTTGCAGAAGATGAATGATACTCATATGAATAAGCAGAAAAGTTCTTAGTCCTATGAACATAGCGGTTTGAAGACTCGCGCTCATATTCATAAGTTTGAGTACGATTTCTCTGCAAAACATTGGCGTTAGGGTGACTCAGGTGAGTCCTGTTTCCGTATGAAGCCGATGGACCATGTGACGCCTTTGGTCTGGGGTTTGTCTTCTTCCTTGGTGGTGTCATGACAAATTCACAGGAAGATTCTCAAGACAGCTTTTAGGAACCCAGATCTTCCTCATTGGCGGTCCATTCCTGCAGTTAGTACCAATATACCTGGCAAACACTTCACCATTCTGATTTTTGAACAGTTTATAGTTTGCATCAAAGGATTCATCAATGATAATAGGATTAGCACAGGTAAAGCCAGATAAAGTGGATGGATCCACTGAAGGTTCCTTTGCAGCAACCCATGTGGTTTTGGGACACTGCTCAGGCTTCCAGTAGGAACCGTCAGCATTCATTTTCCTCTTGAAACCAACACCCTCTTTCCTAGGGTTTCGGTTCAGAATCTGCTTTTTGAGGACATCACAAAGTGTCTGATGCCCTTTCAGAATTTTGTACATCCCTGTTTCTGAAAGTGCTAGTTATCGACTAGAGGGGGGGTGAATAGGCGATTTTTAGGAAAGTCTTCAAAACATGGAAGTTTCGAAGACAAACGATAGAAACAGCCTAATTGATATGCAGCGGAAGATAAACTACAACAAGCAAGCCATAATCAAGTATGCAATAGCATTAACGTTTGAAGATTAATAGCAGCTAGGTAGTAGGATCAGGATGGAAGATAGTATGAAGCCAATCAACAATAGTAGTCAAGCAATGAAGTCAATCGGATAAAACAATAAGCAATGACTTCATGAAGACAAACTCAAAGTAAAGGAGGGAAGAGATAGAACCAGTTGCTCGTTGAGGACACAGGATTTGTTGGACCAGTTCCAGTTGCTGTGACAACTGTACATCTGGTTAGGGAGGCTGAGATTTAACTCAGAAGACCGTGTGTTCACCTTATTCCCCTTGAGCTATGGTCACTTAGTCCTCGCCCAATCACTCTGGTAAGTCTTCAAGGGAGACTTCCAAACCTTCACAGACTTCGTTCACTCGGCAATCCACAATGACTCTTGGATGCTCAGAAGACGACGCCTAACCGGCTGGAGGATACACAGTCCTCAAGTGTAATAAGTCTTCAGGTCACATAGACAGAAAGACTTTAGTGATGCCTAACACTCTTTGGCTCTGGGTGTTTGGGCTTTGTCCTCGCAAGGATTTCTCTCTCTCAAATACTTCGAGGTGGGTTGCTCTCAAACGACAAAAGCCGTATACAAACTCGGAGCAGCCACCAATTTATGGTGTAGGGGGTGGGCTATTTATAGCCACCAGGCAACCCGACCTGATTTGTCCAAAATGACCCTGGGTCACTAAGGAACTGACACGTGTTCCAACGGTCAGATTTCAAACACACACGACAACTTTACTTGGGCTACAAGCAAAGCTGACTCATCCAACTCTCGATAAGATTTGCTCTCATTGTCTTCGCTCGAAGACATAAGATTTGGGTTGAGCATCACTTCAGTCACTCTGACTTAGTTCACTTGGACCCCACTTAATAGTACGGTGGTTCCTATGACTCAACAAAGAAGAAAGAAAACGACGAAACCACACAGTCTTCACGCTCCATTGTCTTCACGTAATATCTTCTCATGTCATAGTCTTCAATATGAATATCTTCTCATAACACCATTGTCTTCAATGTATTCATACATTTTTAGGGGTCATCTCCGGTAGGTAAACTGAATCAATGAGGGACACTACCTGCGTTATCCTGCAATTCTCACAAATGCATTAGTCCCTCAACCAACTTTGTCGTCAATACTCCAAAACCAACTAGGGGTGGCACTAGATGCACTTACAATCTCCCCCTTTTTGGTGATTGATGACAAACTGGTTGAAGTTTTCAACGGGGATAAAGTATGTGAAATTTTAAGGATAGGAATTGTCTTCATAAGTAGCAAGGGCTCCCCCTGAAGATGTGCATATTAATAATTTGCTTTTGGATTGCAAATGCACATGGCAGGTTGTACTTATGGAGATACACTTCAACTTATGAAGATAATTCATCATGCATGAAATGATATAACAAGTAGAATGACATGCATAATGAAAAATGGACGTCTGCAGGATGATCTAAGTGCGGAAGTTATCATCGCATCAGAGTAAAGCAAACACGTAGCAGAAGTAGCAGACGACCATCAAGTTTAGGTGTTACAACTCAAAGAACCAAATGTATCAAAATGTAAGAGTTGTAAGCATGCAGCAAAATATAATGCAACCGCCCATATGAACCCGCTTGAAGACTATCAACTCATACGCTTCTCCCCCTTTTGTCAGTAATGACCAAAAAGGTTTGAAGACATAGAGCATCTACTCGTCTTCTTGATGAGTAGGTGAAGCAGCAGGGTTGTTGTCGTTGGGTGGCGGTGCAGATGAACTTGGTGCAGTGTCGATGTGCGCATTAGTTGGAGGTGGTGAAGTAGCGTCATCTTCATCATCGATCACTCTGGCATTAACTGTTGCCGCGGAGGAGGAATATTCAGAGTCTTCAAGACATGGAGTTCTTCGTAAAAGAACATTCTGTGGAGGAGTGGAGTCAAACTGAAATCTTTCATTGAAGCCATCGTCTTGAAGACCTGCTTCAGCACTAAGCAGGGTCAAACTCTTCCATGATCTCCGGCAAGTTTCATGAGCAACAAAGGCATTCTTGGTGGCAAGGTTGCGAATGCGATTGACATCAACCAAGATGCTTTGCATCTGTCTCTTGAGCCAAAACTGATGTTTATCCTATTTCTGATGAAGGGCCACAAGAAGTTCTCGGTCATTGAGAATGCGAGAACGCTTGCGAGGCCTTTGGGCAATGGTGCTTTCAGTGGCTTTAGTGGGCGCTCTGTGAGGCAGACGAGTGTTACCAGCAAATGGATAGATTCGTGTTGTTGCTTGAACACCTTCAATAGGTTGAGTGAAGCTGTGGTGCTCGGCATTCTGAATACAAAGAGGCTTCTTGGCAAGGTCAGAATATATAGCATCAACTGACATATCAACTTCTGGTAGAAATATTATATGATTGCGAGCAGAGGGTTGATAGTTGACAGTAGAGTGTCGCTTTATGAGGCGCATGACCCATGGAGCATAAAACTTCAGACCAAAGAGATCAGAACCAGAGGCAGCCAATTGTCTGATGAAGAAATCTTGTGCATTGAAACTGATGCCATTGTAAATGTAGAAGACCAAAGTCTTCATAGCTCCTTCAAGCTTTGCCGCTGATGAATGTCCTTTGATAGGCCATAGAGTCTGCCTGATGATATGATATATGGTGCGTGGCAGATACTCAAGGTCTTCAACAAAGAACTCTGTTGGATAATCAGCATCACGGGGCAAAGGCTTCATCATGCTCAGCATTTGACTCATATTGGGTTTAGGCTTATAAAAGATGCTCTCTACAGCATTGCGGTGTAGCTGACAGTCAGGTTCATACAGTTCTCTGGGAGTGGACAGGCCTGTAAGCTCGATAATATCCATAGCTTTGGCTTCATGATGAACGTTTCCGGTCATCCACTCGAGAACCCAAGTCTTTGTATCTCTGTTGTAGCCACGAATGTGCAGAGTGGCATAGAATTGAAGCAATAGCTCTTCATTCCAATGTTCTTTGTCTGTCACAAAGTGGAGCAGACCAGCATCACGAAAGCAATCAAGTGCTTCTTCTAGGCATGGCAGTCCAGTAATCGCTTCAGTGTCAAGGCACATATGAGGGAAAATGCGCCCTTGATCATATAACACGCATGAGTAATAGCTTCTCTGTTGATAGCTCCAGAACCGATCTGATGCAATTCTTGGCTTCATGTAGGGGTTCTTCGAGCTGTCAAAGAATGTGTTGTGGCTCTTGAAGCCATTAGCATTGAAGGACCCGAGGGAGTTGGCAGTACCTGGAAACCTTGGCAACCTGGGCTTTGGCTTCTGCACTTGAGGCCTATGCTCAATATGATAGTCAAATTGCGGTCCTGAGGCAGAGGGTGGAGGCAACAGAACGGGCCGTCGGACAGTAGTGAGCTGACCATGACTGTATGCTTGCTCAATTGTGTGAGGCCTTGGAGGCGGAACAGGAGCAGAGGCAACATCGGAGGCAGGCTGCACGATAGGTGCTTCGGGAGCAGTTGTCATGTTGACTTCAGGTGCAGCATCCTCATTGGCTTCGGGTGCAACATCCTCATTGACTTCAGGTGCAACATCCTCATTGACTTCAGGTTCAGTATCCACATTTGCTTCGGGCACAGTTAGTGTAGGCTCCACATTAGCATCAGCCATGACTACGTCACTGGCTGTATTGACGTTGGTGGTGGCAGCCTCAACATTTTCAGCCTCCACTTGAGGAGCTGGAGGGTCAGACACAGACACGTTCAGATCATGAACTGCTTCTTCTTGAATGGGGGGAGTAGAGACACGTTCTTCTTGACGCTCTTCATTGGCTGATGCAGCCGGATTGTCTTCAGCAGCATGTGCTTCAGACTCGGAGACATTCACAGTTGGAGCAGGTTCAGAAAGTACTTGCCGTGCAACAGGTGAACGTTGCACTTCTCCTTCTGGAACGCTCGACAGAGGGACTTTAGGCCTTTGTCCTCTGCGAAGCCTGCGAAGAGCTGGCTTCACTTTAGGAGATGGAGTTGGCTGAGCCTGAAAGTCTTCATCCTCTTCTTGCATGTTGGGGGTAGCTTGTTGTTGTTGTAGGGGAGTACTGGGGGAGTCTTGTTCTTGTGGGCGATCAACCCATGAATCATCCTGTGCAATTAGCGTCAGAGGACGACCAATGCTGATGAGTTCGCTGTTCGTACGAACAGGCGATGATACCACATTGTATTCGATCTGAGGAAGAACTTCATCATCTTCAACATTGTCATGATGACCAATGTCTTCAGCAGCGGTGGGTTCAGCTGCTGGAATATCTTCAGCTTCAGGAGCCTTTGTGGAAGCAGGCTCATGCACAGTCATGCGAAGTTCTTGGGATGCAGATGCAGGATGAATCACTGAGATGGGTTCAACAAAAAGGGGCTCTATGGGAGCAGCCCGATTTTTCTTGGTCTTGCGCTTCTTCTTGGAGGGAGCGGCATCAGAGGCTTCAGTATTCTTCCTCTTTCTGGCTTCTGCCTCTGCAGCCCTCGTTTTCTTCTGTTCAGAAGCGGTTGTGGTGACCTTTGGCTTCGAGCCAGTCATGCTACTTGGGAAGATAACACGTGGAGCTTCTTGGCTTGAAGGCGCAGGCTGACCAGCAGGAAACTTCTTCTTTTTCTTTGCAGCCATTCTGGGGTCAATGCCAGGACGGCCAAGTGACTTGCGCTTCTCAGCCTCATTGTAGGCAAGCACACACTTATCAGCCAAACTCTTCATGCGCTCACGAGAGCCTTGAGCTTCTTGGCGCTTCTTCTGAAAAGCTTCTTTAAGCTCATGCAGCATGACCTTAAAGTTTCTAACGTCTTGAACACTTAGCTTGGCCACATGCTTCTTGAATTGAGCCTTCTCATAATCAATCTTGTGCTTGAGCTCAACAATTCTCTGAGCGAGAGCCAGCTCAAAAGCAATGGCGCCATTGAAAGAGACGCTGAGGCCAATTGGAAGCTGTAAATCTTCAAAGCTAACATTGGGTGTGTCGAACCATTCATCAATGAAGTTGTGGATGATGGCCACATCAAAGAGAGGCAAGTTGTTGAAGATTTCTGCTTCTTCCTTGCTCTTTATTAGCTGCTCAAGAGCATCATCCGCAAGACCTTCATCACTTGATAGATCAATGGGTTCTTCACGCAGAATAGCAGCAGGAGTCAGAGCTTGATCAGCATGCCTAACAAGTTGCTTTTTCTTCTCCGTCCTCTTGGAGATACGGGATTGATCTTCAGACTGCACACTGGCTTCAGGAGGTGCAGCGGCCAATGGCTTCACACGAGAATCTTTTGGTGGTACGGGTTTAGAAGCCTTTAGCTTCTTTTGCTTCTGTGGCTTTGAAGGAGGAGCTGGGGCTTCATCAGAATCAGCCTCATTGTCAGAATGATCCACTTTGGCACCTTGTACCAAGATGTAGGAGATGAGGCCATCAAGGTTTGCAAAGGGGCCAATTCTATTTTCTTCAGCTTCACGAGTCCCATCCTCACCGGGAGCAGAGGGACCAGGATTGAAGTCCAATCATCATGACTTCTTGTTTTCCCTTGCTGAAGACACAGCAAACTGGAAGTTGCGCTTGAAGAGATTGTCGTCACGACACCAGAGTAATGACGATGGGTCGGCTTCTTCAGGTTGTGGTCCATGGACCATGCAAGGATATAATTCTTGCTCAATGGCTTCAGCTCTGTTCTTGGGTTGAAGGCCTCGATAGAGAATATCGCCCCAAGGACTCTTGATAGCATTTTTCTCTGCATATTCCTTCGTGACAAACTTGTACTTGAACCATTCTTCAGCCCAATAGCGTCGAATCCATTGGATTTGTGTCTTGCGCTGATGATAAGCCTCTTCAGGGTCTGTCTTGTACAGTTCTACTAGGTCATCAGGCAGATCTTTGGATGTTGCTCCTCTGCGCTGTCTGCCACCCTTCCTTGCTGATTTTTCTGCAGCCATGAACTTCAAGATGAATGGCTTCAGTATGTTCAGAGGCTTCAGAGATTTACGCTTGCTGGTCAAGCAGGAACTGGCTTCAGGAGAATTGATATGATGCTGTAAGTATTCTGCAAACGAATGCAGACTATGAGAACCAAGGGATTCTCCCACGGACATGTACCTGTGACAGCATTAGAGATGCGAGGGAAGGGGAAGAGGTCATATGCATTCTCAGAAGATTTTGAAGATAAATCAGTTTGAAGACATTGACCTCATGATGCGAAGACATTCACTTATATGTGGTGAGTTAGTTCCAGATTTGTACCAATCCGTGAATAAGTACAAGTGAGGAATCAAACTAGATAGGAAATCTAAGTGAATAGACTAGGCATTATGAGATGCAGATAGAATAGATCCAACATTTAGTAGGCAGAAAACACTTTCGGTAAGTAGGATGAATCTATGAAGATCAAAAAGGTGGTAAAAATAGAGTTATAATTACCGCACGAAGAACTGCTAGATGGGAAGAATGAGAGACCGAGCAGTTCAGCCCACTGTGCCCTAACTTGGCGACGGAGGACACCTACGGCAATGGCGGAGAGAAAGATATCCGCGGCTGGCGTGAGGACGGCGTCGGAGAAGTCGCGGCAGCTAAGCGCTTCATCGCCGACGTCGTCGAGAGCTAGCGGTGGCGTTAGGGTTTTGGCGGAGGTGGAGAGGTGGAAGAAGGATTTCTTTACCGCAGCGGACACATATTTATAAGTAGGTGTGCAGCACAGCGCAATTACGCAGGTGCCCCTGTCTGTTCACATCCGTGGGGTACGTGGCAAGCATGCAACATATTTAGAATTGTCCCACGTTCCCACGCCCGCCAAGTATGTCGGATGTTCATTCCGGCTTCTCCGGATATCGACAATTAAGATGATTCATTTAAATAGAACTTGATGTTTGTCTCTGTGTCTTCTGCTGACAAGGATGCAGAGAAGACATTCGACAGTTTCAATAGAATGCATATGATTTGGACAGATAGAGTTTGAGATAGTAAGCAGTGAGAGATTAGGGTCCGATCACTTTCACTTAGTTCAAAAGATTCAACAGTGAAGACATAGCTATAAGTGAATGCTGTAGAGGACAGAACGCTAGTATATATATATGCAATCAAATCACTATAGCGCAGAAAAATCACGAAGATAAATTGAAACTGAAGACAAACCAAATGCGAAATCTTTGCAAAATAACGCCATGAGTGAAACACTTCAAACAGAGAAATTTGGTGGTGGCGTTACCCACCGTATAGGAAGTATTAGACCAAGACACGGCGCACAATTATCGTGGCGCGTCGAAGTCAAATTCCATGTTAATGTATTCACATCAGAGTGTAAATCTTCATTGATTGAAGATATACATTACTTTGTGTGTTCCACATCTAAGTCATCAACATGCATAAGTGTTAGAATGTGTGCCTGATAACAGGACATTCGAGGATTCCAAGATATTTAGCTCACACCGTAACTTGCAAAACCTTTTCTCGTCCAAGGGCTTTGTGAAGATATCTGCCAGTTGCTCTTCAGTGTTGACGTGCATGATATCTATATCTTTCTTCATAACATGATCTTTGAGAAAGTGATAACGTATTTCAATGTGCTTTGTCTTCGAATGCTGGACTGGATTGTTGGCAATCTTGATGGCACTTTCGTTGTTGCGGAAGAGAGGGACTTGCCTCAGATCGATGCCATAGTCCTTGAGAGTTTGCTTCATCCACAGAAGCTGAGCACAACAAGATCCAGCAGCAATGTATTCAGATTCAGCAGTTGAGAGTGACACACAGTTCTGCTTCTTTGAAGACCAACAGACAAGTGATCGACCAAGAAATTGACATGTGCCTGATGTAGACTTGCGATCCACTTTGTCACCAGCATAATCAGCATCCGAGAATCCAACCAGATCAAACCTTGAGCCCTTTGGATACCATAATCCTAGTGTTGGGGTGTAAGCCAAATATCGAAGAATCCACTTCACAGCTAAGTGATGCGATTCCTTTGGTGCCGCTTGGAATCGAGCACACATGCAAACACTAAGCATAATATCTGGCCTAGATGCACATAAATAAAGCAAAGAACCAATCATGGAGCGGTATACCTTTTGATCGAACTCTTTACCATTGTCGTCGGGACCAAGATGGTGCTTGGCTGGCATTGGCATCGTGTAGCCTTTGCAGTCTTCCATTCCAAACTTCTTCAGACAATCTTTGAGGTATTTTTCTTGAGATATGAAGATGCCATTTCGTTGCTGACGAATTTGAAGACCAAGGAAGAACTTCAGCTCTCCCATCATGGACATTTGATACTGCTCTTGCATCATGTACCCAAACTCATCACTGTACTTCTGGTTGGTGCAGCCAAAGATTATGTCATCCACATATATTTGGAACACAAACAGTTCACCATCATATGTCTTTGTGAAGAGTGTGGGATCGAGAGATCCAGGTTTGAAGCCTTTGCTCTTCAGGAAGTCTTTGATTGTATCATACCAGGCACGAGGAGCTTGTTTCAGGCCATACAGTGCTTTGTTCAGTTTGTACACCATATCAGGATGTTTTGGATCTTCAAAGCCAGGTGGTTGTGCAACATATACTTCTTCAAACTTGCCATTTAGAAATGCACTCTTTACATCCATTTGATATAGCAAGATGTTGTGATGATTAGCATAGGCTAGCAGTATGCGAATAGCTTCATGTCACATCCCTAGCTGCTGGTAGTGCTCTAGGCTAGCTCATGTGTGCATCATGTTTAAATTCTGAAAATTTGAACTGAGGGAATTTTGGAAGCCTCAAAAACTTAAATAAAAGAGGGGCAAAAACCCTAGAAATCTCATTCATTGCTCCAAAATGCTCTTCTTAAATGTTTGATAATTTTTGGTAAGGGTTCTGGTCCCAACCAAAATATTGAACATTTTTAAGGATTTATTTTTGGGACTTTGGATTTAATTCATTAGCTATTTGAATTTGAATTATATTCATATAATTGGAATATAATTTCAAATACCCCTGAAATATTTTATAAGCTTTTGGAAAAGTCCATCTAGCAATATAAAATATTCAGAGGAGTTTTTGGCATTGTTTGAATTATTTTTAAAATTCAAAACAGTGGCAAAATAAATTAATAAAACAAACAGAACAGAAAAAAATTAAAATAAAAAGAACAGAAGCCTACCTGGGCCACTTACCTGTAGCCGGCCCAGCTGGCCTGCTCCTCCCGCTGGCCCAGCCCACCGCCGCCTCCCTCCCCTGTCGCCTTCCTCCTCTGCCAGGAGGACGGACACCGCGACACCGCCGCGCGCGCCACCTCCACCCTGCTCGGCCACCTCCTGCTTCCTCCCTGGCCTCCCCAGCGACGCCCCGGACGATGCCACGCGCCTCCCCGACCCCTCTCACTTCTCCCTCACTCTTCTTCGCTCCTTCCCCTCCTCTATTTCTCCCTCCCGCGAACACCCGAGCGAGTTCGTCGCCGCCGTTCACCATAGCCGCGGCCACCGCCTCCCCCTCTACCCCTCATCGTGCCTGCGAGCTCCGTCTCGACGTCCCCGACCTCCTCGACGACCCACGAGGCCCCGGACGCGCTGCAACGCCGCCACCGATGCTTTTCCCCTCCTCGGCTGCCAGAGATCGACCTCGCCGCCCCGCTTAGCTCCGGCCTTCCCCGAGCCCGCTCCGACGCTGCCGCAACCACCGTGAGCTACCGCTCCTTCTCCCCCTCTCCGTTCTCTCGTTTGCACGCTGCAGCTGCCACTTTGCCGACGACCGAGAGCTCTTCGCCGCCAGCCATGTCGCCGCCGTAGCCACGGTTGCCTAGAACTGCAACCGAGCACGCAGTCATGCTCAGTGCACCCCCAGGAGGCCATAGCACCCATCCGCACCCTCTGCTGTGCTCCCTAACGCCGACTCCGAGCTCACCCGAACTCCGGCGGCTACCTAGCTCGACGCCGGCGCCGATTCCGGCCGCCCCGACCCCAACCGACTCCACAGGAAGACGCGGCGCTCTTCCAGCTATTCGTAGAGCCCCTCCTCCGTCCGTTTGGTCGCCGGAGCACGAAACCCGAAGGCCTCCGCCGCCTCGGCCTCGCCGGCGACTCACCGCCGGCGGGTTAGGCCCTGTTGACCAGGGGTTTGACCCCCCCTGGGTCGATGACAGGTGGGGCCAGCCCCCTGTTAATTAGTTTAGTTTAATTTAATTTAATTACCCCCCTGCTGACACTGACATGTGGGCCCTAGTGCCCTAATCCTTAATTAAACTAAACTAACCCCCCCCTGTTTAACCTGTGACGCTGACATATGGGTCCCACAGGTCAGTTTGACCTGGACTGTGCCACGTTGACCTGCTGACGTCATCATGACATCAGGCTGACGCAATAAGTATTTTCTGGATTTGAAAATATTCAGGAAATTCCAGAAATTTGTATAAACTTCTAAAATTCATAGAAATTGAACCGTAACTCCAAATTAAATAATTTATATATGAAAAATTATCAGAAAAATTCAAGGAATCCATCTGTACCATTTTCATGCATGTTTGAACAACTTATAGATGCTGTTTAGCACAAATCATACTAATGGCATTTAAATAATCACATATGGAGTTTGAATTTGAATATTATATTCAAACCAACTTCATTTAATCTGTTGCTAGTTGCATTAGCTCAAAACACATTCATATTTCCATGTCATGATCATGCATCATATTGCGCATTGCATTGATTGTGTTTCCTTCTGTGTTGCCGGTATTCGTCCCCTCTCGATAGACGTGATACCGATGATGTGATCGTTGACACTGATGAAGACTCAATGTTATCTTCAGAAGTTCCAGGCAAGCAAAACCCCCTTCTTCATTCCAATACAATCCCACTCTCTCGCTCCTGCTCTCTTTTACTGCATTAGGACAACATCGATTCATCTGTTACTTGCTGTGGTAGCTGAACCCCTTTATCCTCTGCATGACCTGTCATTGCCACAGTACATAGATGAAACCCACTAGCATGAGTAGGAGTTGTTTGAGCCCTGTTGTGCCTACTCATTCATGCTTGTTTGTCATGCCTGCTACTACTTAGAGTTGTGTCAGGTCTGATTCATCCGGGATGAATCAGAGGTGTATGAACATGTCCTACTGTGTGTGAGCTAAGTGTGTGAACACGATTTGGTAAAAGGTGTCGGTGAGAGGCCATGTAGGAGTACATGGTGGGTTGTCTCATTGAAGCCGTCCTCAGGAACTGAGTTCTGTTTTTGTGATCCATGATTCAGTTACTACCATACATTGGGCCCTGAAATATGACCCCGCTCGACTTCTTATTCACCCTAGTCCTCTGTCCAGGAGTTGCAAGTAGTTTCTGGTGTTTGTAGCTTACTGGAGGCCGTGGACAGCGCTGACCGTAGGGGTGGGCTGTGATGCGGTAGGTACGTGGCACGGTGTACCGGATGCCCGTTTGGTATCTCGGGAACCCTGTTCACATCGTTTGGGGCTGTGAGCGAAACTCCGGCCGGATCTCCTCATGGATGGAACCCGAATAGGCGATAAACCTGGACTAGAGACTTGAGTGTTTAGGTAGGTCGTGGTCTACACCCACGTCGGTTTTCGCTTGAAGTCTGCCGAGCACATGTCTTGTGCAGACGCTAAGTGGTGGAAACATGTATGAAGAAGTACACCCCTGCAGGGTTAACATCATCTATTCGAATAGCCCTGTCCGCGGTAAAGGACTTCTGGGTTGCTTATATCAGTTCATAGACAAGTGAAAGTGGATACTTTAAAAAGCGCAAGATAAGCGTGAGTGCTATGGATGGCGTTCTCGTAGGGAGACGGGAGCGGATCCATAGTGGTGTATTGATATGGTGAATATGTGGACTCGTGTGCGCCACCTCAAAAGAGTTACATTGCAGTCGTAGTTCAGGATAGCCACCGAGTCAAAGCTGGCTTGCTGCAGTCAAACTCCACCATCCCCTGTGTTGATAATGATGCATATGTAGTTAGTTCTGATGTAAGTCTTGCTGGGTACATTTGTACTCACGTTTGCCTATTTTATGTTTTTGCAGAGAGACTTCAGTCTCACTAGTAGTTTCGCGTGGACTTCGACGTTTAGCTTGATACCTCAGCTACGATCTTGTGCCCTCGGCAGGATCTGATAGATAGTCAGGCTTCTCAGCCTTTTTCATTTATAGATGTCTGTACTCAGACATGATAGCTTCCGCGTGTGCTTTGACTTGTATGCTCTGATTGTTGGGTCATGAGACCCATGATTGTAATATCTCGCTTCCCGGAGCCTATTGAATAAAATACTTGAGTCGTAGAGTCATGTTGTGATGCCATGTTGTATTTGCACATATCGAGCATATTGTGTGTATGTTATTGAAATGCTTGGTATGTGTGGGATCTGACCATCTAGTTGTTTATCTTTAGTAGCCTCTCTTACCGGGAAATGTCTCCTAGTGTTTCCACTGAGCCATGGTAGCCTGCTACTGCTCCGGAACACTTAGGCTGGCCGGCATGTGTCCTTCTTCGTTCGTGTGTCTGTCCCTTCGGGGAAATGTCACGCGATGAATACCGGAGTCCTGTTAGCCCGCTACAGCCCGGTTCACCGGAGTCCTGCTAGCCCAGTGCTACAGCCTGGATTCACTCGCTGATGACCGACACGTTCGATGCTGGGTCATGGATGCCTGTCCCTGTAAGTCTGTGCCACTTTGGGTTTACGACTAGTCATGTCAGCCCGGGCTCCTTATCATATGGATGCTAGCGACACTATCATATACGTGAGCCAAAAGGCGCAAACGGTCCCGGGCAAAGGTAAGGCGACACCCGTGGGGATACCGTGCGTGAGGCCGCAAAGTGATATGAGGTGCTACAGGCTAGATCGATGTGACATCGAGTCGGGGTCCTGACAGCGTTGGTATCAGAGCTTGACTGCCTGTAGGATTACCAAGCCAAACTGGTCGAAGTTGAGTCTAGTAATTCTTTAGTTATATAAGGGAATTGATTGTGGGATGGAACGTAAGGCTCTTTTTACTCCTTATACCTCATGGCCTTCTGATCTGAGTCATCATCTTCTCTTCTACGGGGATTAAGAACTAGGCTATCTCTTCTTTCTATCAGGATCACGTCTTACTAATCCGTAGACTTATAAGATTGTTGATTCAAGCCTCAGTTCAGTTCCTACTATCTTCTGTATGTTAACTGTTGATCTCGAAACCTTGATATTGTGCTTCTGAGTGGTTATGCCACCATTTTTGTGAATGTCTCAAATCTTTTCTGAGCATTTACAGCCGTTATGCTGTCCGAGTCATCCCAGGTTTCTAAGTAGTCTGATGCATTTGCAAATCCTTTCTTCCCGTTTCAATGTTCCCATGGGCCAGATTAACCACACTAATCAGTGAGTTGAGGTACTCCGTTACCTTGACATTTATGTTGGAGATATTATTATGACCCTAGGTGTCTTAGGGGATCATCTAGTAATTTAGCCATGATTTGTGTTCCCAGTGTGATGATTCTGGCCATCATTCTCGAAAGCATTCCGTGATGCCATTTAGTAGTAGGTATTCTATCCCTGGGTTTTGGACCCGAGATTCACCCTACTTACTTCATGTTGATAGTAATTGCTAGCTCCCTTAGGTTATTAGTAACCTTTGCGATAGTCCTCGAGGTCCGTGGTATTTCGTTCTTCCAAATACTATGAACCGCTTATGGCAGATGTTTATTGGATCAAAAGATCACAATTAGAGTACTCTTGAGGAGTTCTCCATTCATAAATCGTGACTCTGCCAGTTCTACCTTTCTGCATGGGTTATCTGGAAGAATTATGTTGAACTCGGTTCGACATACTAATTTATGCATTCACAACTCAGAAAGTTATATGTTCCTTTGAGTTGTCCCTCTTTAGTTGTCTACTGACCTTTGTCTATCAATTGATAGTCAAGAGTATGCGTGCGTTCGTTTGTCGATGCCTATTACTCTTGTGGCCCGTCAAGCCATTCCGTCCTGAATGACTAGGAGAAACAAACTCCAGTACCTCTTCCATATCCAGGATTGGGTCAAAGAAGTTGTGCTCCGCAGATCAAATTGCTAATCCAGCTTTTGTTCTGTTCTACCTTGGAGTATTACCATCTTTATATCGGGATTGTTATAGGAATTGCACACCATCCTGTGAACTATTGGTACAGTGATACTTCTCGCCATCATTACTCATTCCTCGGTTCCGTGTGGTTATAACCGGAATGTCGACAAGTGAATCGTGATGTGTGAAATCAATACTCCTAGCAACCTCGTTGCTTGGTAGTTAAAGGACAATAATTTCATTCTTAGCGTGTTGGTTTTTGAATCATCCTTCTAAGATTGATCGTGCTACCTTGTCCATCTTCCTGGTGCACATTTCGATTGATGAGTTAGGATTTTGTCAAGTCCTCGCTCATTTGATCATATCGTCTTGCCCTGAAAGGCAAGATTGTTCTCGAGCTTAGTAACATACCGGTGGTTCGTGACTTTCCAAATATCTTCTTGGAGGTGTTACCGGGTTGTCACCTGACTGTTATGTTGAGCTCGTGATCAAGTTGGGTTATCCTGTAAACCACCCTTCTCCAAGAATCCATGTTGGATACCCCTGAGCTAGTTGGTTAAGCTAAACGACAACTTGGAGGGTTGGAAGATAAAAGCTTGCCTGACTTAGTTCGATCCAAAGGGATATTCTTGTGTAGTGTGTGTTGAAGAAAGATGATATCTTCATCGGTTGGTCCCTGTGATCAGTTGCTGGACCTATCGTCTTATCAATCCTTTGATTTGAGTGTGGGCTATCGTCAAATCAAATCATTACCAACGATGCTCGTAATGTTGTCCTACTCGTGGTTGATCCCTCGAGCATACACCATTACATCTTTGGTCTGACCAATGCTATCACCGTGTTCACATGATGGTGGAAGTCCAGTGATATGGAAATTCCGATGAGTTGCTGTTGAGCCCATCAGTAGTGTTTTGTCTCCCCCCATGAATCATGTTGAACATCAACCTAGTGTTGGAAACTTGTGTAAGCATTTCTTCGTGTTTCGTTCATGAAGCATATGTTTGAATGAAAGTAGTGACTTTCCCTAATTCATGTGCATATGATGCAAGTTGCCGCCATGAATTCGAGGAAGATTGTTTTGTTTCCTTGGAATCATCCCAAATCAATCATGCACATGTGCGATGTATTCTGTGGTCTGGAGACTTGCAACCTTCATTCCATATGTGTCCCGAGCACACCAAGCCACTGATTGATTTGTTCAAGGAGAAGAAGTTCCTTCATAAGAGCTAATCATATGACTTATGCAAGGACTTCGTTATCCACGGTGATGGTTCCCAACCAGAACTCGGTAGTGTTTTATTGTAAGACTACCATGTGATCGTGTTTGTCTGAGACAACATGTTCACACGTGCGTAGCAGAACCAGCTCATGTTTTGGAGCTTGCTATCGTAGTTCATTCCCCGAGAATCTCGCAACGTCATCTCGTCGATTTGTGTTGCAAACTTTCGTTTTTCTTCCTAGACTCGATGAGTCTGGAATATCCTGACACCAACCAGATCTGAATCTCAGGCAGATATGATGGTTTGGAACATTTCCCAAAAACTATAATATCGGTCCCTCGGAAACCGGTAAAGTGGATGTCATGGCCAACACACCCAGCCGGAAGACCTGTTATTGTAGTATCTTGTTTGAGGAAGTTGGCCACCTCCCCATAAGGATTTCGTAGGATTTACCTCCGTAACTGTTCCTTATGGATTCTATTGCTCCCGAAGTCCGACCTTTTACTTGATGTCTAGTTACCAAACCATTTCAATGATTGGATTACACTAGCACATCAAGGAGAACATTAGAAGCGGAGTGCTAAATGTCTCTCGATCGATCGTCCAGATTTTGTTCCTTGGCTCGCTAGGATGAAATTTGAGAAGGTGTTATCTTCCTTTGCATCTGCACCCTCCATCACCATTCATCATGGTAGTAAGTTGTGTTACCGGATCCTTGACACGGATATTAGTAAAACCTTGATGAATGTGGAAATGCTCAAGTTCTTGAGAGCACGCACAAGTGCTACGTGTTATCATCGGCACCAACTGGGTTTGCTCTTAGTTTCCTCGGTTATGCTATAACCAATCCAACAGTGGATTCATCCTCTACTATTGAGCTTCTCCCCAGTTACTAAAATCATTCCTTGTGTTGTTTTCAACAAGGTAATCCACATCATTCATTCTAATCCGGGTTTGTTATTCTACCGACCCCCTCCAAATGATCGCTTGAGAATTGTCTTAGGCTGATTTAAAGAGTTTCAATGATCTCTGAATCAAAAGTAATTCTTTTTGCCACCTAAGGAAATAATCTACGAATCACCCTCCTCCAGGATGTTTCGTCGTGGTATCATGGCAACTCAACTCCTCGCTACGTTGACAATCGTTTACCACCTTCTTAGGTATGAAATTGTTGTCCACCTAGTGAACCTCCGTCATCCGTTTCTTTCCACCCCTCTTGATGTGTATCTCGTGTCTCCACCCGAGAGATGGTTCTATGTCTCATTCCGTGAGTTGTTCGATCTTCGAGAAGATCGACCCTTCTAGAGTCTCCCTCTTCCCTCCATGTCATGTTGACATGATTTCTCAGAGCAAGACGACAAGACAATAATGGTGATCGAATCAACGTTCCTATGAAGTGCAACCTGGATCGTGAAGATTGTACTAGTTGCGTTCCCCCTTCACCTTACCCTACGCTTGAATCTCGAGACGAGATTCTTGTTTAGTGGGGGTGACTTGTCACATCCCTAGCTGCTGGTAGTGCTCTAGGCTAGCTCATGTGTGCATCATGTTTAAATTCTGAAAATTTGAACTGAGGAAATTTTGGAAGCCTCAAAAACTTAAATAAAAGAGGGGCAAAAACCCTAGAAATCTCATTCATTGCTCCAAAATGCTCTTCTTAAATGTTTGATAATTTTTGGTAAGGGTTCTGGTCCCAACCAAAATATTGAACATTTTTAAGGATTTATTTTTGGGACTTTGGATTTAATTCATTAGCTATTTGAATTTGAATTATATTCATATAATTGGAATATAATTTCAAATACCCCTGAAATATTTTATAAGCTTTTGGAAAAGTCCATCTAGCAATATAAAATATTCAGAGGAGTTTTTGGCATTGTTTGAATTATTTTTAAAATTCAAAACAGTGGCAAAATAAATTAATAAAACAAACAGAACAGAAAAAAATTAAAATAAAAAGAACAGAAGCCTACCTGGGCCACTTACCTGTAGCCGGCCCAGCTGGCCAGCTCCTCCCGCTGGCCCAGCCCACCGCCGCCTCCCTCCCCTGTCGCCTTCCTCCTCTGCCAGGAGGACGGACACCGCGACACCGCCGCGCGCGCCACCTCCACCCTGCTCGGCCACCTCCTGCTTCCTCCCTGGCCTCCCCAGCGACGCCCCGGACGACGCCACGCGCCTCCCCGACCCCTCTCACTTCTCCCTCACTCTTCTTCGCTCCTTCCCCTCCTCTGTTTCTCCCTCCCGCGAACACCCGAGCGAGTTCGTCGCCGCCGTTCACCATAGCCGCGGCCACCGCCTCCCCCTCTACCCCTCATCGTGCCTGCGAGCTCCGTCTCGACGTCCCCGACCTCCTCGACGACCCACGAGGCCCCGGACGCGCTGCAATGCCGCCACCGATGCTTTTCCCCTCCTCGGCTGCCAGAGATCGACCTCGCTGCCCCGCTCAGCTCTGGCCTTCCCCGAGTCCGCTCCGACGCTGCCGCAACCACCGTGAGCTACCGCTCCTTCTCCCCCTCTCCGTTCTCTCGTTTGCACGCCGCAGCTGCCACTTTGCCGACGACCGAGAGCTCTTCGCCGCCGGCCATGTCGCCGCCGTAGCCACGGTTGCCTAGAACTGCAACCGAGCACGCAGCCGTGCTCAGTGCACCCCCAGGAGGCCATAGCACCATCCGCACCCTCTGCTGTGCTCCCTAACGCCGACTCCGAGCTCACCCGAACTCCGGCGGCTACCTAGCTCGACGCCGGCGAAGATTCCGGCCGCCCCGACCCCAACTGACTCCACAGGAACACGCGGCGCTCTTCCAGCTATTCGTAGAGCCCCTCCTCCGTCCGTTTGGTCGCCGGAGCACGAAACCCGAAGGCCTCCGCCGCCTCGGCCTCGCCGGCGACTCACCGCCGGCGGGTTAGGCCCTGCTGACCAGGGGTTTGACCCCCCCTGGGTCGATGACAGGTGGGGCCAGCCCCCTGTTAATTAGTTTAGTTTAATTTAATTTAATTACCCCCCTGCTGACACTGACATGTGGGCCCTAGTGCCCTAATCCTTAATTAAACTAAACTAAACCCCCCCTGTTTAACCTGTGACGCTGACATATGGGTCCCACAGGTCAGTTTGACCTGGACTGTGCCACGTTGACCTGCTGACGTCATCATGACATCAGGCTGACGCAATAAGTATTTTCTGGATTTGAAAATATTCAGGAAATTCCAGAAATTTGTATAAACTTCTAAAATTCATAGAAATTCAACCGTAACTCCAAATTAAATAATTTATATATGAAAAATTATCAGAAAAATTCAAGGAATCCATCTGTACCATTTTCATGCATGTTAGAACAACTTATAGATGCTGTTTAGCACAAATCATACTAATGGCATTTAAATAATCACATATGGAGTTTGAATTTGAATATTATATTCAAACCAACTTCATTTAATCTGTTGCTAGTTGCATTAGCTCAAAACACATTCATATTGCCATGTCATGATCATGCATCATATTGCGCATTGCATTGATTGTGTTTCCTTCTGTGTTGACACTGATGAAGACTCAATGTTATCTTCAGAAGTGCCAGGCAAGCAAAACCCCCTTCTTCATTCCAATACAATCCCACTCTCTCGCTCCTGCTCTCTTTTACTGCATTAGGACAACATCGATTCATCTGTTACTTGCTGCGGTAGCTGAACCCCTTTATCCTCTGCATGACCTGTCATTGCCACAGTACATAGATGAAACCCACTAGCATGAGTAGGAGTTGTTTGAGCCCTGTTGTGCCTACTCATTCATGCTTGTTTGTCATGCCTGCTACTGCTTAGAGTTGTGTCAGGTCTGATTCATCCGGGATGAATCAGAGGTGTATGAACATGTCCTACTGTGTGTGAGCTAAGTGTGTGAACACGATTTGGTAAAAGGTGTCGGTGAGAGGCCATGTAGGAGTACATGGTGGGTTGTCTCATTGAAGTCGTCCTCAGGAACTGAGTTCTGTGTTTGTGATCCATGATTCAGTTACTACCATACATTGGGCCCTGAAATATGACCCCGCTCGACTTCTTATTCACCCTAGTCCTCTGTCCAGGAGTTGCAAGTAGTTTCTGGTGTTTGTAGCTTACTGGAGGCCGTGGACAGCGCTGACCGTAGGGGTGGGCTGTGATGCGGTAGGTACGTGGCACGGTGTACCGGATGCCCGTTTGGTATCTCGGGAACCCTGTTCACATCGTTTGGGGCTGTGAGCGAAACTCCGGCCGGACCTCCTCATGGATGGAACCCGAATAGGCGATAAACCTGGACTAGAGACTTGAGTGTTTAGGTAGGTCGTGGTCTACACCCACGTCGGTTTTCGCTTGAAGTCTGCCGAGCACATGTCGTGTGCAGACGCTAAGTGGTGGAAACATGTATGAAGAAGTACACCCCTGCAGGGTTAACATCATCTATTCGAATAGCCGTGTCCACGGTAAAGGACTTCTGGGTTGCTTATATCAGTTCATAGACAAGTGAAAGTGGATACTTTAAAATGCGCAAGATAAGCATGAGTGCTATGGATGGCGTTCTCGTAGGGAGACGGGAGCGGATCCATAGTGGTGTATTGATATGGTGAATATGTGGACTCGTGTGCGCCACCTCAAAAGAGTTACATTGCAGTCGTAGTTCAGGATAGCCACCGAGTCAAAGCTGGCTTGCTGCAGTCAAACTCCACCATCCCCTGTGTTGATAATGATGCATATGTAGTTAGTTCTGATGTAAGTCTTGCTGGGTACATTTGTACTCACGTTTGCCTATTTTATGTTTTTGCAGAGAGACTTCAGTCTCACTAGTAGTTTCGCGTGGACTTCGACGTTTAGCTTGATACCTCAGCTACGATCTTGTGCCCTCGGCAGGATCTGATAGATAGTCAGGCTTCTCAGCCTTTTTCATTTATAGATGTCTGTACTCAGACATGATAGCTTCCGCTTGTGCTTTGACTTGTATGCTCTGATTGTTGGGTCATGAGACCCATGATTGTAATATCTCGCTTCCCGGAGCCTATTGAATAAAATACTTGAGTCGTAGAGTCATGTTGTGATGCCATGTTGTATTTGCACATATCGAGCATATTGTGTGTATGTTATTGAAATGCTTGGTATGTGTGGGATCTGACCATCTAGTTGTTTATCTTTAGTAGCCTCTCTTACCGGGAAATGTCTCCTAGTGTTTCCACTGAGCCATGGTAGCCTGCTACTGCTCCGGAACACTTAGGCTGGCCGGCATGTGTCCTTCTTCGTTCGTGTGTCTGTCCCTTCGGGGAAATGTCACGCGATGAATACCGGAGTCCTGTTAGCCCGCTACAGCCCGGTTCACCGGAGTCCTGCTAGCCCAGTGCTACAGCCTGGATTCACTCGTTGATGACCGACACGTTCGATGCTGGGTCATGGATGCCTGTCCCTGTAAGTCTGTGCCACTTTGGGTTTACGACTAGTCATGTCAGCCCGGGCTCCTTATCATATGGATGCTAGCGACACTATCATATACGTGAGCCAAAAGGCGCAAACGGTCCCGGGCAAAGGTAAGGCGACACCCGTGGGGATACCGTGCGTGAGGCCGCAAAGTGATATGAGGTGCTACAGGCTAGATCGATGTGACATCGAGTCGGGGTCCTGACACTTCAAGCCTAGCAACAGGTGCAAATGTTTCATCGAAGTCAATTCCTTCAACTTGAGTATATCATTGAGACACAAGACGAGATTTGTTTCTGACGACTTGACCATGCTCATCTTGCTTGTTTCGATATATCCACTTTGTTCCAATAATGTTATGCTTGCGAGGGTCAGGTCGCTTGACAAGTTCCCAAACATTATTCATCTTGAATTGTTGAAGTTCTTCTTGCATGGCTTGAATCCATTCAGGTTCCATAAAAGCTTCAGCAACTTTCTTGGGTTCTGATATTAACACAAATGAAAAATGCCCACAAAAATTTGCTAGCTGTGTTGCTCTTGAGCGAGTGAGCAGACCAGGTGCATTGATGCTGTCAATAATCTTCTCTATTTGAACTTCATTTGCAACACGAGGATGAACAGGACGAAGATGCTGCTCTAGCTGATCATTGTCATCATTGGGAGAATTGTCTTCGGTCTGAGCATTGTCTTCAGGTTGATTTGGTGCAGAGATGATAAGTTCCTCTTCAGGCTGTGCTTCAGAGGGCATGATCTCACCAGTTCCCATCAACTTGATAGATTCACAGGAAGGAGCTTCATCAAGTGTACTTGGCCGAATTTCTCTTTGTGAACCATTGGTTTCATCAAATCGCACATCCACTGTTTCAACAATTTTGTAGTGGAAGAGGTTGAAGACTCTGTAAGAGTGCGAATCCTTTCCATAGCCAAGCGTGAAGCCTTCGTGAGCTTTGGGTTCAAATTTTGACTTTTGATGGGGATCCTTGATCCAACATCTAGCACCAAAGACTCTGAAGTAGCCAACATTGGCTTCTTGCCAGTGAGGAGCTCATAGGATGTTTTTCCCAGAAGCTTATAGATGTAGACACGGTTGATGCTGTGACAAGCTGTATCAATGGCTTCAGGCCAGAACTTTCTTGGTGTCTTGTACTCGTCAAGCATTGTTCGATCCATCTCGATGAGGGTTCTGTTCTTGCGCTATACAATGCCATTTTGCTAAGGTGTGTATGGAGCTGAAAATTCATGAGTGATTCCCATTGTATCCAGATAAAGATCAAGCCCGGTGTTCTTGAATTCAGTGTCGTTATCACTTCTGATATGCTTGATCTTGACACCATAGTTGTTCATTGCTCGATTGGCGAATCGTCTGAAGACATCTTGTACTTTAGTCTTGTAGAGAATTATGTGCACCCATGTGTATCTTGAGTAGTCATCAACAATGACGAAGCCATAGAGACACGCCGTTGTTGTGAGGGTGGAGTAGTGGGTAGGTCCAAATAAGTCCATGTGAAGCAGCTCGAAGGGTTGAGATGTTGTCATGATTGTCTTCGAGGGATGCTTGGCCCTTGTCATCTTTCCAGCTTCGCAGGCACCACATAGATGATCTTTCTTGAACTTGACACCTTCGATGCCTATGACATGCTTCTTTTTGATGAGAGTATGCAAGTTCCTCATGCCAGCATGCCCCAGCCTTCGATGCTAGAGCCAGCATTCTGAAGCTTTAGCAAGAAGACATACGGCAAGTTTTGGACCTGCTAAAAAATCTACCATGTATAGATCACCTTTCCTATACCCTTCAAAGACTAGAGATTTGTCAGATTCCATTAGTACAAGGCAACGATATTTTCCAAATATCACAAGCATGTTTAAGTCACAAAGCATTGAGACAGACATTAAGTTGAATCCAAGCGATTCAACAAGCATCACTTTATCCATGTGTTGATACCTTGAGATTGCAACTCTACCTAGACCCAATACTCTGCCTTTACTAGTGTCAGCAAATGTGATTTTACTCTTGTCGGATGGACGTAAGGTTGAGTCCATGAGAAGACTTTGATCACCAGTCATATGATTAGTGCATCCACTGTCAATAATCCATTCTGAAGATTTTGGTGACATGCCCTTGGCACCACGTGCCATGAAGCAGTAGGTGGGAGAAGAATCGTCTTTGTCATTAGCTTCAGCGTTGGTGTGGATGTCATTGTCTTCAGTGTTGAAGATGGACTTGGCGACATAGGCTGTGGCTAGAGCTAGACTTGCAACGCCAGGGTCAGACTCCTCACCAGACTCTACCTCCGCCTCCTCCGAAGCAGACTCCTCCTCTGAATCCATTTCCTTGCCAACAAAGGCACGAGCCTTGCCAGATGAGCTTTTCTTGTATGATGAAGACTTCGAAGAAGATTTTGAGGATTTCTTCTTCTTCTTGTCATCAGAATCATATTCCTTGCTCTTCTTCTTCTTCTTCTCATTGTCCCACTGTGGACACTCAGATATGTAGTGACCAGGTTTCTTGCATTTGTGGCAGGTTCTCTTCTTGTTGTCATGAGTGGAAGCTTCATCATTTCTTGAGCTGGATCGTGAAGACTTTCTGAAGCCCTTCTTCTTGGTGAACCTCTGGAACTTCTTCACAAGCATGGCAAGTTCCTTTCCAATGTCTTCAGGATCGTTAGAACCGCAGTCAGATTCTTCTTCTTCAGATGAGGAAACAGCTTTTGCCTTCAAAGCACGAGTTCGGCCATAGTTGGGGCCATAAATATCTCTTTTCTCAGAAAGATGGAACTCATGTGTATTGAGCCTCTCAAGTATATCAGACGGATCGAGTGTCTTGAAGTCAGGATGTTCTTGTGTCATGAGGGCAAGGGTGTCAAAAGAGGTGTCAAGTGATCTCACCAGTGTCTTGACAATTTCATGCTTGGTGATCTCAGTGGCGCCGAGAGCCTGAAGCTCATTTGTGATGTCGGTGAGGC
This sequence comes from Triticum dicoccoides, assembly GCF_002162155.2. NCBI lineage: Eukaryota > Viridiplantae > Streptophyta > Magnoliopsida > Poales > Poaceae > Triticum > Triticum dicoccoides. The sequence goes on from NC_041383.1 coordinate 364,551,317, forward strand.
GATCAAACGTGAGTTGGACATTTTCATTGTCGTTTCTCTTGAAGTGATTGAAGAGATTGCGAAGAACACTGATCCTCTGGTCTCTTTGTGTAGAGACGCCTTCATTGACCTTTGACAGCTAGTCCCAGACTAGCTTTGACGTTTCCAGAGCACTCACACGACCATACTGTCCTTTGGTCAGATGACCACAGATGATGTTCTTTGCAGTCGAGTCCAGTTGAATGAACTTCTTGACATCAGTGGGGGTGACACCTTCACTAGTTTTGGGAACGCCGTTCTTGACGACATACCAGAGGTCGACATCAATGGCTTCAAGATGCATGCGCATCTTATTCTTCCAGTAGGGATATTCAGTTCCATCAAACACGAGGCAAGCAGCGGAGACCTTGATTATCCCTGTAGTCGACATAGCTGAAACTCCAGGTGGTTAAACTGAATCACACAGAACAAGGGAGTACCTTGCTCTGATACCAATTGAAAGTGCTAGTTATCGACTAGAGGGGGGGTGAATAGGCGATTTTTAGGAAAGTCTTCAAAACATGGAAGTTTCGAAGACAAACAATAGAAACAGCCTAATTGATATGCAGCGGAAGATAAACTACAACAAGCAAGCCATAATCAAGTATGCAATAGCATTAACATTTGAAGATTAATAGCAGCTAGGTAGTAGGATCAGGATGGAAGATAGTATGAAGCCAATCAACAATAGTAGTCAAGCAATGAAGTCAATCGGATAAAACAATAAGCAATGACTTCATGAAGACAAACTCAAAGTAAAGGAGGGAAGAGATAGAACCAGTTGCTCGTTGAGGACACAGGATTTGTTAGACCAGTTCCAGTTGCTGTGACAACTGTACATCTGGTTAGGGAGGCTGAGATTTAACTCAGAAGACCGTGTGTTCACCTTATTCCCCTTGAGCTAAGGTCACTTAGTCCTCGCCCAATCACTTTGGCAAGTCTTCAAGGGAGACTTCCAAACCTTCACAGACTTCGTTCACTCGGCAATCCACAATGACTCTTAGATGCTCAGAACGCGACGCCTAACCGACTGGAGGATACACAGTCCTCAAGTGTAATAAGTCTTCAGGTCACACAGACAGAAAGACTTCAGTGATGCCTAACACTCTTTGGCTCTGGGTGTATGGGCTTTGTCCTCGCAAGGATTTCTCTCTCTCAAATGCTTCGAGGTGGGTTGCTCTGAAATGACAAAAGCCGTATACAAACTTTGAGCAGCCACCAATTTATGGTGTAGGGGGTGGGTTATTTATAGCCACCAGGCAACCCGACCTGATTTGTCCAAAATGACCCTGGGTCACTAAGGAACTGACACGTGTTCCAACGGTCAGATTTCAAACACACACGGCAACTTTACTTGGGCTACAAGCAAAGCTGACTCATCCAACTCTGGATAAGATTTGCTCTCATTGTCTTCGCTCGAAGACATAAGATTTGGGTTGAGCATCACTTCAGTCACTCTGACTTAGTTCACTTGGACCCCACTTAACAGTACGGTGGTTCCTATGACTCAACAAAGAAGAAAGGAAACGACGGAACCACACAGTCTTCGTGCTCCATTGTCTTCACGTAATGTCTTCTCATGTCATAGTCTTCAATATGAATATCTTCTCATACCACCATTGTCTTCAATGTCTTCATACATTTTTAGGGGTCATCTCCGGTAGGTAAACCGAATCAATGAGGGACACTACCTGCGTTATCCTGCAATTCTCACAAACGCATTAGTCCCTCAACCAACTTTGTCATCAATACTCCAAAACCAACTAGGGGTGGCACTAGATGCACTTACAGTTTCAAGCAATGTCTTCAACCTAGCATTTTCATCAGCAATAGTAGTGGTATCCTCAATAGAGGGGTTAGTTACCACATCAGTAGTTGAAGACAGAGCAACAGTAGCAGCAGTGGAACATTCAGCAACAGAGGCAGCGTTATCACGCTCAATGCATTTTAAACATGGTGGTTCAAATCCTTCCTGAGCAGAACTGATCTGTTGAGCGTGAAATGACTCATTCTCTTTTTGAAGATCTTCATGAGTCGCTTTCAATTTCTCAAGCTCTTGCTTCCTTTGAAGATAATCATAGGAGAGCTTTTCATAAGTGGTTGAGAGCGTCTAATGAAGACTTTCAAGTTCTTGATACTTAGCATGAAGATTTTTTATGTCTTCAACTAAGGACTGTTGTAAGTGCATCTAGTGCCACCCCTAGTTGGTTTTGGAGTATTGACGACAAAGTTGGTTGAGGGACTAATGCGTTTGTGAGAATTGCAGGATAACGCAGGTAGTGTCCCTCATTGATTCGGTTTACCTACCGGAGATGACCCCTAAAAATGTATGAAGACATTGAAGACAATGGTGGTGTGTGAAGATATTCACACTGAAGTCTATGACATGAGAAGACATTGAGTGAAGACAATGGAGCGCGAAGACTGAGTTGTTTTGTTGTTTCCTTTTTCTTCTTTGTTGAGTCATAGGAACCACCGTACTGTTAAGTGGGGTCCAAGTGAACTAAGTCAGAGTGACTGAAGTGATGCTCAACCCAAATCCTATGTCTTTGAGCAAAGACAATGAGAGCAAATCTTATCCAGAGCTGGATGAGTCATCTTTGCTTGTAGCCCAAGTAAAGTTGCCGCGTGTGTTTGAAATCTGACCCTTGGAACACGTGTCAGTTCCTTAGTGACCCAGGGTCATTTTGGCCATATCAGGACGGGTTGCCTTGTGGCTATAAATAGCCCACCCCCTACACCATAAATTGGTGGCTGCTCAGAGTTAGTTTACGGCTTTTGTCGTTTTGAGAGCAACCCACCTCGAAGCCTTTGAGAGAGAAATACTTGCGAAGACAAAGCCCAAACACCTAGAGCCAAAGAGTGTTAGGCAACACTGAAGTCTTTCTTTCTGTGTGACCTGAAGACTTATTACACTTGAGGACTATGTATCCTCCAGCCGGTTAGGCGTCGCGTTCTGAGCATCCAAGAGTCATTGTGGATCGCCAGGTGAACAAAGTCTGTGAAGGTTCGGAAGTCTACCTTGAAGACTTACCAGAGTGATTGGGCGAGGACTGGGTGTCCTTAGCTCAAGGGGAATAAGGTGAAGACGCGGTTTTCTGAGTTGAATCGCAGCCTCCCTAACCAGACGTACAGTTGTCACAGCAACTGGAACTGGTCCAACAAATCCTGTGTCTTCAACAAGTGACTGGTTCTATCTCTTCCCTCCTTTACTTTGAGTTTGTCTTTGTGAAGTCATTGCTTATCTGTCTTATCTGGTTGACTTCATTGCTTGACTACTATTGTTGATTGGCTTCATACTATTTTCCATCCTTATCCTACTACCTAGCTGCTATTAGTCTTCATACGTTAACACTATTGCATACTTGACTATGGCTTGCTTGTTGTAGTTTATCTTCCGCTGCATATCAATTAGGTCATTTCTATTGTTTGTCTTCGAAACTTCCACGTTTTGAAGACATTGATAAAAATCGCCTATTCACCCCCCCTCTAGTCGATAACTAGCACTTTCAACTGTGAACGTGTCATTTCCGCGTCCAACAGGTCATCGCTTTTGTCTAACAGTTTTTGAGTATGTTCCATAGCCCTTTGTTGTTCAGTAGCAATTTTAGCAAGTGTTTTGTAGCTGGGTTTAGATTCACAATCAGAGTCATCTTCACTTGATGTTTGAAAGTAAGCATCGCGTGATTTTACCTTGGCACCGCGTGCCATGAAGCAGTAGGTGGGAGCAGGATCGTACTTGTCATCATTAGCGTTGGTGTGGGAGTCATTGTCTTCAGAGTTGAAGATGGACTTAGCAACGTAGGCTGTGGCTAGAGCCAGACCTGCAACGCCAGAGTCGGACTCAGCTTCAGATTCCACCTCCGCCTCCTCAGAAGCAGACTCCTCTTCTGAATCCATTTCCTTGCCAACAAAAGCATGAGCCTTGCCAGATGAGCTCTTCTTATGAGATGAAGACTTTGATGAGGACTTGGAAGAAGACTTTGAAAATTTCTTCTTCTTCTTGTCATCAGAGTCATATTCCTTGCTCTTCTTCTCGTTGTCCCACTGAGGACACTCAGAGATGTAGTGCCCAGGCTTCTTACACTTGTGACATGTTCTCTTCTTGTTGTCTTGAGTGGAAGCTTCATCATTTCTTGAACTGGATTGTGAAGACTTTCTGAAGCCCTTCTTCTTGGTGAATTTCTGGAACTTCTTCACAAGCATAGAAAGTTCCCTTCCAATTTCTTCAGGATCATCAGAACCGCAGTCAGATTCTTCTTCTTCAGATGAGGAAACAGCTGTTGCCTTCAAAGCATGAGTTCGGCCATAGTTGGGGCCATAGATATCTCTTTTCTCAGAAAGCTGGAACTCATGTGTGTTGAGCCTCTCAAGTATATCAGACGGATCGAGAGTCTTGAAGTCAGGACGTTCTTGTATCATGAGGGCAAGGGTGTCAAAGGAGCTGTCAGGAGATCTCAGCAGCGTCTTGACGATTTCATGCTTAGTGATCTTAGTGGCGCCGAGAGCCTGTAGCTCATTTGTGATGTCGGTGAGGCGATCAAACGTGAGCTAGACATTTTCATTGTCGTTGCTCTTGAAGCGGTTGAAGAGATTGCGAAGAACACTGATCCTCTGGTCTCTCTGTGTAGTGACGCCTTCGTTGACCTTGGATAGCCAGTCCCAGACTAGCTTTGACGTTTCCAGAGCACTCACACGGCCATACTGTCCTTTGGTCAGATGACCACAGATGATGTTCTTTGCAGTCGAGTCCAGTTCAATGAACTTCTTGACATCAGCAGGGGTGACACCTTCACCAGTTTTTGGAACGCCGTTCTTGACGACATACCAGAGGTCGACATCAATGGCTTCAAGATGCATGCACATCTTATTCTTCCAGTAGGGATATTCAGTTCCATCAAACACGGGGCAAGCAGCGGAGACTTTGATTATCCCTGCAGTCAACATAGCTAAACTCCAGGTGGTTAAACCGAATCACACAGAACAAGGGAGTACCTTGCTCTGATACCAATTGAAAGTGCTAGTTATCGACTAGAGGGGGGTGAATAGGCGATTTTTATCAAAGTCTTCAAAACATGGAAGTTTCAAAGACAAACAATAGAAATGACCTAATTGATATGCAGCGGAAGATAAACTACACCAAGAAAGCCATAGTCAAGTATGCAATAGTGTTAATGTACGAAGACTAATAGCAGCTTGGTAGTAAGGATCAGGATGGAAGATAGTATGAAGCCAATCAACAATCGTAGTCAAGCAATGAAGTCAAACAGATAAGACAGATAAGCAATGACTTCACGAAGACAAACTCAAAGTAAAGGAGGGAAGGGATAGAACCAGTCACTTGTTGAAGACACAGGATTTTTTGGACCAGTTCCAGTTGCTGTGACAATTGTACGTCTGGTTAGGGAGGCTGAGATTCTACACAGAAGACCGAGTCTTCACCTTATTCCCCTTGAGCTAAGGACACACAGTCCTCGCCCAATCACTCTGGTAAGTCTTCAAGGTAGACTTCGGAACCTTCACAGAACTTCGTTCACCGGCAATCCACAATGACTCTTGGATGCTCAAAACGCGACGCCTAACTGGCTGGAGGATAGACAGTCCTCAAATGTAATAAGTCTTCAGGTCACACAAACAGAAAGACTTCAGTGATGCCTAACACTCTTTGGCTCTGGGTGTTTGGGCTTTGTCCTCGCTAGGATTACTCTCTCAAAGGCTTCGAGGTGGGTTGCTCTCAAAACGACAAAAGCCGTAAACTAACTCTGAGCAGCCACCAATTTATGGTGTAGGGGGTGGACTATTTATAGCCACAAGGCAACCCGACCTGATATGTCCGAAATGACCCTGGGTCACTAAGGAACTGACACGTGTTCCAACGGTCAGATTTCAAACACACACGGCAACTTTACTTGGGCTACAAGCAAAGCTGACTCATCCAGCTCTGGATAAGATTTGCTCGCATTGTCTTCGCTTGAAGACATAGGATTTGGGTTGAGCATCACTTCAGTCACTCTGACTTAGTTCACTTGGACCCCACTTAATAGTACGGTGGTTCCTATGACTCAACAAAGAAGAAAAGGAAACAATGAAACAACTCAGTCTTCGCGCTCCATAGTCTTCACTCAATGTCTTCTCATGTCATAGACTTCAGTGTGAATATCTTCACACACCACCATTGTCTTCAATGTCTTCATACATTTTTAGGGGTCATCTCCGGTAGGTAAACCGAATCAATGAGGGACACTTCCTGCGTTATCCTGCGATTCTCACAAATGCATTAGTCCCTCAACCAACTTTGTCATCAATACTCCAAAACCAACTAGGGGTGGCACTAGATGCACTTACAGTAACACCTTCACCGGCCTTTGGAATGCCGTTCTTGACGACATACCAGAGATCGACGTCAATGGCTTCAAGATGCATACGCATCTTATTATTCTAGTAGGGGTAATCAGTGCCATCAAAGACAGGGCACGCAGCGGAGACTTTGATTATCCGTGCAGTCGACATAGCTAAACTCCAGGTGGTTAAACCGAATGACACAAAACAAGGGAGCACCTTGCTCTGATACCAATTGAAAGAGCTAGTATATAACTAGAGGGGGGTGAATAGGTGATTTTTGTGAAAGTCTTCAAAACATGGGTGCTTTGAAGACAAACAATAGAAATGAACCTATTGATATGCAGCAGAAGATAGACTACACTAGACAAGCCATAGTCAAGTAAGCAATGTAGTGGAAGCACGAAGACTATCAGCAGCTAGGTGATACGTCTCCAACGTATCTGTAATTTTTGATTGTTCCATGCTATTATATTACCCCTTTTGGATGTTTATGGGATTTATTTTACACAATTATATCATTTTTGGGACTAACCTACTAACCAGAGGCCCAGCCCGTATTGCTGTTTTTCTGCCTATTTCAGTATTTCGAAGAAAAGGAATATCAAACGGTGTCCAAACGGAATGAAACCTTCGGGAGCGTGATTTTTGGAACCAACATGATCTAGAGGAATTGGAGTGCAAGTCAAGAAGCAGCCGAGGCGGCCACGAGAGGGTAGGGCGTGCCCCCTATCTCGTGGGCCCCTCGGGCGGCAACCGACGTACTTCTTCCTCCTATATAAGCCTACGTACCCCGAAAACATCCAGGGACCCAACGAAACACAATTTCCACTGCCATAACCTTTTGTATCCGCGAGATCCCATCTTGGAGCCTTCGTCGATGCTCCGCCGGAGGGGGAATCGACCACAGAGGGCTTCTACATCAACACCATAGCCCTCCTATGAGTTGTGAGTAGTTTACCACAGACCTTCTGGTCCATAGTTATTAGCTAGATGGCTTCTTCTCCCTTTTTGGATCTCAATACAATGTTCTCCCCCTCTCTTGTGGAGATCTATTTGATGTAAACTCTTTTTGCGGTGTGTTTGTCGAGATCCGATGAATTGTGGGTTTATGATCAAGTTTATCTATGAGAAATATTTGAATCTCCTCTGAATTCTTTTATGTATGATTGAGTTATCTTTGCAAGACTCTTCGAATTATCAGTTTGGTTTGGCCTACTAGATTGATCTTTCTTGCCATGGGAGAAGTGCTTAGCTTTGGGTTCAATCTTGCGATGTCCTTACCCAGTGACAGAAAGGGTTGCAAGGCACGTACTGTATTGTTGCCATCGAGGATAAAAACATGGGGTTTATACCATATTGCATGAGTTTATCCCACTACATCATGTCATCTTGCTTAAAGTGTTACTCTGTTCTTATGAACTTAATACTCTAGATGCAAGCAGGAGTTGGTCGATGTGTGGAGTAATAGTAGTAGATGCACGCAGGAGTCGGTCTACTTGTTACGGACGTGATGCCTATGTACATGATCATGCCTAGATAATCTCATAATTATTCACTTTTCAATCAATTGCTCGATAGTAATTTGTTCACCCACCGTAATACTTATGCTATCTTGAGAGAAGCCACTAGTGAAACCTATGGCCCCCGGGTCTATCTTTTATCATATAAGTTTCCAATCTACTTTTATTTGCATCTTTACTTTTTGCATCTATATTATAAAATACCAAAAATATATTTATCTTATCATACTATCTCTAGTACATCTCACTTTCGCAAGTGGCTGTGAAGGGATTGACAACCCCTTTATTGCGTTGGTTGCGAGTTCTTTGTTTGTTTGTGTAGGTGTGTGGGACTTTTGAGGAGCCTCCTACTGGATTGATACCTTGGTTCTCAAAAACTGAGGGAAATACTTATGCTACTATTGCTGCATCACCCTTTCCTCTTCAAGGAAAACCAATGCAAGCTCAAGACATAGCAAGAAGGATTTCTGGCGCCGTTGCCGGGGTGGTCTTCGCTCAAGTCAAGACATACCAAGTACCCATCACAAACCCATCTCCCTCGCATTTACATTATTTGCCATTTCCCTCTCGTTTTCCTATCCCCCACTTCACCCTTGCCGTTTTATTTTCCCTCTCTTTCTCAAACTCTTTCTCTCTTTTGCTTGCCCTTTCGTTTGCTCGTTTGGTTGGAATAGATGCTTATTTATTGCTAAGCAGAACCTAAGATCTATGGATCCTCATCCGCTTACTAATCTTTTTAAGAGATCCAATTATGATGAATCCATTGCTAGTGAGTTTTGTGCACTAGATTATCTTTATAAAGCTTTGCTTGAAATTTGTGAAACTAAAAATTATGATGAATAAATTTATGAAGAGATTCACGATAACTCTTTGAATAAAAAGCATGATTGCAATGATTTAGTATATATTCTGTTGATGACAATTATGCTAATAATATGCAAAACCCTAAGCTTGGGGATGCTAGTTTTTCTATGTCTACTACTTGTTGCAATAATCATGATTGGGGTGGTTCTTCTTATAATCTTGAAAATTTATTTAAGCCCCATGATGAATATAAGATTGATAATAGTGTTCGCAATAATATTGAAAGTGGGTTTGAAGAGGTCATGACTTTAGTTAATGTTAATCCCACTATCTTGGAAGAGTGTCAACTTTGCATGCATGTGGATCATGTGGAGAATATGTTATGTGATAGCTATTTTGTTGAATTTGCGTATGATCCTACATGTAATTATTATGAGAGAGGAAAATATGGTTGTAGAAATTTTCATGTTACTAAATTACCTCTCGTCATGTTGAGATTGCTATCATCTCTTTCTTCTTCCTTGCATATGCTAGTTTTTGCTTGCCTTGAAAATTTGTTTGCTTATAATATGCCTATGCATAGGAAGTATGTTAGACTTAGATGTGTTTGTCACATGTTTCATGATGCTCTCTTTGCGCTTCAATTCTTATCTTCCATGTGAGCATCATTAAAATTATCAATGCCTAGCTACAAGGCTCTAAAGAAAAGCGCTTGTTGGGAGACAACCCAATATTTTTCCTTGCTGTTATTTAATAAATTTTGCATCTACCTTCTGTTTATATGTGTTTTTATCTTTTAATTAGTGTTTGTGCCAAGTAGAACCTATAGGATAACCTATGATGATAGTTGATTTGATTCTACTGAAAAACAGAAACTTTGCGCGCACGAATTTAGTTTTGTTAAATCACAGAAACATGCTTTTGCGTTGATTGTTTTTGCTGCTGATCAATAGACAAATTTTCCAGGACTTACTATTTTGGTAGGATTTTTAGAGTTCCATAAGTTTGCGTTAGTTACATATTGCTACAGACTGTTCTGTTTTTGACAGATTCTGTTTTTCGTGTGTTGTTTGCTTATTTTGATGCATCTATGGCTAGTAAAATAGTTTATAAACAATAGAAAGTTGGAATACAGTAGGTTTAACACAAAAATAAATAAAGGATGAGTTCATTGCAGTACCTTATGTGGTGGTTTTCTTTTCTTTGACTAACGGAGCTTATAAGATTTCCTGTTGAGTTTTGTGTTGTGAAGTTTTCAAGTTTTGGGTAAAGCTTTTATGGACTATGGAATAAGGAGTGGAAAGAGCCTAAGCTTGGGGATGCCCATGGAACCCCAATATATTCAAGGATAGCCAAATGCCTTAGCTTGGGGATGCCCCGGCAAGTTATCCCCTCTTTCGTCTTCGTTCATTGGTAACATTACTTGGAGCTATATTTTTATTCGCCACATGATATGTGCTTTGCTTGGAGCGTTGTGTATTATATTAGTCTTTGATTTTTAGTTTAACACAATCATCCTTGCTGTACACACCTTTTGGGAGAAGCCCACTTGATTAGAATTTGCTAGAATACTCTATGTGCTTCACTTATATCTTTTGAGCTTGATAGTTTTTGCTCTAGTGCTTCACTTATATCTTTTAGAGCACGACGGTGGCTTAATTTTGAAGAAATTGCTAGTCTCTCATGCTTCACTTATATATTTTTGAGAGTCTTTTAGAACAGCATAGTATTTGCTATGGTTACAAATTGGTCCTAGAATGATGAGCATCCAAGTTGGGTATAATAAAAACTATCATAGAAAGTGAATTGGATAATATGATCAATTTGATGCTTGATAATTGTTTTGAGATATGGAGGTAGTGATATTAAAGTCATGCTAGTTGAGGTGATTATGAAAAATGCTTGTGTTGAGGTTTGTGATTCCCGTAGCATGCACGTATGGTGAACCGCTTTGTGATGAAGTTGGAGCACAATTTTATTTATTGATTGTCTTCCTTATGAGTGGCGGTCGGGGACGAGCGATGGTCTTTTCCTACCAATCTATCCCCCTAGGAGCATGCGCGTAGTGCTTTGTTTTTGATGACTTGTAGATTTTTGCAATAAGTATATGAGTTCTTTTGACTAATGTTGAGTCCATGGATTATACGCACCCTCACCCTTCGACCATTGCTAGCCTCTCTTGTGCCGCACAACTTTCGCCGGTACCATACACCAACCATATACCTTCCTCAAAACAGCCACCATACCTACCTATTATGGCTATTCCATAGCCATTCCGAGATATATTGCCATGCAACTTTCCACCGTTCCATTCATATGACATGCATTACTTTTGTCATGTTGCTCTTTGCATGATCATGTAGTTGACATCATATTTGTGGCCAGGCCACCTTCATAATTTTCATACATGTCGCTCTTGATTTATTGCATATCCCGGTACACCACCGGAGGCATTCATATAGAGTCATATATTGTTCTAGCTTTGAGTTGTAATTCTTGAGTTGTAAATCCATAAAAGCGTGATGATCTTCATTATTAGAGCATTGTCCCGGTGAGGAAAGGATGATGGAGACTATGATTCCCGCACAAGTCGGGATAAGACTTCGGACTTTACAAAAAGAAAAAAAAAGAAAAAAAGAAAAAAAAAGAAAGGCCAAAAAGAAAAAAAAGAAAGGCCAAAGAAAAAAAAAGAGAAAAGAAAAGAAAAAAGGAAAAAAGAAAAAAATAAAATGAGAGAAAAAGAGAGAAGGGACAATGCTACTATCTCTTTTTCCACACTTGTGCTTCAAAGTAGCACCATGATCTTCATGATAGAGAGTCTCCTATGTTGTCACTTTCATATACTAGTGGGAATTTTTCATTATAGAACTTGGCTTGTATATTCCAATGATGGGCTTCCTCAAAATGCCCTAGGTCTTCGTGAGCAAGCAAGTTGGATGCACACCCACTTAGTTTCTTATGTTGAGCTTTCATATATTTATAGCTCTAGTGCATCCGTTGCATGGAAATCCATACTCACTCACATTGATATCTATTAATGGGCATCTCCATAGCCCATTGATACGCCTAGTTGATGTGAGACTATCTTCTCCTTTTTGTCTTCTCCACAACCACCATTCTATTCCACATATAGTGCTATGTCCATGGCTCACGCTCATGTATTGCGTGAAAGTTGAAAAAGTTTGAGATTATTAAAGTATGAAACAATTGCTTGGCTTGTCATCGGGGTTGTGCATGATTAAATACTTTGTGTGATGAAGATAGAGCAACAGCCAGACTATATGATTTTGTAGGGATAACTTTCTTTGGCCATGTTATTTTGAGAAGACATGATTACTTTGATTAGTATGCTTGAAGTATCACCATTTCTTATGTCAATATGAACTTCTATTTTGAATCATTTGGATCTGAAAATTCATGCCCCAATAAAGAAAATTACATTGAGAATTATGCTAGCTAGCATTCCACATAAAAAATTATGTTTTTATCATTTACCTACTCGAGGACGAGCAGGAATTAAGCTTGGGGATGCTTGATACATCTCCAACATATCTATAATGTTTGATTGTTCCATGCTATTATATTACCCCTTTTGGATGTTTATGGGCTTTATTTTACACAATTATATCATTTTTGAGACTAACCTACTAACCGGAGGCCCAGCCCGTATTGCTGTTTTTTTGCCTATTTCAGTATTTCGAAGAAAAGGAATATCAAACGGAGTCCAAACGGAATCAAACCTTCGGGAGTGCGATTTTTGGAACGAACGTGATCCAGAGGACTTGGAGTGCAAGTTAGGAAGCAGCCGAAGCGGCCACGAGAGGGTAGGGCGCGCCCACTATCTCGTGGGCCCCTCGGGCGCCACCGACGTACTTCTTCCTCCTATATAAGCCTACGTACCCCGAAAACATCCAGGGAGCCAATTAAACACAATTTCCACCGCCGTAACCTTCTGTATCCGCGAGATCCCATCTTGGAGCCTTTGTCGGTGCTCCGCCGGAGGGGGAATCGACCATGGAGGGCTTCTACATCAACACCATAGCCCCTCCGATGAGTTGTGAGTAGTTTACCACAGACCTTCGGGTGCATAGTTATTAGCTAGATGGCTTCTTCTCTCTTTTTGGATCTCAATACAATGTTCTCCTCCTCTCTTGTGGAGATCTATTCGATGTAAACTCTTTTTGCGGTATGTTTGTCGATATCCGATGAATTGTGGGTTTATGATCAAGTTTATCTAGGAGAAATATTTGAATCTCCTCTGAATTCTTTTATGTATGATTGAGTTATCTTTGCAAGTCTCTTCGAATTATCAGTTTGGTTTGGCCTACTAGATTGATCTTTCTTTCCATGGGAGAAGTGCCTAGCTTTGGGTTCAATCTTGCGGTGTCCTTACCCAGTGACAGAAAGGGTTGCAAGGCACGTATTGTATTGTTGCCATCGAGGTTAAAAAGATGGGGTTTATATCATATTGCATGAGTTTATCCCTCTACATCATGTCATCTTGCTTAAAGCGTTATTTTGTTCTTATGATCTTAATACTCTAGATGCAGGCAGGAGTCGGTCGATGTGTTGAGTAATAGTGGTAGATGCAGGCAGGAGTTGGTCTACTTGTTACAGATGTGATGCCTATATACATGATCATGCCTAGATAATCTCATAATTATTCGCTTTTCTATCAATTACTCGACAGTAATTTGTTCACCCATCATAATACTTATGCTATCTTGAGAGAAGCCGCTAGTGTAACCTATGGCCCCCGAGTCTATGGTTTATCATATAAGTTTCCAATCTACTTTTATTTGCATCTTTACTTTTTGCATCTATATTATAAAATACCAAAAATATATTTATCTTATCATACTATCTCTATTAGATCTCACTTTTGCAAGTGGTCGTGAAGGGATTGACAACCCCTTTATTGCGTTGGTTGCGAGTTCTTTGCTTGTTTGTGTAGGTGCGTGAGACTTTTGAGGAGCCTCCTACTGGATTGATACCTTGGTTATCAAAAACTAAGGGAAATACTTACGCTACTATTGCTGCGTCACCCTTTCCTCTTCAAGGAAAACCAACGCAAGCTCAACACGTAGCACTAGGTAGTATGGATCAGGATGGAAGATAGTATGAAGCCAAACAGTAAACAGTCTTCACACTGAGAAGTCAATCAGATAAGGAAAATGGGCAAAGACTTCACGAAGACAAACTGTAAGTAAAGTGAGAGAGGAAGGATAGAACTAGTTGCTCGGAGAGGACAAGGGATTTGTTGGACCAGTTCTAGTTGATGTGGCAACTGTACGTCTGGTTAGGGAGGCCGAGATTCAACTCAGGAGACCATGTCTTCACCTTATCCCCCTTGACCTAAGAACACTTAGTCCTCACCCAATCACTCTGGTAAGCCTTCAAGGGAGACTTCAAAACCTTCACAGACTTCGTTCACCGGCAATCCACAATGACTCTTGGACGCTCAGAACGCAACGCCTAACTGGCTGTAGGATTCACAGTCCTCAAGTGTAATAAGTCTTTAGATCATGCAGACAGAAAGACTTCAGTGATGCCTAACACTCTTTGGATCTGGGTGTTTTGGGCTTTGTCCTTGCAAGGATTTATCTCTTAAAGGCTTCGTGGGTGGGTTGCTCTCAAACGACAAAAGCCGTGCACTAACTCTGAGCAGCCACCAATATATGGTGTAGGGGGTGGGCTATTCATAGCCAGGAGGAAACCCGACCTGATTGTCCAAAATGACCCTGGGTCACTAAGGGAGTCCTGGATGAGGGGGTATCCGGACAGCCGGACTATGTACTTTGGCCGGACTGTCGGACCGTGAAGATACAAGACTCAAGACTTCGCCCGGTGTCCGGATGGGATTCTCCTTTGCGTGGAAGACAAGCTTGTTGATCCGGATATTAGATTTCCTTCTTTGTAACCGACTCTGTGTAAACCCTAGCCCTCTCCGGTGTCTATATAAAACGGAGGGTTTAGTCCTTAGAGACAATCAGAATCATCATAGGCTAGCTTCTAGGTTTTAGCCTCTATGATCTCGTGGTAGATCAACTCTTGTAATACTCATATCATCAATATCAATCAAGCAGGAAGTAGGGTTTTACCTCCATCAAGAGGGCCCGAACCTGGGTAAAACATCGTGTCCCTTGCCTCCTGTTACCATTAGCCTTAGACGCACAGATCGGGACCCCCTACCCGAGATCCGCCGGTTTTGACACTGACATTGGTGCTTTCATTGAGAGTTCCTCTATGTCGTCGCTACAAGTCTTGATAGCTCCTTCAATCAACAACAACACGGTCCAGGGTGAGACTTTTCTCCCTGGACAGATCTTCGTGTTCGGCGGCTTCGCACTGCGAGCCAATTCGCTTGGCCATCTGGAGCAAATCGACAGCTATGCCCCTGGCCATCAGGTCAGGTTTGGAAACTTAAACTACATGGCCGATATCCGCGGAGACTTGATCTTCAACGGATTCGGGCCTGCGCTAGGAGGGCCGGACAGTCATGATGAGCATGGCTTAGACCTGATGTCGGACAATGCTCAAGATATCGCCCCTGCAGTAGCCCCGGACCTAAATCCGGGGCAGATTGTGTCGCCCGAGGACAGGTGGATGGACCCCGCCCCGGAGGCCGCACACCCATCGGCGGTAGAGCCGAACACAGACTTCACCCCCAAGGAAGCCTGTGACCGGACCCCTGGACTCGTATCCGGCTGTAGGTTCCATTCCGCGCACCCCCGAGCCCGCCGAATCTAGTTGGGCTCCGGTAATGGAGTTCACCGCTGCGGATATCTTCCAGCACTCGCCCTTTGGCGACATGCTGAACTTGTTAAGGTCTCTCTCCCTGTCAGGAGACTCTTGGCCGAACTATGTCCAGCTCGAGTGGGAAGCAGGCGACGAAGGAATTTGTTGCCCACCCACCACCCACTTCATTGCCACGGTCGATGATTTAACCGACGTGCTTGACTTGGACTTTGAAGACATCGACGGCATGGACGACGATGTAGGAGCAGAACAGGAACCACCGCCCACGGGGCGGTGGACAGCCACCTCCTCATATGATATATACATGGTGGACACTCCGAAAGAAACCAATGGCGATGAGGCAATGGAGGATAACCCCTCAAGGAAGAAAGCAAAGCATGGGCGTCGTCGGCGCTGCTCCAAGCCCCGCCACAGCAATACTGGCACAGGAGACGAAAATAATCCGGAGGGTGCCGAAGATGAATACAACCCCGATTAGCCTGACTTCGAGCAGGCCGAACAGGAAGACGGGTAGGTCAGCCCAGATGAATAGGCGAAGGACAGATATCCGGAGGAGGACAATTACATGCCCCCTCCGAAGACGAGATTAGCCTCGGCGATGACGAGTTCGGCGTGCCTGAGGACCCCGTGGAGCAGGAGCGCTTCAAGCGCCGGCTTATGGCCACTGCGAGAAGCCTGAAAAAGGAGCAGCAGCTCCAAGCTGATCAAGACCTGCTCACACACAGATGGACTGAAGTCCTGGCAGCTGAGGAATATGGACTCGAGCGCCACACGGCTGACCGGCCACCTCGTGGCCGGGATAAAACGGCGTATCACCCCGAATACCAGCCTGCAACCCCACGCCAATATACTACGGCACGGGGCAATAGGCAGGACCTGCAAGATATACTGGAAAACAAGGCTAGACAGCCAAGATCAATCTACGGATCGCGGGGGCGCGCCCCAACGCGTAATGATGATCGTTACGCCGGATACACTATCGACAAGTCCGCACGGGCCGAATACAGCCAACTGGACTCAGTCGAACTGCGTAGCCACATAGCCCGGCATAGAGGCGCCACACACCCCCTCTGCTTCACTATCGACAAGTCCGCACGGGCCGAATTCCTAGAAGGGTTTAAACCCATAAACATCGAATCATACGATGGCACAACAGACCCCACAATATGGATCGAAGATTTCCTTCTCCACATGCACATGGCCCACGGTGACGATCTACACGCCATCAAGTATCTTCCCCTCAAGCTCAAAGGACCGGCCCGACACTGGCTAAATAGCCTGCCAGCAAATTCCATTGGCAGTTGGGAGAACCTAGAGGACGCGTTCCTCGACAACTTCCAGGGCACGTATGTGCGACCACCTGATGCCGATGACTTGAGCCACATTACCCAACAGCCCGGAGAGTCAGCCAGGAAATTCTTGACTCGGTTCCTAACCAAAAAGAACCAAATAGTCGACTGTCCAGATGCCGAAGCCCTGGCGGCCTTCAAGCATAATATCCGTGACCAGTGGCTCGCCCGACACCTCAGCCAGGAAAAACCAAAGTCCATGGCGGCCCTCATGACACTCATGACCCACTTTTGTGCGGGCGAGGATAGCTGGTTGGCTCGCAGTAGCACCACGCTAATAAATACCGGCACCTCAGATGTTCGCGACAATAACCGCAAGCCACGGCGCAATAGACATAAGCGAAGGAACAACGGCGACAACACTTAAGACACGGCAGTCAATGCCGGATTCAGTGGCTCGAAATCTGGTCAGCGGAAAAAGCTGTTCAAAAGAAACAATCAAGGACCGTCCAGTCTAGACCGCATACTTGACCGCTCGTGCCAAATTCATGGCACCCCGGATAAGCCAGCAAACCACACTAATAGAGACTGCTGGGTGTTCAAACAGGCCGGTAAATAAACGCCAAAAACAAGGACAAGGGGCTGCACAGCGACGATGACGAGGAGCCCCAGCGTCTGAACACGGGGGGACAGAACAAATTTCCTCCCCAGGTGAAAACAGTCAACATGATCTACGCCACCCACATTCCCAAATGGAAACGGAAGCAAGCACTACGGGACGTCTATGCGATGGAGCCAGTCGCCCCAAAATTCAAACCATGGTCAGCCTGTACGATCATGTTTGATCGTAGGGATCACCCTACCAGCATCCGTCACGGCGGTTCAACCGCATTGGTCCTAGACCCCATCATCGACGGATTCCACCTCATGCGAGTCCTTATGGATGGCGGCAGCAACCTGAACCTGCTCTATCAGCACACAGTGTGCAAAATTGGCATCGACCCATCGAGGATCAAGCCCACCAAAACCACCTTCAAAGGTGTAATTCCAGGAGTAGAGGCCCGTTGCACGGGCTCCATAAAACTGGAAGTGGTCTTCGGATCTCTGGATAACTTCCGAAGCAAGGAGTTAATCTTCGATATCGTCCCTTTCCGTAGTGGTCATCACGCACTGCTTGGACGAACCGCATTTGCTCGATTCAATGCGGTACCACACTATGCATACCTCAAGCTCAAGATGTTAGGACCTCGCGGGGTCATAACAGTCAACGGAAACATGGACCGCTCTCTCCGTAGAGAAGAGTATACTGAAGCCCTCGCGGCAGAAGTACAATCCAGCCTTCTCCGGCAAACCACCAATCCGGTGAAAACAACCCCGAACACCGTCAAGCGAGTCCGGAGTACCCCGCAACAGGATCGCTAGGCACGCCAAGAGTGCGACTAGCAGTCTGGCCTCCACTCCAGCCCCATCAAGGCAGCATTCGTGCCGCGCGTACACAATTACGCACTCAAAATACCATGGGCATAGGCGGAGGCGCAATATGACTCAGTCAAAAGTGCGGTACAGCCGCAACATACTTTAATAAACCCCCTTTATCTTTTAGGACACTGCTTTTGGGCAGCCTCTTCAGAAGAGACGGATTGTCGGACTTGCACAGGAGAGAAAACCAAGGAGGCAAAAGGCTTTGCGCACAAAGGGAATACCCAGGTGGAATCTGTTACCTGTTTTATATACCTACATGCGGTCCGCCCTTGGATAGGACATGTTAAATAGTCCTATTTACTTCTGCTTAACGCATTCATTGTAAACATACGCTTACGCGTATTATTCATCAATGGGAGATAATATACAGCGTCATCTTATTATTCCTATTTTCACATTTTTCCTATAACTATTTATTTAATATTGCATCCGTACACCTTGGTACGTTCAGTTTGCCAGGGGCTTCTTATGGCTCCCCATAATACGGCAAGACAAGTCCGAACACTTTCAACAGTGCGGCACCCCAAACTTATAGCATTATATGCATTAGCTCCGAATCATGTCTTGGGTCAATAGTTGGGTTTGCCCGGCTCCCTTGTTTTGGTACCTTACATTCCGTTATATCGGCTAAGGTAGCGCAGGGAGAACTACTCCGATTGTATCCAGGTTCTTCCGGACGAGCACCTCAGTAGAGAAAGCCGAAAACTGACCGACATGATGTGGCGAGAGCTAGTCGCTGTTCGAGAGGTCTTAAAATCCTTAAAGATTTTTTCCGCTTTAGGCGAGGAATCGGCCTCGTCCAATTTAGGCGTATATAGCGCCCCAATTCGGCTCTTCGAATTCCTAGGGGCTTCGCCAAAATTTAAAATTGTAGACTTCTATGGCTAAGTGAAAGTTATAAAGCCGCATAGTCTGATTGCCTTGTTCGCTGCGCTAAACACCTCCTTCAGGGACCAAATATTTGGATAAAGAGTGTATGGGTTTTTTCCAGGAACACCCCAGTACTAGTTATGTGGGGGCGGAAGCCGACGACTGGCCTACTTTCAGAATTTTATAAACCGCCGTACAGAAGGTAATATTTTAAATCAAAAAAGAGCTATATATAGCGCAAATAACTTCGTCTTTATATTACAACAACGACAGAAGTACATTAACTCAAAGATCGTGTCCTTGGTACATTCATCGGCCACTAGACGAGCGCCTTTCATAACGCCATCATTAATATTTTTCGGGACAGCGATGGGCCTTGCCCTCCGGCGGTCCATCCTTCACCAGCTTCTCCGCATCCAGCTTGCCCCAATGCACCTTCGCACGGGCAAAGGCTCGGCGGGCACCCTCAATACAAAGGGATCGCTTGATCACTTCAAGCTGCGGACAGGCATTTACCATTCGCTTTATCAGGGCGAAGTAGCTGGCGGGCAGGGGCTCACCAGGCCACATCCGGACTATGAAATCTTTCATAGCCACTTCGGCCGCCCTGTGGAGTTCAACCAATTGCTTCAATTGGTTACTCAGAGGCATCGGGTGTTCGGCTCCAGCATACTGGGACCAGAACAGCTTCTCCGTTGAGCTTCCCTCCTCGGCACGGTAGAACTCCACGGCATCTGATACGCTGTGTGGCAGATCTGCGAATGCCCCTGGAGAGCTCCGAATTCGGGTAAGTAAAAGAAACGTCTCCTCCACATACTTGCTTTGCATAAAGAATGTCTTACCAGCCGCTATCTTCTTGGCCGCCTGGATTTCCTGCTGGGCCTTTTCGGCTTCGGCCTTGGCGTCTTTCATGCTCAATAGGGCCTTCGCAAGTTCAGACTCCTTCGTCTTGAAGTCACGCTCCAAGGACTCGAACTTCTTGCCGAGCTCCTCGAGCTCTTGCTGTACCTTGCCCACCCTAGCATTTTGCTTTTCACGCTCAATGCGCTCCATGGCCGCCTTGTTTTCGGCCTCCGGTAGCGCTTTCTTCAGGGACGCCACTTCGGTCGTGGCCCCTATTACACAATCATGACACTTTTTCGTTAGCATCACCAATTTTGTCTATTATTTATGATATGTGAACAGGGTATCACTCACCCTTGTTCTCTTCGAGCTGCCTCTTCGTGAGGCTGAGCTCTCCTTGGGCCTGCTCCAGGTCCCGTTTGAGTCCGGTGACCTCCACTGTGCAGGCAGCAGCGGCAAGCAGCACCGCCTGCTTATTCACGTAGACACCTACTATTAGACTCCTACGGATTTTAATTGACCCTCAATTTGGCTTTTCCTTCCGAACACCAAACAGAGTATCAGGGGCTAGTTTCTATCAGGTGATAATGTCCCAAACTTTAAATCACTTACCTCAAAGCCTGTTAGGAGGCTGGTGCAGGCTTCGGTCAATCTGCTTTTGGCGGACCAAACCCTATGAACCACCGCACTCATAAGAGTACGGTGTTCTTCATCCATGGAAGCGTCGCGAAGCGCTTCCAGGAGACTATCCGATGCCTCTTGCGTAATGGAAGTTATCGGCACGGACAGCTCGCCCTCCTTGGCGAGGGGCTGCCTACCCGAATTCGGATCCTTTGGGGGTTCCGGTATAGTGTTCGGCTGGGAGCCCGGCGTGCTGCGGCTCCCGTCGGCACAATCCGCGGGGATCTTACACCCCGTGTGCCCGGCGTCTGGAATTTCGCCTTGGGGCATCTCCAGAGTCGCCTCCCCCTGCTTTGGGAGCCTTTGGGACAACACCTCCATGTCATCCGCAGGCGGAGGGGAAGTGGCCGTTGGGAGTTAGTTCATCACCAAATCGCTCAAGGACCCATCCGAAGAAGATACCTCGGGTTGGACCCTGGCCGTACTGCATATACGTGTTCAGGATTATAACAGACTATGAAGCAAAGTCGCACTAAAAGTACAACAGAGTACGGATACTTATGATCTTACTAGGGGCTTCCCCCTGGGCAGCCACTCCTCCTCGCTGTAGGCGGACATGGTGGAGTAATCCGGAAGGGACACATTTCCCTTCTTGGGCGTCCTAGCCTCCCCCTCTGGGGCGGCTTTCCTTTTCTTCTCCTCCCCAGTGCGGGTAGGCGGAGTTTCCTCGTGTTTCCCCCTGCCTCCACGGGAGGAGTCTACCTCGTCGTCTTCAGACGACGAGTTTATGACGGCCTTGCGCCGGGGACCCTTCCTGGTCCATTGGGTCGCCCTCTTAGGCCCTTAGGCCTCCTCGGGTGGGGCGGCCCCTTCCTTTTCCTCCTGCCCTTCGGGGGAGGAGTGTGCCTCGTTGTCTTCGGATGAGGCGTCCGGTACGACCTTACGCCGGAGACCCTTCCTGGTCCCCGGGGCCTTCTTTTCGGCCTTCTTTTCCGGCGCCTTGTAGGGCGCCGGGACTAGCATCTCCGTCAGGAGAGCATCTGCTGGACCCTCTAGCAGTGGAGCCAGACAGTCAATCTACTCCGCTGTCTCCACATACTCCTGATTAAATACACACGATGACTTAAGATCCTCCCATGAGTACGCTGGGAATAACTACATCTGGTGATAGTCAGAAAACTCACCAGACGGGGGAGCCGCGTGGCGTGAAGTCCGCGGTCCTCGGATGTGGGAGGAGGTATTTCGGAGGCCTTGAATAGCGCCTTCCATGCGTCCTTGTGTGTCATGCCGTAGAGCTCTCGAAGTGTTTGGTGTTCGGCTGGGACGAACTCCCACAGATTAAATGCCCGTCTTGGGCACGGAAGAATCCGGCGGACAAGCATGACCTGGACCATGTTGACAAGTTTGATTTTTCTTGTCCATCATATTCTTGATGCAGTTTTGAAGTCCGGTCAGCTCCGCAGGCTCACCCCAGGCCAGACCCTTCTTTTCCCAAGAGGTGAGCTGCATGGGAATTCCGGATTGGAATTCGGGGGCCGCCGCCCAATTGGCGTCGCGTGGCTTGGTGATGTAGAACCACCCTGATTGCCACCCTTTCATGGTCTCCGTGAAGGATCCATCGAGCCAGGTAACATTGGGCATCCTACCGACCATGGCGCCTCCGCACTCCACTTGTTGGCCGCTCACGATCTTCGGCTTCACGCAGAAGATTCGTAGCCACAAGCCGAAGTGAGGCTTGATGCGGAGGAAGGCCTCGCACACGACAATAAACGCTGAGATGTTGAGGACAAATTTGGGGCTAGATCGTGGAAGTCTAGCCCATAGTAAAACATGAGCCCACGGACAAAGGGATGAAGTGGAAATCCCAGCCCGCAGGTGAAGTGGGCAAGGAACACGACCCTCTCGTGGGGTCCTGGAGTCGGAATGATCTGCCCTGTACCCGGCAGCCGGTGCACGATATCTGCGGCCAAGTATTCGATTGCCCGGAGCTTCGTGATGTGCTCCAGACATGTTTGGCTATGCGGAGAAGATGTGAACTAGGGCGCTGGAGCTCGAGGGGGCAAGAATGGATAAGCGAAGGAGGAAGAAGGCATGGGTGAAAATGGGGAACCCTTATCCCTTTATAGAGGCGACGAAAGCGGTGCGCCTCCCCACTTGCCCGTTGAGGATCGCTTATTTCCCAAGCGCCATGATTGATGGCGCGGTTGGGTTACCCATACCCGTATTGATGGGAATCCCGTGATAAGGGTACATGATCTCTGCTTCGACAAGACGTGCCGAGGAAACCGCCTCGCAATATGCGCTGTGGCAGGTTGTGGGAAAACTGTTTGAATAATGACCCAACCGTAGTGTCATGTCACATTGTCTAAAGTTGTCAGCAGATTACATTTGTGGAATATCATTCTCTCTATGGTGGTATGTGAAGATCATCTTGCAGATCCGGACATGATTTAAGTGTTTGATAATTACTTTGGAGTATTCGGAGATGGAACCCGCCTTGCAATGCCGAAGACAATCTACGCACCGGACTCATCGTCATTGAAGCCTGGTTCAGGGGCTACTGAGGGAGTCCTGGATTAGGGGGTATCCGGACAGCCGGACTATGTACTTTGGCCGAACTGTTGGACCGTGAAGATACAAGACTCAAGACTTCGTCCCGTGTCCGGATGGGATTCTCCTTTGCGTGGACGACAAGCTTGGCGATCCGTATATTAGATTTCCTTCTTTGTAACCGACTCTGTGTAAACCCTAGCCCTCTCTGGTGTCTATATAAACCAGAGGGTTTAGTCCTTAGAGATAATCATAATCATCATAGGCTAGCTTCTAGGGTTTAGCCTCTACGATCTCGTGGTAGATCAACTCTTGTAATACTCATATCATCAATATGAATCAAGTAGGAAATAGGGTTTTACCTCCATCAAGAGCGCCCGAACCTGGGTAAAACATCGTGTCCCTTGCCTCCTGTTACCATTAGCCTTACACGCATAGATCGGAAACCCCTACCCGAGGTCCGCCGGTTTTGACACCGGCAATCACTAAGGAACTGACACGTGTCCAATGGTCAAATTTCAAACGCACGCGGCTTCTTGACTTGGGCTACAAGCAAAGCTGACTCATCCAGCTCTGGATAAGATTTGCGCTCATTGTCTTCGCTCGAAGACATAGGATTTGGTTGAGCATCACTTCAGTCACTCTGACTTTGTTCACTTGGACCCCACTTAATAGTACGGTGGTTCCTATGACTCAAGAAAGAAGAAAAGGAAACTACAAAACAACTATGTCTTCGCACTCCATAGTCTTCATGCTATGTCTTCTCTTGTCATAGTCTTCAATGTGAATATCTTCACAGACCATCATTTTCTTCAATGTCTTCACACATTTTTAGGGGTCATCTCTGGTAGGTAAACCGAATCAATATGGGACTACTACCTGTGTTATCCTGCAATTCTCACAAACACATTAGTCCCTCAACCAAGTTTGTCATCAATACTCCAAAACCAACTAGGGGTGGCACTAGGTGCACTTAGAGGTCGGTGTCCCCACATATGAGCCTTTTATTTTGGCAAATAAAGCAACGCGGATATTTTTTGTGGAAGATGCATTTAGACGTAGTGATGACTGGAGAGTATTGCAAAGGTTCGAGTAGAGGAATTCGTTTAATGAAGTTGCACAACAAGATGATGCTTACATTGCTCCTGATGTAGAAGATTCCACTGATGTTCCTAATATCTTTGAGAACCATCACGTCAATGATGCTAGTGAAAAGATTGTTTGTCGGGGTGTGGACATGCGAGAGTTGATTAATAAGAAGCCAACATTCAAGGACACTGAGGATGAAGAAGAAGATGACACTGGGGGATTACAATTCAGATAGATAAATATGGCGAAGATGTTGACGCTGCTACTACGGATGATGATTAGATTGCTTTTGTCGTATTTTCCTGTCAGAAGATGTTTTTATCTACTATGTGAAATTGGGTTTGCTATGACAACTGAAACCTGATGAACTTGTTGTTTAGTATTTTTCTCTGAGAACATCACTTATTATGTATGTTGATTTATGTTTGGTGATTGTATAAGACTAAAACATGATGACATTGTTGTTTAGTTGTACTCATATTTGGCTGTGAAACTTGTATTTGATGACATAGTTAGCTGTTGGACTGCAATTTGCTCGACGCCTTTGAATGGGAACAAAGCTGACCCGACAGGGCATCTACGTATTTATTTATTTATTAGCAAAAGGGCTTGTGCTATTTATTTATTTATGAGCAAAAGGGGATACCCCCCAACTTCTGTTAATAGAAATCTTTAGATGTTCACAACACTACGCCCAGCCTTCTAAACAGGTTGCATTCATTACCAGTTTCAGCAAAGTGTTCATGCCATAGCCACTAAATACATCACGAGTGCTACATAAACTGCAAATAAAGAGACAATCATCCTACAGAGCACATCGATTTTGCCCATTATCTTCACAAGCTCTTTCATCTCCTCATTGTTGTCAAGGCCGTTCAGCAGCTGTTACTTGGCCATGATCAGAGGAACTGCATCTTTAACCTTTTGCTCTTCATCTTCCTCTGTTTTCGTTAGTTACTTGTCCAACACTCCAATCCTGCCGGTATTGGGATTCCTCGGCTAACCAAATCATCAGCGTAGTTGCATTGCCCCACATCAGCAACTTCTTAGAAATACAAATCACATGAATCTTCCCTTTTCTGCACGAATCAATTTGGAAGATCATCAACTAAACTATTAAAAAAATTAGCAACTGAAAGCAGCAGAACAACAGTTAAAAAACATATTATTACCCCATGATTCAGGCATTGTAGAAGACTTGCCTAGGGTTGCGGATTGTGGTTGAGACGCGACGGATGACTCTGCGTGATTTGCAGCAGTGGCACCACACCAACGGCAACGGGTTGCGATGAGCAACTGGCTGCGGTGCGTGTGTCGACGGGGGTGTGATGAGACCCACATGTGATGGTACGGGTGGCGACTTGGCACATATCTAGTTGTTGCCTGCTGAAAAGCAGGTGAGCGAGCATCCAGCGAACATGGTTGCTGCGGCCAGAGCTTATGATGCTAGGCAGAGTAAGTAGAGAAGAGGAGAAGCGAATGTTGGACATATCAAATTCATTACTTGTAGAGTAGCATATCACCATATATAGTCATAGCCTAGGTTTGGATTCGAACCATCTATAGGAGCATGTCTCTCTTTTTTCTAAAGCTGAGCAACGTCTCTTTACTGGTACACTAGCTTGTTCTGTACGCCTTCTCAAGTATTTGATTTTCTTTCTTTTTGCGAGGAAGGAGGACAAAACTAAGAGTTCCTGGGACTCGAACCAAAGACCTCTCGGTTGAAAACCAAGGGTGCTAGTCACTTATGTGGCAAACGTTCCCTAGGGGGAGGATGGCAGACCAATGCATTTTCCTCGCAGTTTTAGTTGCGGCGCAAGATTGAGCGGTCACAGTTTCGAGAATGTTATTAGGCGAATGACCCTAGTTTTTATTTTCTTCCTATATATAAAAAGTATGCTACTTGGTGTTGGCTTAGTCAACAAACGATTGTGCCAACCTTGAGCATTGGATTTACATTCAATGTCTATTGTGTTTCATCAGTCTCTTCTTCCTCCAGCCGCCAAAGCCAAACCAGCGCCAGCGGGACCGCCTGCTCCCGCCTCCCATGGCTGGCTGTGCTGCCGCGCATGCATCATGGCCACATCGCACCATAAAACTCTATGCATCTTCCCCATCTCCTATTTGTTTCCGTCCAAGGCCTCACCATCGTTCTTCGCCTTGGTTCGCTCGATGCTGCGCCGCCCTTCGATGTTGTCAACATGGTCAACAACCGAGAGGAACAACGAGATGACTGTACATGGTGAGGATGACAGTAGGGACCCAGCAGCGTGCGCAGTATTTTTTTCGGGATGGAGAAGGGTATCAACTGGTTTGTGCGGGTGCTGTGGCCCATCTAGCCCGGTCGTTTATTTCATATGTTTACCACAGGACTAGCCCAGTTTTTTTTCCTTTCTGAAAATGGCTAGCCTAGCTATTTTGTTTTTTGCAGAATAACCAATGTAAGCCTACTTGCTTCAATGCCCTGCTGGGCCAGAAATGTTTCCAGACGAGGAGGGATGCATTCGGGCTTGCCCAGAAAATGGGCTATAAGTAATAAGAAATGGGCTATACGTAATAATAAATGGGCTATAAAATGAAAAAATACAGCAAACACGACATTAGTTCCAAAATACTTTTTTCTTTCGGATTTTGATTTTTTAAATTTCATTGTTTTTGTGCGGGTTAAATTTCATTGGATTTAAATTAAGGTATGTTTAGTTTCTAAATTATTTTGAATCTGGCTAGAATTTTCGGGATGTATACTGTTTGGGACAGATTTGGTGGCTGACTTGTTGGTCTACTAGGTTGACGTGTATGAAAGGCTTTGTCAACTTAGTCCACAAACGATTCTAGTAGTAGTGACCATGGGATGTTAATCCAATGGCCGTGCTGCTTCTTCAATATCTGATCTTCTTGCTCCAGCCGCCCAAACCAACGCCTGTGGGACTACCTGCTCCCACCTCCGGTGGCCGACTATGCAGCCGCATGGGACGCACTGCCCTACCCTACTCCATCGCTGGCCAGGCCATTCATCTACTCACCCACACCTCCTGTTATTTTCTGGCGACGATAGTCGAACCAGTAAACCCTCGTACTCCCCACCACGTGGGCAACCACTGCGGAGTCTTCCCTACCTCTGTGTCGTTCCATTCCTAGGCCTCGCCGTCGTCCACCGCCCTGGTGCTCTCGGCACGGCGTGGTCAATGAATGACATCCATCGAAAGTGGACTGTACATGGAGAGGCTGATAGCGGGATCCACGGCCGCACACAAGGAAATGCCTCCTTATTACGTGCAAAATAATGATTCCTCCACCTGACAGCTGGGACCCAACGGAAAGGCCTCTGTATTTTGCGAAAAAACGTCCCCCCCACTGACAGCTCGGGTCCACCAACTATATCTTCGCACGCAAGGAAGTGCCTCCTTATTACGCATAAAAAAATGAATACTCCCATTGCTAGCTGGGACCCACCATAGTGGGAGGCTGACTTGTGGGCCTACTAAGTTGACGCGGACGGAGGGCTTTGTCAACTTAGTCAATATGAACTATTCTAGCTCCAGTGACCGTACGATGTCCATCCAATGGCCGTAGTTCTTCTTGAACCTCTGGTCTTCTTGCTCCAGCCGCCCAAGCGAGCGCCAGTCGTGCCGCCTTCTCCTGCCTCCCGTCGTCGGTTGTGCTGCCGTGGAGGCCTCACTGCCCCCTACTACTCCCACCGCTGGCCAGACCATCCCTCTACTAACCCACACCCCCTGTTATTCTGCGCTGACGGGAGCCTCACACCGCAGCCGAACCAGTCAACCCTCGTACTCCTCTCTGCATGGGCATCCACGGTCGTGACTTCCCTGGCTCTACATCGTCCCCTTCCTAGGCGTTGCTGTCGTCCACGGCCTTGCTGCTCTCGACGTGGAGTGGTCAATGTGGTCAAGGAACGACTTCCATCGGAAGAGTACTGTACGTGGAGAGGCTGACAACTGGGTCCATGGCTGTAGCATGGAAGTGCAACCTTATTACGCGTAAAATAATTATTCCTCCACCGGACAGCAGGGACCCACCAAATGGGCCATCGTATTTCTCGAAAAAACATTTCCCCCTGACTGCTAGGACCCACCAGCTACATCTTCGCACGCAAGGAAGTGCAGCCATATTACGGGCAAAAAATGATTCCCCCCTGAGGGAGTCCTGGATTAAGGGGTCCTCGGATAGCCGGACTATATACTTTGGCTGGACTGTTGGACTATGAAGATACAAGATTGAAGACTTCGTCCCGTGTCCGGGTGGGACTCTCCTTTGCGTGGAAGGCAAGCTTGGCTATTCGGATATGTAGATCTCCTTCTCTGTAACCGACTCTATGTAACCCTAGCCCCCTCCGGTGTCTATATAAACCAGAGGGTTTAGTCCGTAGGACAACAACAATCATAATCATAGGCTAGCTTCTAGGGTTTAGCCTATACGATCTCGTGGTAGATCAACTCTTGTAATACTCATATCATCAAGATCAATCAAGTAGGAAGTAGGGTATTACCTCCATCGAGAGGGCCCAAACCTGGGTAAACATCGTGTCCCCGCCTCCTGTTACCATTAGCCTTAGACTCACAGTTCGGGACCCCCTACCCAAGATCTGCCGGTTTTGACATTGACATTGGTGCTTTCATTGAGAGTAGGGTGTGGCGGCGAGGTAGAGCACCAGGGGCTCGAGAGGGCGTGGTGCCACCATCCCAGGAGGGCTGGTCAGGTACTTGTTGAGATCTTGGATTGCTTTGTCGGCCTCCTGTGTCCATTTGAACGGGCCTTTCTTCTTCATTAGCTTGAAGAAAGGCAAGGCGCGCTCCCCCAGCTTGGAGATGAAGCATCCTAACACGGTTACACGCCCAACGAGCTTCCGCATTTCCCAGAGGGTTTGCGGCGGACTCATGTCTTCGGTTGCCTTGACCTTCTCTGGGTTGGACTCGATTCCTCTATGGGACACGAGGAAGCCCAGCAGCTTGCCAGAAGGAACGCCAAACACGCACTTCTCCGGGTTGAGCCGCAGGTCCACTTCACGGAGGCTCGCGAAGGTTTCTTCTGGGTCCTGGATCAAGGTCTTCGCCTCCCGACACTTTACCACAATGTCGTCGACGTAGGCCTCGGCGTTTCTCCCGAGCTGCCGGCCCAAGGTGATATGCATCAGCCGCTGGAAGGTTGCGCATGCATTGAGCAACCCGAACGGCATGCAAGTGTTGTAGTACACCCCGCACGGGGTTAGGAAGGCCGTCTTCTCCACGTCTTCTATCGCCATCTTGATTTGATGATAGCCCGAAAAGGCATCCAGGAAGCACAGCATGTCGCACTCAGCGATGGAGTCGTCAATTTGGTTGATGCGAGGGAGTGGGAATAGATCTTGAGGGCAGGCCTTGTTGAGGTTGGTGAAGTCCATGCACATGAGCTCCTTTCCTCCCTTTTTTGGCACAACAATAGGGTTTGCCAGCCATTCGGGGTAGCGAACCTTGCGAATGACACCTGCCGCTTCCAGCTTGCGGGTTTCTTGGACGATGAAGGCATGCTTCTCGGTGGACTACCGCCTTGCTTTCTGCTTCATGGGGCGTACATTAGGGCACACATTCAGGTGATGCTCAATCACCTGTCTTGGGACCCCTGCTAGCTGTTTGGGTTCCCACGTGAACACCTCCTTGTTGGAGCGCAGGAATTTCACGAGTGCCTCCTCCTGGTCGGGGTCGAGATTGGCACGTGTGGTGAAGGTGGCGCCGGAGGACCCATTCTCATCAACTGGTACCTGCTTGGTTTCTGCCTTGTCTTGGGTGAACAACTGCTTCTTCTTGGTTGGCGCACCCCCTTGGCCTTGGAGGTGTCAGTGCTGGTGGGCTGTGCTGCCGTGGCTGTCTTGAGGGCGAGCTCGAGCGCCTGCAGAGCATCTTTGATGTCTCCAGCCACGGTGAGGGTGCTGCTGCTCCCGGGCATCTTCATGAGGTTGTAGGCCGGATGGGTCACTCCCATGAATTGGGCCAAGGCTGGGTAGCCGAGGATGGCGTTGTACGGGAGGCCGATGCAGGCGATGTCAAAGTTGACCAGCTCCATGCGGAAGTTATCGTGCGTGCCGAAGGTCACCGGGAGGCAGATCTGCCCCAGGGAGCCGGAGGAACCGCCTCCGACGCCCGAGAAGGGCTTGCTGGGTTGGAGCCATTCCAGTGGTACATGGAGGAGGTTGAAGGCCTCCACCAAGAGCACGTTGAGGCTAGCACTGCTGTCAATGAGGGTCCTGGTGACGGCCACCTGGCAGATGGTGGGCTTGCAAAGCATTAGGAGCGCACCCGAGCAGGCAGTGTTGAAGGGGTGATCATCGGAGCTGAAGGTCAGCTCGGCCTCAGGTGCCGCCCAACCCGGTGGAGCTCCGTGCCGCGTGAGGGGGGAACCAATCTGGCGAATAAATGGCTTGATGTGGCGGCCCGAGGGTGGCGCCTGCGAGCCGCCCAGGAGAGCTACGACGACCGAGGGCGTCGGTGCAGCGTAGTGGGCGAGGAAGAGGGTGTGCAGCTCCTCCTAGGAGGCCACAGAAGCCGTTGGCAGGTGGAGCAGCCACACGCACGGGACGCCGGTGAGGGCCATGGGAAACCAGTTAGCCATCACCCTGTCGTCGCCCCCGGCCTTGAGGACGGCCTCCTCGTACGCCAGCAGGAAAGCCAGTGGATCCGTCGCACCGTTGTAGCGCAGCGGCATCTCTGGCTTGAACTTGTGCGGCCACTGCACCTGTCGCAAGGCGGGGGCCAAGGCTCGGAGCCCCTGGCCCCAGCACTGGCATTGGCCGCCGGAGCCGGCTGCGTGCTGTCCGCCATGAGGGCGAAGCGCGATGTTGATGGAGAGCGGGTCAACGAAAGGGAGAGCTTTGGCGCACCCCTACCTGGCGCGCCAAATGTCAGATATCGGGTTCCGGCAAAACCATTAAAGTTCGAACTCTGGGGTGCACACGAAGATCTTCTCCCTATCGATCCAGGCCCCAAAACCTCGCCACGAATCTAAGCTACACGATGAACAACGCAAGGGACATAAGGTTTATATTGGTTCAGGCCACCGGTGTGGTGTAATAACCTAATCCAGCGTGTGGTGTTGTGGATTGCCTCTGGGGCTGATGATGAACAGTACAAAGGAAGAACAGCCTCGCGAGGGGTGTTCTTGTGGGGGTGTGCTTGGAGAGGAATGGTCCCCTCTCCGTTGGCTCTAGGTGGGATCCAGATACGTTCTACTATGGTGGCTATTTCTATTTATAGGGTCCCTGGTCCTCTTCCCAAATATTGAGCGGGAAGGGAGCAAACAACGACGATTTTGAAACGGGACAGCTAGTACAAGCTATCTTGACTAAAGTTGGTCTTTGACTACCAAAGGCACTGGCGATGACATCGTCTTGGGCTCCACGGTGATCTCCGTCCTGCCGTCCTGCTGGTCTTGGTCTCATTGCACCAATAGGGAAACCTTTACTTGATGCCTCCGTACTCCACGCCTGCTCTTGCCCCCTTTGCACCAAAGAGGAAATGAGGACACTACGCTGGCTGGCGCCCACCTGGTCTCGATCGTCATGGCTTGCTTCACAACAACCTCGCGAGGTACTCCTTGCCTTGATCTCTCCGCCTCCTCGCGAGTCTGCCTGGTGAGGCCGCCCCTAAGGAACCTTGCACCGTCCGCCCCGCGAGGCATGGCCCCTCGCGAGGGTCTTGAGCTTGGGTCAACAAAGATGGGCCATACTGGGCCACTGCTTGAGCCACGCCGCAGGCTGGCAAGTCTAGGATACCCCCGTTCCCAGAACACCGATAGTAGCCCCCGGGCCCAAGGCACGCTCGGACTTGGCTTAGCAGCGAAGCCAAATGGCAAGTGCGGAGCGCCGCGGGCCCCAACAGCCTGCGGCCTTGGTCGCCGTGTGGCGGTTGATTGGACATGGGCGTCTCCGCTTTCCCACGCTACCTTTGCAACCGCCCAATTTTACGAGTCCCTGCTGCATGCAAAAAGAGTCATGATTACCTGCGATTGTGGAGGCCGACAGTTGGCCTCCTCTGGACTAAAAATGTGGAGGGGCGCAAGCCCCTGCTGCACATCTCCCCTCTCCCCGCCTGCTTCTTCTTCCTCCTTGCCCCAGCTGCATGCCGTGTCCCATGGTGCCCGCGAAGAGGTTCTTGGCCGCAGAAAAGGGGAAGGCTTGCCTAGAAGGGCCTAGCTCCCCTCCGCCCAAGCGCGGCTGACGTCGTCCCCGCAAGCACCCCGCGACTCCCGCATCGGCCCCTCGTGGTCGCGGTGATGGCCGCCCAGTCGGCGGAGGAAGCCGCGCCATGGCTGCGTGGCCTCCCCGGCCACACTTTCACTGGGCAGAGGTGCTGCCGGAGTTTGTCGTGTGGTCGACAGATCCAGCCGGCAACTGGCTCCAGCTCCCCCGCTTCTTTGCCGGCGAACTGCCGACCGACGGCCCTGGAGGGTTCTGGCTGCAGGCGGACGGCTGCTGTAGCATGGTTCCCTGGGTAGTGGTGGAGATCTCCGTTGCCGGGAACGTGTCCCTGGCTCGCGGCTGGCATATGTTTGCCCGCGCTCGTGGCCTGGGCCGGCGGTGCACCCTCCACTTCAAGTTCGACGGCGACGCGACCCTCTACGTGAGGGTGTTCAGAGAAGATGGCCATCATGTAGGGTGCTGCCCTGAGGATGATGGCAGCGGTGAGGTGCTTGGCCTTGGTGATGGCCGTGACGAGGGCGAAGGAGAACCCATTCCTAGCGGCGTCCGCAGCTCGTCGAGCTTCAGCGGCTCCTCCTCCGGTGACAGCTCCTCCAGCGGTGGCTGCGATCGGCCACCATGTCACCGTGCCCGCCTCGAGGGCGGTAGCAGGTCGTACCGCAGCCGCGGCCAGATGAAGCGCGAGGTGGAGTCTGATTGAGCTCGGGACGACGGTGCGGATCCCTCCTCGCGAGCCTTCGCGGGGTGCGCGCCATTTTTATTTTGTTTTTCTCCTTTTCCTGCATTGAGAGAGAGAAGTATGGAGCCCCGTGGGGGCATGCAAGACTATCATCCCTAATTATCATGCTATTTTTATCGTTCCTGTGCCGTGTTATGGTGTTGCAGCTATGCGCTCGCGCGTAGGAATAACTTGCCTCGGGATGTTCGCCGTAGTTTTCGCCTCGTGGGGTACCTGCTTGAGGCCTCGCCGGGCGTCTTAAGGTCTGCAAAGATCAGTCGGGAGAATATTTTTCGAACCTTTGTCACGAGGGTGACCATCTTAGGTATGGTGCTTCGTGCCGCGATGCCCGTGGGGCATGGACTGGGAGGGGTGCTCCCGCTGTGAATCTGAGAGTAGGGGCCTCGCAAAACCAGGCGAGAAAGGGCCCACAAGGGCGCCCGCACAGCCCCCTCGCAAGGCTTGCGAGAGAGAGAATGAGTCGGGTGAAAACCAAAGACAGAGAACAGGGGCAGGGGACAGCAAACAACACTAGAAGCAACTCCAATAAAGGTTCAAACAAGGGAGAACAAGCCAACTACAGAAAGCAAATGAAAAGCCGCGTCCGGCACCTAGTCTAGTCTTCGACGTGTTCTCACCAGCGTGGAGCTAAGTGCTGCCAATGGGGGTGGGCGGGAGCCCCCGAGGCCCAAGGGCAGCACTACGGAGACTCCGGGGCGTGTACAGCCCCAACTCATTATTATGTGAGAGTGTCACGGGCGGCAAGCTTCACAGGCACTGGGCCTTCTTCACAGGCACCGGGCCTTTCTTGGGGCGGCGAGCTTCACAGGCACTAGGCCTTTTTCACAGGCACTGGGCCTTTCTTCATAGGCACCAGGCCTTCTTCATAGGCACTAGGCCTTGCTTCAAGGGTAAACCTCCGGGGGTGCTGAATGTTCCAAGCGTTTGGAATGGGCACCCCTTCCTGGGTCTCCAGGCACGCGGCGCTAGGTCTGGAAATACGAACAACCTTGAACGGGCCTCCCACATGGGCGAGACATTGTGTAGCCCTTCCCTGGAGAGCACCCGCCTGAGCACGAGGTCACCTACCTCAAGTGTCCTGGGGCGGATGTGGCGGCAATGATACCGCCGCAGCGCTTGCTGGTATCTCGCTGCTTGTAGTGCGGCCTCCCGATGGTGTTCCTCCCCCAGCACGAGGACGATCCCCCGCATGGCTTCCTGTTGCGCTTCATCAAACCTAGGGCCCACACAGAGCGACGCATGACCTCGTGAGGGAGGACCGCCTCTGCCCTGTAGACGAGGAAGAATGGGGTCTCGCCAGTCGACTTGGTGGCGGTAGTGCGGATGGGCCACAACACGGACTGGAGCTCGTACCAGCCCCCGCCGCAGGCCTCCAGCTGCTTCTCGAAGGTCCCAGTTTTGAGGCCTTTCAGGACCTCTACATTGGCGCGTTCGACCTGGCCGTTACTCCATGGGTGTGCCACCGAAGCGTAGCGTATCTGCGTTCCAAGGTGAGCACAATATGTTCTGAAGAGACTGTTGGTGAACTGCGAACCATTGTCGGTGATGATGCGATTAGGGACCCCGAATCGGCTCACGAGGCCCTTGATGAACTTGACTACATAGCCAGCTGGGATGGTGCGGACAGCTGCCACCTCCACCCACTTGGTGAACTTGTCGATGGCGACGTAGAGGTAGTAGTAGCCCCTAGGCGCTCGAGGAAA
Organism: Triticum dicoccoides; assembly: GCF_002162155.2. Taxonomy (NCBI): domain Eukaryota; kingdom Viridiplantae; phylum Streptophyta; class Magnoliopsida; order Poales; family Poaceae; genus Triticum; species Triticum dicoccoides. Next base: position 364,586,134 of record NC_041383.1, read on the forward strand.
TGGGCCCAAGATATCCAACCCCCAGACCGCGAATGACCACGAGAGTGGGATGGTCTACAGGCCCTGAGCTGGCTAATGAATCTGATGGGCATGGAATTGGCAGGCTTCGCAAGCCTTCACCAGCTCGATTGCATCGTTGAGTGCTGTAGGACAGTAAAACCCGCTGCGAAAGGCCTTGCCGACGAGGGTCCGTGATGACGAGTGGTGTCCACAATCTCCATCGTGTATGTCAGCCAGCAACTCCTTCCCCTATTCCTTGGAGATGCAACACGGGGAAACATCGTTTGGCCGCTCCCGGTAGAGCTCTCCGTCTTGGATGCAGTAGGCTGTGGCCTGCCGGGCCACGCGTTCCACGTCCTCCTCCTTTCTAATAGAGTCCCTTGCATCAGGTAGTCCTTGAATTCCGTAGTCCATCATCCCTCCTGAGGCTCTAGCGCGAGGAGAAAGCATGCTCCCGAGGTTAGGCCATAGGTCGGGGCTCCTGTGGCAGGTGGTGGAGGGAGTTCTTCTCGAGGCTGCGCTGTGCTTGACAGTGACGGTGCTGTCGAGGGCTTGAAGGGCCGTTCCTCGAAAACACCAGGCTCCTGAGGCAACCGCCTGGATGCCCTCCTAGAGATGCCATCAGCCTCTTGGTTGGTGCCACGGGGCACGTTCTACAACTCCAGCCCTCAAAATTGCTTTTCCATCTTGCGTACCTCCGCAAGATACGCCACCATGTGCTCATCCTTTGGCTCGTACACTTTGTTGGAGAAGTTGACGAGGAGCTGTGAGTCACCTTTGATGATGAGGCGCTTCACCCCCAGCACTGCTGCAGCTTTTAAGCCTGCTATGAGGCCCTCGTATTCTGCTATGTTGTTGGAGACCTTCTCGCCATGTTGGAAGCAGAGCTGCACGGCGTAATAGAGCTTGTCCTAAGTGGGGGATATAAGCACTACGCCAGCTCCCGCCCCATGTCGCGAGAATGCTCCATCGAAGTACATGACCCAGCCGTCTGGTGCCTCGCTTCCTGGGGAAAGTGACCGATCTTCGCCTGCCTCGAGCCCCGGCGCCACTGTCCATTCTGCCACAAAATTTGCAAGTGCGGCTCCCATGATGACCCTGGTTGTGCTGAATTCCAACTGAAATGCTTGCAGCTCGATGTTCCATTCGGCGACCCTCCTAGCAGAATTGGGGCTGCTGAGTACCCTTTCCAATGGGTAGGCCGAGATGACCTTGATGGGGTGTCCTTCAAAGTAATGCCGCAACTTACGCGAGGCCACCAGCAGTGCAAGCAAGAGCTTCTGCGACATAGGTTATCATGCCCTAGCATCCCGCAGCACCATGCTAACGAAGTACACCGGATGCTCGATGAGGGCGGGTGTGTTGACGAACCCCGTGCCCTCCGGAGAGTGAAGCGCCTCCTGAGACGTCAGAGCCCCCAGCTCTTGGCTGTTTGGTGAGGCCCCTTCAGCCCTGGGGGCGTCTTCCTGTTGAGGCTGGTCTCCATCTACAGAGGCCGTGGCCTTCGCGAGGCCTTCCTGGTCTTGTGCCGCCGCGGCCGCAGCCGTGACTGGTCGTGATGCAGCCTTGACCCAGCTCTCTTCCCGAACCGCCACCAGAGCTGCACTGGCGGAGTAGGGTGTGGCGGTGAGGTAGAGCACCAGGGTCTCAAGAGGGCGCGGTGCCACCATCATAGGAGGGCTGGTCAGGTACTTCTTGAGGTATTTGAATGCTTTGTCGGCCTCCTGTGTCCATTTGAACGGGCCTTTCTTCTTCATCAGCTTGAAGAAAGGCAAGGCGCACTCCCCCAGCTTGGAGATGAAGCGTCCTAACGCAGTTACGCGCCCAATGAGCTTCTGCATTTCCCGGAGGGTTTGCGGCAGACTCATGTCCTTGATTGCCTTGATCTTCTCTGGCTTCGCCTCGATTCCTCTGTGGGACACGAGGAAGCCCACCAGCTTGCCAGAAGGAATGCCAAACACGCACTTCTCGGGGTTGAGCCGCGGGTCCACTTCACGGAGGCTCGTGAAGGTTTCTTCTAGGTCCTGGATCAAGGTCTTCGCCTCCCAAGACTTTACCACAATGTCGTTGATGTAGGCCTCGGTGTTTCTCCCGAGCTGCCGGCCCAAGGCGATATGCATGAGTCGTTAGAAGGTTGCGCCCGCGTTGCACATCCTGAACGGCATGCAGGTGTAGCAGTACACCCCACACGGGGTTAGAAAGGCCGTCTTCTCCACGTCTTCTATTGCCATCTTGATTTGATGATAGCCCTAGAATGCATCCAGGAAGCATAGCAGGTTGCACTCAGCGGTGGAGTCGACAGTTTGGTCGATGCGAGGGAGTGGGAATGGATCTTGAGGGCAGGCCTTGTTGAGGTTGGTGAATTCGATGCACATGCACTCCTTTCCTCCCTTTTTCGGCACAACAACAGGGTTTGCCAGCCATTCGGGGTAGCGAACCTCACGAATGACACCTGCCGCTTCCAGCTTGCGGGTTTCTTGGACGATGAAGGCCTTCTTCTCGATGGATTGCCGCCTCGCTTTCTACTTCACGGGGCGTACATTAGGGCACACATTTAGGTGATGCACAATCACCTGTCTTGGGACCCCCGCTAGCTGTTTGGGTTCCCACACGAACACCTCCTTGTTTGAGCGCAGGAATTTCACCAGTGCCTCCTCCTGGTCGGAGTCGAGATTGGCACCTATGGTGAAGGTGGCGCCGGAGGACCCATCCTCACCAACTGGTACCTGCTTGGTTTCTACCTTGTCTTGGGTGAACAACTGCTTCTTCTTGGCTAGAGTAGCCCCCTTGGCCTTGGAGGTGTCAGTGCTGGTGGGCTATGCCGCCGTGGATATCTTGAGGGTGAGCTTGAGCGCCTGCAGAGCATCTTTGGTGTCTCCAGCCACGGTGAGGGTGCCGCTGCTCCCGGGCATCTTCATGAGGTTGTAGGCCAGATGGGTCGCTGCCATGAATTGGGCCAAGGCTGGGTAGCCGAGGATGGCGTTGTACGGGAGGCCGATGCAGGTGATGTCAAAGTTGACCAGCTCCATGTGGAAGTTGTCGTGTGTGCCGAAGGTCACCGGGAGGCGGATCTGCCCCAGGGAGCCGGAGGAACCGCCTCCGACGCCCGAGAAGGGCTTGCTGGGTTAGAGTCGTTCCATAGGTACATGGAGGAGGCTGAAGGCCTCCACCAAGAGCACGTTGAGGCCGGAACCGCCATCTATGAGGGTCCTGGTGACGGCCACCTGACAGATGGTGGGCGTGCAAAGCATTGGGAGCGCACCCGAGCAGGCAGTGTTGACGGGGTGATCGTCGGAGCTGAAGGTCAGGTCGGCCTCAGGTGCCGCCCATCCCGGGGGAGCTCTGTGCCGCGTGAGGGCGACACCAATATGAAGGACAAGCGGCTTGACGTGATGGCCTGAAGGTGGCGCTTGCGAGCCGCCCAGGAGAGCTGCAACGACCGGGGGCATCAGCGCAGGATAGTGGGCAAGGAAGAGGTTGTGCAGCTCCTCTCAGGAGGCCACAGAAGCCGTTGGCTGGTGGAGCATCCACACACGCGGGACGCCGGTGAGGTCCATGGGAAACCAGTTAGCCATGACCCTGTTGTCGCCCCCGGCCTTGAGGATGGCCTCCTCGTACGCCAGCAGGAAAGCTAGCGGATCCGTCGCGCTGTTGTATCGCGGCGGCATCTCTCGCTTGAACTTGTGCGGCCACTGCACCTGTTGCAAGGCGGGGGCCAAGGCTCGGAGCCCCCTGGCCCCAGCGCTGGCGCGGCCGCCGGAGCCGGCGGCGCATTGTCCGCCATGAGGGCGAAGCGCGGTGTTGATGGAGAGCGGGTCGACGGAAGGGAGAGCTTCGGCTCACCCCTACCTGGCGCGCCAAATGTCGAATATCGGGTTCCGCCAAAACCCTTAAGGTTCGAACTCTGGGGTGCGCACGAAGATCTTCTCCCTACCGATCTACGCCCCAAAACCTCATCGCAAATCTAAGCTACACAATGAACAACACAAGGGACAAATGGTTTATACTGGTTCGGGCCACCGTTGTGGTGTAATACACTAATCCAGTGTGTGGTGTGGTGGAATTCCTCTGGGGCTGATGATGACTAGTACAAAGGAAGAATAGCCTCGCGAGGGGTGTTCTTGTGGGGGTGTGCTTGGAGAGAAATGGCCTCGTCTCCGTTGTCTCTAGGTGGGATCCAGATACCTTCTACTATGATGGCTATCTCTATTTATAGGGGCCCTGGTCCTCTTCCCAAATATTGAGCGGGAAGGGAGCCAACAATGGCCATTTTGAAAGGGGACAACTAGTACAAGCTATCGTGACTAAAGTTAGTCTTCGACTGCCAAAGGCACTAGCGATGACGCCGTCTTGGGCTCAATGGTGATCTCCGTCCTGCCGTCTTGCTGGTCTTGGTCTCATTGCGCTGATAGGGAAACCTTTGGTTGATTCCTTGGTACTCCGTGCCTGCGCTTGCCCCCTTTGCACCAAAGAGGAAACAAGGACACTACGCTGGCTGGCGCCCGCTTGGTCTCTATCGTCATGGCTTGCATCACGAGCACCTCATGAGGTACACCTTGCCTTAATCTCTCCGCCTCCTCGCGAGTCTGCCTGGTGAGGCCTCCCCTGAGGAAGCCTTGCGTCGGCCACCCCGCGAGCTTGGCCCCTCGCGAGGGTCTTGAGCTTGGGTCAACAAAGACGGGCCATACTGGGCCACTGCTTGAGCCACACCGCAGGCCGCAGGAAAGCAAGTCTAGGGACCCCCGTTCCCAGAACACCGACTGCCCAGCTGAAGGCCCACGAGATTTTGAGAACACTAGTAGGCCGGGCCATTAACAGGATGGCATGTTTTTGGCCAAATGCCGGCCCATATTTGATCCGGTCAATTAACACCCTGCCACGTTCCGAGCCTAATAAAGGTCCATATGAGATCCGGCCCGTTAAAAGCTACCACGTTCTGGGCCAAATTACGGCCCAGATCAGGTTCGGCCCTTTAAAAGGCTTTGGGCTAAATTATGGCCTATATCAGATTCGGCCCGTCAACTGGACGCTATGCTTTTGGGCCCACTTGCTAAAGGCCCATTTAGTAATTCGTCCTGGTATTAGTTTCGGGTTGTTAAAGGCCCGTTTAACATTGCGGCACTCTATTTATTTCGGCCTGTTAAAAGCCCGTCATATAGTTGGGCCTAACTATGACCCGGTTTGCATTCGTCCTGCTCACAGGCGATAATCTGATTAGGCCAAAGAAGGACCGAGACAGTTTTGGCCTGTTAAAAGCCTGTGATTTGATTGGCACAATCATGGGTCGGGGTCTATTTTTGCCTGCTGTCGGCCCGTGAGCTGTTCGACACGTTTCAGGGCCAACCTACTTTTCAGTCTCCTAAAAGCCCATTGAGTTTTCTTGAGAAAATAGGGTCGGCGGTTTACTGGGCCTATTAAAGGCCCGAATATACTACTAAGCCAGTTTACATTTAGGCCTATTAACGGACCAAGATGACGTGGCCCATGATGCAGATCATACATAGTGATTTGCATGACAGCCTGATTATGTACCGTAATTTTATGGTTTAGCTAGTTTACTGTGAAGACAGGATATATATATAGTAAAATAACTGCAACATCGTGAATAAGAAAAAACCTAGACTATACAATAAAGAAATTACGGCATATTACATCCGCTGGGCATGAAAGTTCACCACTATGATAATAAAGCACAAGCAGACATCAGATTACATACACTGGGCATCAAAGATCGCCACCAGTGCAAATAAACACACTAGCAAAATAATATACAAAACTGACAGCACTTCAATAGAGTTCAAGAAAGGTTAGCCCTGCTCGGGAGCAGCAGCGCAAGCAGCTGAGCAAGCTGATGAGACTGCGCTTGTTTGACACTTATATCCTCCTCACTCTAAAAGATAAACAAGCAGACAGATGACAGGTTTTGCACATATAAGTATCAGTGCTGACAATTCATCACATTTCTTACAGACGAATAAAGTGACACAGCTTAAAATAGCATTAACACAATATGTTATTGTTCAGATCAAGACATGGCAGGAAATGACATTGTGAAGGAGTTTGCAGCTTCATGACAGCACAAGATTATAGATCAAGAACTCATAAGTATCAATGGTTAGTGTGCTATCAATTTATCCCATTTCAGATTGGCAAATAAAGAGATGGTTTAAATAATAGTAGAATGATATGACATTGTTCATAGTTAAGACATTGCAGAATATGACATTGTGCTGTAGTGGGTATGTTCACCACACCACTGGATTACGGATCAAGAACAGAAGCATACATGCAGTGCAAAAGAAGATCACTTGCTCTGAATAGTTTAATTTACATGGTATGAAGAAGGAACTTGGTTGTACAACTGAAAACTTAAATTGAGAAGGAAAAACTTTTGTTTATGAACTACATAATAAACTTTAAACATGCAATTTGTTGCAAACATAAAAAATAAACAGCTGTTGTCATCTATAACCAAATATACACAACAAAGTTTGAAGGCTTGAGAAGGGCAAACTTACATTATTGGTGAAGACAGTCTCTATAAAGCCCTTGTCCATGCTTATGGGGGGGGGGGCAGTTCAAGAAGTTTACCACAGAATATTCTTCGTAAGCATTGCCTTTATTCTACATTTTGTTAAGAATAAATATAGATGTGATAATATAAGAAAAAATGGAGAATATTTAAGATAAGATGAAGAGTGATGCTACATAACCAAGTAGCTATTATTGTAAGTACAGCGATACAGGCAAAAGGTACAGCAAAGAGCAATGCAGAGCTAAACTTCTTCAGTACCATCGGTGTTATCCAACCTTATGTTAAGAGTAAATATAGATTTGATGTGTAGAAAATGGAGGGCAAAGGAAAATAAGGTGCAGAGTGATGGTACATGAACAACTACCTGTCAATATAAGAACATAGATAAAGGACAGTAGGTACTTACAAGAACAATGCAGAGCTAAACATTTTCATTGGCATTGAATATATTCTACACTAATGTAACCATTCATATAGATCAGATAATTTGGAGCGCACAATTGATAAGCAAGCTATCATGCATACTACTGTCACATAATGAACCAAGTATGTATGCAAGTACAGTGATACAGGACAACAGGTACTAACAAGAGCAAAGCAGTGGGCAACATATTTGCGATATCCTGTCGTTCTTTTCAAACCGGAATTCTTCTTCGAGTAGATTTCCTGCAAAAAAGATCCGTAAGGCACATGCGGAAAAGTAGAAGTTCAAATTGTCATGCGATATCATAGGCAGTACCTCATCCTGGGAACGAGACCAGTGCATAATAAGGTTTTTCCATTCAATGACTTCTAAATTTAGCACATGAGACTTCACCAGAAATTCGTTTATAGACTTGCCATCAAAGTGTGATTTCCTCAGGTAACACCGATACTGCTGCAATGCTTTCTTGAAAAGCGCAAGCAAGCTTTGCTTGACATGACTATCCAGATTGACCCTCGCCTACTTACAACAATGTAATGTAAATCATTGATGTGTTCAATCAGCTGAAAACAGGAAAATAATCACCATGCAAAATAGCACTTACACGTAAGTGGGACAGGAAGATGTGAAAATGGTGTTTGACTTCACTATAATCTTCCCATGATGGGAATATATGCACATAGTCCCTAACAACATTGAAAGCATTGCCTTTTAAATTGGGAATAACTAGAATGGGGTTCCAATCTGCAGGAATTGGCCGTCTCTGCAGTTGGGATAGGGCTTTGGCCGGTGGACTTGCTGTACTTTTTGCTGGAGTGGGATTTTTCTGTGGTACGGCTGGTGCTATGGCAACTGAAATCGGCATACCTTTTGCTGGAGTGTAGGTCCTGTGTGGTGGGTCTAGTGGTGTGGCCAGTGAAGTATGGGTACAGTCTGCTGGAGTCGGTCCTATGTTTTGTGTCACTGGTTGTACAACCAATATAAGTGGGGTGCTGTCGTATTTCTCCGGCACCACCACGTTTTTCAAGGACTTTGCTGGTGCTCCTTCAGGTTCGACAATCACCCTCTTCCTTTTTGATGTCTAATGCACAAGAACAGCATTTGAGTGAGAAAACATGGTATGATGACAGATGGAATATGTATTGATAATGGATTGGCATGGCATCTCGACATATATGATGAGTAAACTAAGAAGATGGCGGTGCAACAAAGTAGAAGAAATGCAAGACAACATATGCAAGATACGCGCAATCAATAAAACCTTGCCAAATTACAATAGGCACTTTGATGGTGAACAGGATAGGCCATTTGCCTTTGACTCCTCGAGGTTAGAATAGTCATTAGGATCATATTCTAAACAAGAATCTACATATGGGGAGCGTATGAGTTTCATTGCATCCAGAATGGCACTCAATGCCTTGGTGCAAATTTTGTAAGTCATTGAAGTGTTCCACAATATTATTCTGACGCACGGATTCTTATATTCACTATAATTACGTATAATATCTGAGAACCATGAAAACATAAATAGTAGTGAGATTATCTTTGTAATGCAGAGGATATTCTAATATAGGGGCACCCCTGTACACACTTGTTTGCTGTCACTGGATTCTAATGAGAGAGTTCATGTGTGCTGTAATATGGTGCGTGCATTAATACAATATGGCACAAGTACATAAAAGAATAGGCTCCAGAAGTAAGGATAGTTGGCAGATGGTAGGTTCATAATATACTGTATAGAGAGTTTATTGCCAAACCATGATAATAAAAGACACTAGTAGGGAAAAGCCTAGCAGCAGCGCGGGTTTTAGGCCTATCAGTAGCGTGGGCAGGAGCGCTACTGATAAGGCGCTACAGCTAATGCTTAGCAATAGCGCGCCTAGATCCACGCTACTGCTAAATTGACTTAGTAGTAGCGCTTCTTCAGGACCGCGCTACTGGTAATTAGTTGTAGCGCTTCTACTTTCCCGCGCTACTACTACTATTTAGTATTTTATTTCTTTTTTATTTCATGTTGTATTCATACACCTTTACACAAGTTTTCATACAACAGGAATTTAGAGATTGTTTTTACATCATAATGAGTTATTACATCACGGGGTGAAAGAACCGTGGAGTAGTTTCAAGTGGATGTCCATCTACTTGAAACTAATCCGCGGTTCTTTCACCCAATGATATAAAAATAATATCATCATCATCATCATCATATCATTTACAACTTATCATTATAATACATAAAGATCATCGTTTTCATCAATGACATCACATAGCAAATTGGTCACTAGTCGTAATCACAAGTACTCCTCATTATCAACTCTAACACATTACCACATAATAAACATATTGTACCTCATAGGACCTACTACATTCGATTAAGACTACTACATTTTCTAAGGTAAAATAGCAAAAAACAAGATAGCCCCTGACTCTCCATTATGGAGAATGGAGATTAGCCTGTCTCCAATTCTTGCCTTTCGCTAAATGTTACTTCCAAGAACCTCCTTGCGAATGTCCATACATTTCTTCCATTCTTTGATGATCATGTCTTCACCGGTTTTAGAAATCCGATATGCACAGGTGAGCTCCCTAGATTTACCTGGCATTATCTTCAGAAATGAGAGGCGGCCATTCAGAGACATCAGATGAGGCCCACAATCCATCGGGAGTTTCTGTTGAAAAACATAATAATAACTTCATAGTTAGCAATGATGTACTAGTTTTAGAAGTATGCAAAAGATGCACGGATGTCGTAATAGTAAAAAATCTTACCAGGGTATCTCCAGAGAAGTTACCGTGGTTCAACACATGCACTAGTGGCACGTATTCACCATAATTTGGAGGAGTTCGATAATAGTTATTGTAATTCTCAAGAAGAGTACAAAATGCGATCAGATGATTTTTCTCCTTATACGTTAATTTGGTGCCATCGGTGTAGTGGGTTTTATCTACCATCTTCCGCACAGTCTTTGAAGAATCAAAATAAGTTGTCAATGGAAATAAGCTATCAACAATTTAGAAATTAACAATATAAATTAGTTAATAACTATGTTTGAGAAACTCACATAGCGATACAATCGGAAGCGTATCAACAAGGACCCAAATGTCCATATTGTCTTGCTCGATGTCAGGATCACCAAGATCCATGATGGCAATCATACCCTCATAAAAACCATACATTTTGTAAAGTGTTTCCCAATTTTGGCAACCAAAATGGGTTACTCTCTGAGCATTGCACAGATTTACTTCAAAATCCATATCATGATGGGTCCTTAGGTGTATTTTCTTTGTTTCGAAATTTTCATGGTCATCAAAACCCATCCTCTCCAAGACATAGCGTCTTGCATGGCATGGGATAAGCTAGTCGAATTGTAAAATATAAAAATTAGACATTGAAATAGTTGAAGTCATGCTTAATTACGAAAAAACACTTGTCGTTGTTGCGTACCATTTCACAATCGAAGGTCTCCTCGAGCTTAATGCTGAAGCGTCGATCTTCGTCCAGCTGAACGAACCTGTCGCACATACCTCGATCGTCGTGGCACCAGCTACACTCCCCCGGGAGACTGTCGTCGTCCGAGTACGACATTTCCTACGTTCATAATTCAAAGATTAAACTTGTACATATTCTAGCACAAGTCATGCCAGAATTCATGAAAAAATCTGGCATGACCTTTGCTAAAAAAGGACATATCGAGCGCCTGAAATTTGCCGGAACAGAAATTAGTCAACACTCCGGCAAAACATAGGCCACTCGGAGATGTAAACTGAACATGAACGGCCACTTGGGCAACAACATATCCTATTTGAGCAACAACACAAGATATACAAGGATATTTGGCTGGTCTCACCTCGATGTCGGAGGGGGTCGGTGACTGGGACGACGGCGGCGATGTCGGAGGGGGTCGGTGACGGGGACGATGGCGGGGATGTCGGAGGGGGTCGGTTACGGGGACGACGGTGGTCACCTGAGAAACCATATAAGTTATCACTAATACATCCCGAATAATTGCTTAAACTAAAAAATAACAACAAATATGACATGTTCAACTAGTTTTATTAATTCAACTAGTTCTTACTAAATATAAACTTACTATAAATATAAAAAAACTAGTTCTTTCTAAAAATAAAGTAGTTCAACTAGTTATATTAATTTATTTAGTAAACTAGTTCAACTACAACTAAAAATCTAGTACTAACTAAGCAACATCTAGTTAACTAGTACCATCACTACTAGTAATTAACATCTAGTACTAACTAAGCAACATCTAGTACTAGCTATGAACCCTAAATTAACATCTGCAACTACTAAATCTAGTACTAACTAGTGGCAGGGGGTGGGGGCGACGGAGAGGTAGCTAGGGGCGGCGAGGTCGAGGGCGGTGGGAGGAGGGCTGCCGGCGAAGGAGGGAGGAGGGGCGGCCGCAGGTGGAGGGAGGAGGGCGGCGACGAAGGAGGGAGGGGCGGCCGCAGGCAGAGGGAGGATGTGCGAAGAGGACGGAGGAGGGACGGAAGGAGGGGAGTACCTCGGCGGCGGACGGACAAAGGCGGCGGCGGCGACGCACGACGACGGTTATCGGCACGGGGGGCGAGAGTGAGAGTGTGAGTGAGGGCCGGTCGTGCGCGTGGGGATAAGGTAGGGATAGTTGTAGCGCGTTTGCCAAAACGCGCTACAGCTAATCTGAATAGCAGTAGCGCTTTGCACATAAACCGCTACTGCTAAGTGTAACTATACAAAAAATACGTCAATGCAAAAATACATTGGCCATCAATGATCTTTTTGTGTACAATCTGAATTGTCAATATGAGTCCTATCCCGTAGGAACCGGAGAGGACTCATATTGCGGCCACAAATTTTACACATAGAGTTCAGTGAAGACCAACTGGTTGTGGTAGTTTCAGAAATAACATATTTAAGGTGGTAAACACCCTGTTCACGGAGCGAGGTGGGACTAAACTTGTGGGCTGATCTTAGCAGTGGCGGTTTTCCTATAAGCGCGCTGCTGCTAACTTCTATAGTAGTAGCGCGGTTCAGTATAGTGCA
>NC_041383.1:364598535-364603813 GCF_002162155.2 Triticum dicoccoides
GGGGGGGCGAGGTCATGGCAATTATAGCAGTAGCGCGGTTTGTGGTGCACGTGCTACTGCTATTTTCCTGTCAGCAGCGCGTTTCTCTAACACACGCTGCTGCTAAGTAGCGGCAGCGTGGTATTTTGTGGAGCGCTGCTGGTAAGATTCTGTGTATAGGCTTTTCCCTAGTAGTGAGAGCTCACAGCAACTAGGAAGATCATAGTGTACATAAAAGGGGTACACCATAACCACGATATATAAATCGGGAAAGTGGAACTGGCTTGAAAATACGGTGTTGTATTGCCGCTAGTAATTGAAAGCCTATCGATCACGTACATGCCAGCTCTATCAGCTGTTGACTGCAGATGTCCCTGCTCCCCTTCCTGATAGGGAACATACTGTATGTACTAAATACAGAATAACAAAAGAGGAACATGTTAAAGAATAGAAGAGGAAGCATATTCTTGAGGTTCCGCTTCATTGCATACAATGTTGGTTGCCCACTCATGATGAATCACAATGCCCAAATAAATGCAATTCCATGCTATCTCTCTATATGTGGCAATTTTGAACAAGAGTCATTAGGATCATATTCTGAACAAGAGTCAACAGGTGGGGAGCCTATGAGTTTCATTGCATCTAGAATGGCACTCAATGCCTTGGTGCCAATTTTGTAAGTCATTGCAGTGTTTAGCTTCAAGAATGGACTACTGCTAGTGCGACACAAAGCAGCTAATAGAGCATAGTGTAGTTATAATAGGAAAACCTTAAGCATCAGAGTAAAATCAACAAAGTGGAACTTGCTGGAATATATTTGCTAGTATTGCCAGTACGGCTAGAAAGGCTTTGGATATCAGCTCTCTTCAACTAAAGGTGTGGTACTGTTAATATCAGTGTAACTCTCAAAGGCGACACAGCTCCCCGCATTTCCTTGCTATTCTTATAGGATTCAAGTGGGCAGGCCACTGCAAATCCTATTCCTATGTTTACAAAATCCTATGAATCAAAGATGCCTGAAGAGTTCAAAGTGTCCGTCACAACCGACCGTATAGACCTCTACACTGCAAATGTCTCTGCTCATTTTCACTACAAGGAACATATTACTACTATCATAATCCCTCCGTTCCAAAATATAAGGCTTTGTAGAGATTTCCACTATGGATCACATACATATGTATCCAGATACATTTTAGAGTGTAGATTCACTCATTTTGCTCCATATGTAGTCCATGATGGAATCTATACAAAGACTTTGTATTTAGGAATGGAGAAAGTAGTTATTAAAGAAGAACGGAAGAGGAACATGATAAAGAAGAGCAGGCAGATTTTGGATAATAAAATGTTCATTGCGCAGTGCCCACACATGATGAACCAGAGCGCACTAAGAATGCAACTCCCTGCTGTCTCTCTATATGTGGTGCACGTGCTTTTCTAAATAAAGTAGGAACATTAGCTAACAATTTAAACGTTATCTGTTTTAGTAATATCAACATCATATCAGATTCGTATTTGAGCAACAAGTTTGGGATTATGAGTGGAACATTGTTTAGCTTGATAAATTCAGGAGCAGTGCTAAGCAGGTAAGATGATGGTACTGAATATAAAGGCATGTCTGCATGCAAGTCGTGTGACTTTTGTCATTTGGGTCAGTCGACCATTTCGGGCGGTTGGATGAAGATCCTACGTCTCCTAACCCTTCTTCTTCCTCGTCTCTAATTCTTCCCATACAGAACACCGCACGGGCCGCCGGCCGGACCACTGCCCCCACCGTCTGTGTTCCTCCGCCACCCCTACCCCCATCCCCGCCCCCACCAGCGTCGAGTTATCTTCGTTCGGCGAGGCCCCCCCAACAACCACCATCTCCACCCGAGCCCCTTCCTTCACATCGGCGAACTCCGTCGAGCTCTGAAAAATTGACTGACCCAATTTTGAAATTTAGTCTATTGTGATTTAACTAGTGTGGAATATAAAAGGGGAAAACCATAAGCATTGGGAGTATAGTGTTGAGCGTGCCATGGCGGATCTGAAGGTGCAAACCGGACAAAGGCAACTTCACAACCAATGTTTGCTTTCAACTAGCAAGTAAGTGATGGACAAGAAATCAAAGTAAAGCAGTGGCAATCTATTTTTTTGCTGCGATAAATAAGTTGAGCAGATACGTAAGAGTACCGCCTCTAGTGCGGCACCGTGTATGCATCTGCTGAGAATTTGATGGTGATGCGGTAGTGATGGCTATCGGTAGCGTGGAAGCAGATCTAGGAGGGTAGACGGTGGCGGCAGGGCGCGATGGACGAGACGGTCGTAGGAGCGGCACCGGCAAGGTGGACGACGGCGGGGATGAAGTGACAGGACAGGATGCAAGGAAACCGGTCCGAAGCCGTGGATGAGAGAGGTTGATCTCTTGTAATGGACGGCAGCATCGGGGTATCAGCTCCGACATGGTGGAGGAGGACAGCGGTGGATGGGGTGGCGGACGGAGGAGGCTCGGGTGGAGAGGGTGTTTTGGCGCCCACGGAGTACGAATGGGGAAATGGAGGTAGAGAGGAAGGGGGGAACCATGTCTTCAGGGCGTGCTTGTCTCAAATGCGAGGAAATTTACAAACTTAGCCCCAGTTTCAAATTTCCTACATCACAGCAATATTAGTCGGTTGGGGATAGGACGGTAATCTCGCATACATCGAATATTTACCGACGAGAGTTTGTTTTTGGTGCCCACCGTGTATGAATCAGGGAGGGAGTCGATTTCAGCCGAGGAGACAGTGTGTTTTGGCGCTCACCATGTATGAATCCGGGTGAGAGGTGGTTATGTCACATTTGAGTGAAATTACAAATCTACCCCTATCGAAACCTATAGAAATCGAGCAGATAGGATTTGCGTGGCAGGGATAGGAAGTAGTAATTTCCACCTCGCAGATTTTGGTTTCGGGCGGTTACTGCAACTTTCCCGCTTCATTCAAATTTGGAGAGTGCACGTTTACCGTGCCAACTCAATTCGAATCCCGTTTGTATTCTATTTTTTCGGGCAGGATCCATTTTCGATTGGAATAAAATTCTATATACATCATTTTTTTATATATAATTTCAAAAGCACAACACCCTTTATACATAAATATGGTTTACAAATGGCATGATCTCAGATTCATAAGGTTGTGTCCATCAATTTGGATTTTCAAATATTTGAAACCACTTTATGTTGAAATCCAATGTATGCATTCCTCGCTAACTGTCTCCAATTAATGTTTGTTTCATGCGGGTTTTTTTACTTCTCAAACATGTACAATGTGTTTCACACACACAACATATAGTGTAATCCCGTTTAGACATTAATTCTGTCTCCCAGGGTCTCGTATGGATCACCAATATTGATAAACTATATAACATTACACGTGTGCCCAAATTCAAATGAATATGCATGTTTGATACACCAATTTGCGTTATGATATTATCTATGTCGTGATCTCCAGTTTAAATATTTGAATCCCCTTTAATCCAGATATTTGTCTCATATAGCTATCATCATGCTTATATAGGACTATCTCTCTGGACCTATACGCGTTCATTGTCTCTCAGGTATCTTTCGTGCTACCTGTATGTCGACAATGATCTTTTATCTTCATAACACACTGACGGTACTCTCTCCCTCGACCTTCATCACTCTATCTCTCTCTAAGTATATCTCGATCCCTGCTATGTGTCTCTAACTATGATTCTGCATGTGGAATCCCTTTCTCTCACACAAACACAAAACTTTGTCTCCCGGGGTCTCATTTCTCTCTACTATTCCCATGTATGCCACTCGCACACCCCTCATACAGAGATGTCTTTCGCTCCCGAGATATGAGAACCTACGACTCTTCCTCTTAAATATATCTTTCTCACACTCAAACACAAACTCTGTCTCCCAGGGTCTCATATTCCTCCAATGTTCTCTTGTATGTTGCTGACACACACTCTCTCTCCCTAGAGATATCTTGTGTTCCCTCATATGTCTCTCTAGCTATCACTCTCGTTGTGAAATATATTTCTCTCTCGCAGACACAAAACTCCGTCTCTCAGGATCATTTCTCTCTGATATCTATTTGTATGTGACTCACATGCACCCTCTCTCTATCTCTCTCACATCCACACACATAACTCAGCCTTCTGATCCACTCGACTCCTATCTCTAACGCACACTAGCTAGCATCTTTATCTTTCTATTTATCTGTTTCTCCATCAACCTTCTTTCTCGCCCTCACTATTGCTTCCTATCACGCACACTACATATGTTTCTCTCTACATGCAGTCAAGTGCCCTCTTTTTATCTTTCTCTCACACGCACATAATTTCACCCTCTGAACCACCCGGCGGTCATCTCCAACACTCAAACTAGCGGATGTCCCTGTAGCTAGCATCTCCATCTCTGTATCTATCTGTAGTTTCCCCATCAACATATCTTTCTCGCACGCAGTCTTGCTTCCTATCACCCACACTATATATGTCTCTCCATACATGCATTTATAGGTTGATCTCTTTTACACAATCGTTGTGTCTCACTCCCTCTGCTCGCCATAGATACATTCTCCAGCCCACGCCACTATCTCTTAAAGACAAAAACACATGCTCAATTGTTGGGCCTTCTTTCCTGCACTCTCACATGCATGCATATTGTCATACCGATCCGTCTCTCCCATGCCGTTGATCTTATGAATTATGTCTTCTTTCTTTTATCTCGATCATGGACGCGCACACAGACACACATCCCAGGTATACATGTATAGCTCTCGCACATGCACGTTCAAGGTCTCTATGTCTCCATACGTAGTTAATTACCCTCAACCCTAACTCCACATCGAATCTTTCTCTTCTTGTGTGCACATAACTTCCGCCTAGATGGGTAAAACACACACTCACACTTAACAATCTCCTTCTAGATACCCCCCTCTCACTCTTCCCCTATATCCCCGAAAACAATAAGATCATCCCTTCATTTAATTCCCGCCTACATGCACCATCGATATATAGTAGTCATCATCGGTGTCTCTTGAACAAACCGTTCTCTTGATGTCGATTCCTCTCACGCGCACACACCTTCTCTTCCCTCTCTACGGGCCTTTTCTCTCTCGCACCCCATCATTGGTGGACTCTGCCATACACATCACCTCTCTATGATGAAGCCACGCACACTTAAATTACATCCGCCACCGAGGACCCCGCGACACACACACACACACACACACACACACACACACGCACCCACCCACCCACACACACAAACACAGACACACACACGCACCCCCCCACACACACTAAGACT